>NC_136264.1:9198603-9231103 GCF_964187855.1 Myxine glutinosa | reverse complement strand
TTCTAGCGATAAGACGCGACAAATCTGAGGTAAATGTGCTATTTCTGCACCATTCAGTAACACTATTTATATTACCAACTAGTATAAAGCCTTCCTTTCCGGTCGCAGTCAACGTGTGGCCCTGAATGGAT
Source organism: Myxine glutinosa (assembly GCF_964187855.1). Taxonomy (NCBI): domain Eukaryota; kingdom Metazoa; phylum Chordata; class Myxini; order Myxiniformes; family Myxinidae; genus Myxine; species Myxine glutinosa. The sequence goes on along the minus strand of NC_136264.1, from coordinate 9,230,972 downwards.
TTCTTCTCTGAATGGATCTCCCCTTCCTGTTCTTTCTGGAGTTCCCCAAGGTAGTGTTCTGGGCCCTGTGCTTTTTCTGGTCTTCATCAATGATCTCTCTGACTCTCTTGAAAATCCTCTCTATCTCTTTGCTGATGACTCCACTCTCTGTCGCTCCATTCCTCATCCCTCAGATCGGCAGTCTGCAGCCTCCTCACTCTCTGCAGACCTGGACAAAATCACAGACTGGTCAAACAAGTGGAACATGTCTTTCAATCCTGACAAATCTCACACTCTTACGATGTCTCTCCGAAAAGTCCGACTGGACAACCCTCCCATCCACTTTCTGAATAATCCTCTCCAAGAAGTTCTGTCACTCAAGCTTTTGGGTCTCACCATCTGCCATGATCTTTCTTGGGAAAACCACATTTCAAATCTGGCCTCCAAAGCCAGTCGCCGACTGGGCATCCTCCGTCGTGCGAAGTCCTTCCTTGGCACACCTGAGTTCCTCAACAACATACAAGGCTTTCATCCGCAGCTCAATGGAATACTGTTCCCCCCTTCTGGGCTGGTGCTCCTGCCTCACACCTAGCCCGTCTTCACGCTGTTGAAACCAAAGCTTTCAGAATCATTGGAATCTCCCGCGATGAAGCTATCTCTGAGGGCCTTTCACTCACTCACCGCAGGCAGGTTGATGGTCTTTGTCTTCTACCGACTCCTCTCCGGCCTTGCTCCTCCAGCTCTCTCTGGGCTTTGTCCCCCAAATGTTCCTACAGGTCGCACAAGATCTGCCTGCAACCCTCTTATGGTTAAACTGCCAAAATCAAGACTCTCTGCTCACCTTCACTCCTTCATTCCTCTTTTCTCCCGCCTCTGGAACAAACTCCCTCACTCTCTTCAATCCCACTCCTCCCTCCAGGTCTTTAAAACAGCTGTTCACCACCATCTCTCATCTTCCCCCATCCAAAACCTTGATCTTTTCTACCCCCGCTAATTCACCCCAGATCCACTTTTTTGAAATACCGACTTCTTTCCTGGAAGTCCGACAGTGTCCTTGTGTTTTAAACCGTGTACCCCTCCCCCAGCACCTACCTCTTCCACATATCTACCGATGTCCCTGCTCTCTACTGTTGTTGTGTTTGTGTGCTTCCCTCTCTCTCCCCCTCTTGTCTCCCGCTCCCTTCATTGTATGTTTTATGTGTCTGTGCATGTTTTCATGTTCAATGTGTTAGCTCTTACACGAGCCTCGATTCTGGATACAAATTTTTTTTTAATTTTAAAAGCCTGTCAAAAATGACCGGTTGGAACGGTTTATTCAATGGTGCGTCCTCGTGAGTGTGCCAAAGTCTGAAGCCTCGGTCTAGTATCAGGTGTGCTTATATCTTCTTTATTTATTGGACATAACATGGCTGTAAATGAACACTCGTTTTACTCTGCGTGTGTTGCACATCACGTGCAGCGAATTTCACCTCCCTGAGCCTTGTTTTTATTACTGTGATTTAAAAAAACGCTTTGTACACCGCCCTTGAGGCTCAGTTTTCAAGCCACTATCTACAATTCTAATAGAGGAGACGCAATAACTCTTCATGGAAAATGTTTTTCGAGTTTGTTTTATCCTCAAAAATAGACCATGGTGAACGTGTGTGATTCATGTTCAAAATATTGGCCTTTAAAACCCAATTGAAACCGTCCTTATGAAGGGGGACAGACATCTGTAAAAGGTTGCTTTCGAATTGCTCACCAAATCTATTCATCCCAAAAAAAAATTCCATCTCTTACAGTTCCTCCTTTCTACATTCCCTAAACTCACCTGCACTCCATCCTCCCTCCAGCGTCCTTAAACGTATTTTTGACTCGAAGGTCACAAGAAACTAATTTTGCAATAAATGTTCGTTTCCCATTAATCGTACACTTTCTAAAATCCAATCTCACCCCTCCCCTCCAAATCTTCCCCATATCCCCTCCCCTCCAAATCGTCCCCATCACCCCTCCCCTCCAAATCTTCCCCATCACCCATCCCTTTCAAATCTTCCCCCTTGCCCCTCCCCTCCAAATCCTCCCCATCACCCATCCCTTTCAAATCTCCCCCCTTGCCCCTTCCCTCCTAAACTCCCCCCACACCCCTCCCCTCCGAGACTCCCCCTCGCCCCTCCCCTCCTAGACTCCCCCCTCACCCCTCCCCTCCAAATCTCCCCCACATCCCATCCCTTTCAAATCCCTCCCCTGGTCCCTTCCCTCCAAACTCCCCCCTCGCCCCTCCCCTTCAAATCTCCCCACCCTCATTTCTTCTCAATTTTCCCCCTCTCACTCCCCCTCCTCAACGCATCCTCCCCGCTTCTTCCCCCTTCCAACTCTCACCTCCATCTCCCCCAACCTTCTGCCTCGCTCTTCCCCCTCCTCAAATAACACCTCATTAAGCCTCACCCAATCACCATCAAACCTTTTGTCCGCCCCATCCTTCCCTTTCTCCGAGCTATTCTGAAATCTCTGACACACTTTCAACAGCTCTCCCTACCTCTTCCACATCTTACCCTACCCCTCCTCCCCCATGTTCTGTATCTGATGCTCCCCCTTCCTCTTCATTAACGGTATGGACCTCAAACATCCGGGGCCTTCGTTCAAACTTGTCTGATCTCTCCATACAGGTTGCTTCTGACAAACCAGACGTGATCTGCTTAACAGAAACTTTCCTCCTTCATGATGTCTCTGATTCCTTAATATCTCTCCCGGGTTACTCCCTCCTCCGGTATGATAGACCTGAGCCTCGTCCTGGAGGTCGGGTTGCTATCTTTATCAAAAACTCTCTTCCTCACTCGTCCTGCACTGCACTCTCTCCACCTCACCCCCAGGAATACCTCTGGCTACGGCTTCCCCTGTGTTTGTGTGCTTCCTCCCCTTCTCTCCCCATCTTGTCGACCGCTCCCCTTTTTATATACTTTGTTTGCTTGTTTGTTTGATTTGTTTGTTTGATAAATGTTAGCTCTTTCACGAGCCTCGACTCTGTATACAAAAAAAGAAAAAAAATAATCTGTATAAACACCCAATCTGACATTCTTTTTACGGAGTAGCCCATGGGGCAAAGCCGTCTAAAGCAGTGTTTGTCTGTCCGTATGTATGTATGTACCCTCAAACGTATACCAATCAGAGCTGATGATCTGGTCACATGACAAAGTGATGTGATTACGTCTGATGTCATTACAGCGTCACTCGGCTGACTCTCCACACACCGCCATTTTGACTTATATGCCGTTCATGCCGAATTTTTCGTCGAACCTGTCATATATCACAATCGCCATGCTCTACCTTGACGTTTTTCATTCAATGTGAAACACAAACAAGCCAATTGTTAAAATGACCATCAAATATCGAAAGCATCAGTGTTACGGATCTTCCAATGACACGGTACATATAGGCCTCAGGCTTTATGCCTTCATGGCTCACCTTCAGGCCGCTTCAGACAAACTAGCCCAGGTTTCTTAATACAGTAGTATTGTTTTTGTAATAATAATAATAGCGTTAATCTTACTATAATTCACCAAATGTCCGTCCATCTGTCTGTCTGTCTGTCTGTCGGTTCGAAGGTACCGTAAAAACTGCTGAACCGATCTCAACGATATTTTGGGTGGATAATCCTGGGATCTCCAGGAGTAAAATAGGCTATTTAGTTTTCCCAATTTCAGCCTTAGTCTCCAGCATTCTCAGGTTTGGACTCCCGCATAACATTCGCGTTCGCATAACGTTCATTGTTCTCATTGTGACGATGTTGTTTTCCCGTGTGCCGCACAAACGGCTGCACCAATCGCTGCATGGCTGCACCGATCGGAGTCGATGACCTTTTATAAGGACACAGGTTGAATCCATGCTTGAGAGAATTCTAACCCATTTCAACCGAAGGAAACACGTATCGGGAGTACATACGTCATAGCAATTGTGAACACGATTAGTTTAATCTCCACATGAGAGAATTCCACATAGCTATTTGGGCGGTGAATACGCTAACAGATCGCTGTCTCCATCGATCTTGCCAAGGCCGTAACAGCTGTCGGATCAAAATCCTTTTAACTGTTGATTTGGTAGTTTTTACATTGAAGGAAACACGTATCGGGAGTACATACGACATCGGGAGTACTAACTGCATGCGTCTTCAGTATCAAGCTTAAATCTGTCATGGCGGATCTGAAGAGCGGAATGCTTGGAGAAGTGGTGGGCTACTTCGGCATGAAGGAGGATCAGAAACGTTGTCTCCCACACTGCTACATCCTGCTGATACTTGCTCCCGCATGACGTTATTTTCCCGGGTGCCGCACAAACGGCTGCACCGATCGAGATTTCACGGATGTTTATATAAATTGTTTAAAAGAAAAAAAGCCTTCAATTTCTGATATTTAGCCTTTTCATTTGGGCCTCCCAAATGAAGCCCCGCCCATAGGGCGGGTACCGTTGCTAGTACTAATAATATAGTAAATATAATCGTGACACTGCAACCCCTTTGTCGTTATTGCAAGGTTTGCAGATTTAAGCGGTGTATGGTTTGTTCATTGTTGACTCGAAACATAGAATAAACTAATACCGGGATTAGCTGGTATGGTGCTGGTGTCTCGTGGTGAAAAGAGTCCTTAAGTTTTGTAGTTTTGTTTTTAGTTTATTAGCGCTGAGGAAGCGCCTCTAGCGAATGACTTCCAGCCAGTGTAACGCGAATTCCTGTCACAGGAATTCTGAGATCATATAAGTGTGACGTGGCAGTTCCTGATTGGTTCGTGTTGGGGAACCCCTTCTCGCTGCCGACGTGACGTAAATTCGCGCACGCGCACTGGTGAAGCGCGAGATTCGGCCCAAGGTTCTTATTATTATTATTATTATTATTATTTTTGTATACAAGATCGAGGCTCGAACCATGATCGAGGCTCGAAATTCCATGCCCGAACCTCAGCGCAATCCAAGAGGATTCACTTGTTTTAAGTCATATTTAAATTTAGCAAAGTCTTCAAAGTGGAGTTCCATTGCTTCAATATGGATTCATAATGACTGTTCAGACACCTTGAGCTCCCTGTATCGCATGGTTCAGTGCTGGGGTTCTGCTTCTGAGGCATGCGTAGTTCTACAGTGACCGACCCTCTGATGGTCTCGGTGCCGGTGAGTGCACCCTCCCTCCCATGCCAGCATGGATTGCATGCCCCTGTTCGTAGTTTTTACCTTGCCTTTCATTTTTGTCTCTTGCATTTATTTTCATTAAATCCATTATTTTTGCATTTTATTCTTGTGTTGTGGATTTTGCTTGTCCCGTATTTGTGTTTGTGGGTTCGGATTAACCCAGTGTCGGCCGTCCGATCAGAAAAGGCTTCGGGCTTTTCCCGGTTCCCACGCGTGCCAAAGACAATCCTGCCAAGGTTCGAAGTACGCCTCGGAGTTAAAGCTTGTTTCAGTCATCCGTCACCCAGGGGTCTTAACCCCGGGAACGCGACAATATACACAGTGCTCTCCATATGTATTGGACCAGTGAAGTCAAAATAGTTATTATTGCTATACACTCAAGAAAATCGGATTTGAGATCAAAAGATGAAAATGAGGCAACAGTACATAATGTCATCTTTTATTTCTTGGTATATGTTTTACCATTGCAGAACAATTACACTTTTTATGTTCAGTTCCCCCATTTTAAGTAAGCATAAGTATTGCAACAAATGACTGACAGGTGTTACTTGTTGCATTGATTGTTCACACATAGAGTTGTCAGGGACGCTCAATTGCCGATTGAGCAGTTTATGGTTGGTTCATTGTTGAGGCTCGGTCAATCTAGACAAGCATGTCTAGTCTTGGTTTTAGCCTTTGCTTTTGTCTTTGGAATCTGTAAGTATTGTTACGGTCACGGGGTTCGGGTCTGCTACGAGGAGGTTAACCTCCGTTCCCTCTTACTGGACCTGAGGCTGCCACGCACGAAGAACTTTGTAATTCGGGAGGTTGCGAACCAGCAACTATGAACGCCAATTGGTCCATCGCACAATAGCAGGGTCCAATTGTCTGACACCTCTTACCTGTACCATGTGACGGTTCCAATCGGGGAACGTTCCCTCCGGTGGTGTACCACTTTAGTTCCTGGATGGAAATTTCGATGGCCGAGCAACCATTGGTACCCGCCGGGCTGATGCTAATTTTGTGACGGCCGATCGCTACTCTGGGTGGTGAGAGCAATGGTGGACCAATGAAAGAAAGGAGATTCACATACAGTTGGAAAGGAAACGTTTAACGATTTGATTTATTTACAAGTATTTACAGTGCAACTTATCAATAGAAAAGAAAAAAAGGGAGAAAAGGCAGAAATTTATCTTAATCTATGCCTTATGGTGATCACTACGAATAAACACGACAAGGGCGCCCGTCACACCTTCACGGGGGAGGGGGATGGGAAACAAACGTTGGGATCCTGTCAGCAAAATGATTACGATGTTACCAGGACCTCGTTGTCTTGATTCAACAACGAGCACCACGCCGGCAAAGGGCAGCCCCCAGCACGAGCATGAAGAGGCAGTCACCAGCTCGAACATGGTCAGGCAGTCACTGGCACGAACACGGGCAGGGAGTCCCAGCACTAACACAAAGAGGCAGTCCCAGCACGAACACAAAGAGGCAAGCAGGCACGTGCAGAGAGTGTCCAATTCATGCACACGTGCAGAGTGCAGAGAGTCATATGAATACGTGCAGAGTTTCCGATGACCACGTTCAGAGTGCAGAGAGTCCGATGAACACATGTATCGAGGGGGAGCAGAGAGAGATGAATCAAGTACACGTGCTGAGGCCTGAGAGAGAGTGTCGTGCATACGTGCAGCGAGAAAGTGCAGGGAGAGACCGGCCCATAGGTAGAATCATGCAGGCACGTGCAGAGTGAAACCGGCAGGCAGAGAGCAGGCACGTGCAGAGGCCAGAGAGAGGGTCCCGCCAAGAGAGCGAATCAAGTGTGCAAAGCCTTTTTGTCAGGCCCTGGCGAGGGTGGGGCTGTTTGAGGGTGTTTTCTGGGCTGCCGATTGGTGGAGTGTCACTTCCCCTGCCGCCACAAGCCCTCTCCAAAGTTCCTTTGGTGTTGATTAGTGGCCCATTGTGTCACCCTGCTCCCACAAGCCCTCTCAAAGAGACTTTTACCTGGTGCATAACCCAATGGTCTTTGGTGCATTTGAAAAGTTGCCTGTCCACAAAATGTTGTTGCTGGCATCCACCCTTGAGGCCTTTGGCCTGTCTTCTGTCCTTCAAGACTTTGAATCAATACCTGTGGATGCAATCTTTGTGCATCTGCCTGGCTTCCCCTTATGAGTGGAGGGGCCTGTCTTTCCCTCCCCAATGCATAACAACATACTAACCCATATAAGGGGAAGGGACTAAGATAATGTTCTGCTATGAAATAACTATTGTTAAGTGCTCCTCCCCGACCCCTGGCCACGGTGTACCTCCGAGCCCCGAGAGGGGTCACAGCAGAAAAATGTGTTATTCTGTATGTCAAAGATCAATGGTGAAGCCACACCAATTGTTACTCACAAACAAATATTGTATTAAGATCACACAAGAATAACCATACAACAATAATATGAATCAAAAGTTAAAGAACAATCCATATTCTATGATGGTACCATCAGTGTTATAATATATAACTCACTGTGCTCCACGTGAGTGAAACCAGAACATCCCCAATGTCTCCTATTCCCGGCTTCAAGCCACAGTTGATTTGCTCCAGCGATCGCTAGAACGAGGTCCAATCGAAACCAGAATCCCGTGCGGATGGCAAGAACAGTCACCCAGCCGAAGCTGTACAAAGGCGCCCTCAAGGCGACTGGGAAATCCAAAGGCGCCCTACAGGCGACGGAGAGATCACACCCTCGGGTATGGACGAATTAGCCTTGAAAAAGCCACGTCACACACACGGTGTTGGGCTAGCGGCTAGGGTGCCAGCTTAGGATCCAAGGATCCTGGGTTCGAATCCCGGTCGATCGCTGAATTAATGCCAGGGGGGTTGACTCAGCCTGTCATCCTTCCGGAATTAATGCCAGGGGGGTTGACTCAGCCTGTCATCCTTCCGAGGTCGGCAATTTGAGTACCAGTTCACTGGTAATTCCCTGTGTGTTGTAAAAAGGCGACAAACAGGGTTGGCGGCAGGAAGGGCATCCGGCCGTAAAACATTGCTTCAAAAAGGGGACCAAAAAACAACAACAACCACGGTCCCGAAAAAAGGCCAACCCCCGCTTTGCGGGGCAAAATGGCCTCTAAACGGTGTGTTTTTTTTACACACACGCCCCAGATCGACGTCTGAATGCGGTGAAAATGTTCGAAAAGAAACGAAACCGCGAACGAAGCACAAGTCCTGTGTGAGTCAAAATGGCCGACGGCCCGGTCTCGTGGCGCACCAGCACGGCGATGATTCTCTCCTGAATCGATAGCAAAACCTGACACGCAGGTTAATCGGTCACAGCGATGACAACTCGGAATTCCTTTCCCGGAAACCCGAAAGTTCGCTAGTGACTCTAGCTCGCCAACGTTCGCTTCAGAACCCGGAGCAACTCGGCTTTCTTGTCCGACCTCTCTCGCTCCACCCTCTTTCTTCCCCTTCCGCTTCATCGACGTCCGGTTCCTGTTTCATTTTAAAACATTCCTTTTACCTTTTGACAATAATAATGGCTATTTCCCTCAAACAACAATAATAATAATACATGGAACCAGAAATGTCTCAAGTGGATGAAAGCCGCCACAACGGAAGTGATGAATCCGTAACACTATTCTAAGTGACCTGTATGGTGGTTGCCATTCCTTCGTAGTGGTTTCCCCAAACTGCAAAACTATAAACGAACATGTTGACCTCTTATGTCTGTCTGTCTATAAGATATCTGTCTATGAGAGAAAAGCAAGCAATTTGGAAGCTGAAAGGACATCCTCGGGTGACCAGACTTTGAGAAATAAAGGTTTTGTATTGTCCCGTGGGACTTAAACCCCTTTATCAATCGAAAAATATCAGACTTATCTGGGGCTAATCTGGTCTCGAACTTCTTTCTGAATCGTGTTTGAGTCTGTTTAAATGACCCTGTGGCAAAATAAGCTTCCACAATAAAGATCCTTTGTTCAATTGTCCGCGTCATCTTTGAAATTACCAGGATGACTCTAATGATTGCAGTTTTTCCTCCAAACGATGCTTCATACAAACCTGCAACAGAAACAATTTTGTATTAAAAATCTAAATTTTACAAAACTTTAATAGGGTTGCGTTTTTTATGAAACACCCTGTACTTTTATTTTTGTCTACCTGGTATGAGTCTTGGTCTGTGCATGTCCATGTGCTTCTTACAAGGCTAATCACCACATTGGGTGAGTTGATTGATCGTAATTACAGGGATAAAGCGCTCTACCTTTCCTCCAATAGGAGTGCGGCAAGGGGGTCAGTGGGACCACCAGGGCTGTGGCACGTTTCTGAGATGGCCGTATGGACCATTGGGGCTGTGCTACACCCACCCGCTCATAGCAATAAGATTAGTTCTACAATGTGGATGTGAGGATGGAATTGAAGGCACATTGTGGCCACAAAGTCATCAGAATAATCAAGATAATGAGAATTTTTGCCCTTTCAACTTTTCTTCATTTTTTTCCAGCTTAAGTGACCAACTCAATTTTAACAATAGATTTTAACAATTGAGACTACTATACATTTGAACACAATTGTTTAGTTCTTATACCATATCTGGACTCTGGTGACGCATGAGAGAAAAAGGAACAAAATGCGAATTTGTGATTTTGTTTTTATCACGTTAAACTTCCACAATGTGACAAAAGAGTGAGGGATGGAGTAGTGGGAGTTGGGGGGGGGGGGGGGGTGCTGCCATTGAGGTTCCAGGTAAACACTAACGCCATCTGTTGAGCCTGGGCCCTTGAAATGTGGAATCGGGTTTTGTTAATTGAGGATTCCAGGTCCAGGTAAACATTGTTCAGGTCTGATGGCAGGGTCTGTGGCATCTGGTGAATGATAATAACAGACTCTACAACAACGTTTACCGAATGTGAAAGGAAAATTAAATTGAGGATCCACAAATGCTGAAAAACCTATCAAGACCAGGTAGAAAAGTTCAATCTGTGATTATGCCAAGTTGAAGTACCTCCGAGGTATGACAAATACCAAGTTTTTTTTTTCTGACAAGAAAATCTGTGTTTGTCCCTTGACTTAACAAAAGATATACAATACACCTGAGCTAATTAACTTCACCCAATCCTAGCAGTATAATCACCTGGCAGTATGGTACCTGCTGATCATTAGTGCTTGGTTGGAAGTGATCATCTTCAACATCATCAAGATCTTCCTTGGTGCTCTGATCACAACATTAGATAATCTGTTGTCATGGTTACATGGTGGCAGTTTAACAATGCAGAACATACAAAATGCGCTCACACGTTCACTTGCAGTCAACCATTACCTCCGCCACGAAAGGTGGATGGAGATTATGTTTTTACCCCGATTGGAAGTTATGGAGGTTATGTATGTTTGTTTGGTACTTGCAAAATCCAAGAATTTTCAAGTCTATTGGTTGGCCTTGTGCATTATTCTGTCTGTCTGTCTGTCTGTCTGTCTGTCTGTGTTTGTTTGACTGTCAATCGCCTACAGGTCACAATTTTAAACGGATCTTCACGAAACATCACCAGATGGTAGAGTTGGTCATAAGGAAGAAGTCTTTTGATTTTGAGGTCATAGGTCAAAGGTCATCTTGAGGTCGAATTTTTAAAATCGCCATTTTCATTCAATTGACTTGAAAATCGAACAGAATTTGCACATTGAGTCACTAAATTGGGAAACCAATTTGAAACCCAGCTGCTCGTGGACTCTGTGTCCTTTCCTCCTGACAAGGTGGAAAAGTTTCTGTCAACCCTCGACTCTGATTCTGCAACTGGACCTGACGGCATCAGCCCACGGGTCCTAAAATCATGTTCTTTCGCTCTTTCACTCCCTCTTTCTGTTCTCTTCACCCTCTCTTTTGCTCAAGGTCATCTGCCATCTGCTTGGAAATCAGCCAACATCACCGCTTTGCACAAAAAAAGGTGCAAAAACAGATCCTAGCAACAACAGACCAATCAGCCTTCTCCCAATTATCAGCAAAGTCATGGAATCCATCATTGCTTCAGATATGAAATCTTTCCTCTTCTCCAATGGCTTGATCTCTGATCATCAATTTGGTTTCAGACCAGGTCACTCTACTCTGGACATGCTGCTTCTGCTTTCTCAACAATGGATGGAGGTCCTCAATGCCAAACAGGAAATTAGAGCTGTCTCCCTTGACATATCACGTGCCTTCAATACGGTCTGGCACCCCGCTCTGCTCACCAAACTCTCCTCCTTTGGTATCCATGGAAATCTCCACGCATGGCTGGCGGACTTCCTCTCTAGTCGTAGTCAACGTGTGGCCCTGAATGGGTTTCTCTCATCTCCTCTTCCTGTTCAGGCTGGAGTTCCCCCAGGTGGTGTTCTAGACCTGTGCTTTTTCTGGTCTTCATCAATGATCTCTCTGACTCGCTTGAAAATCCTCTCTATCTCTTTGCTGATGACTCCACTCTCTGCCGCTCCATTCCCCATCCCTCAGATCGGCAGTCTGCAGCCTCCTCACTCTCTGCAGACCTGGACAAAATCACAGACTGGGCAAACAAGTGGAACATGTCTTTCAATCCTGACAAATCTCACACTCTTACGATGTCTCTCCGAAAAGACCGACTGGAAAACTCTCCCATCCACTTTCTGAATAATCCTCTCCAAGAAGTTCTGTCACTCAAGCTTTTGGGTCTCACTATCTGCCATGATCTTTCCTGGGAAAACCACATTTCAAATCTGGCCTCCAAAGCCAGTCGCCGACTGGGCATCCTCCGTCGTGTGAAGTCCTTCCTTGGCACACCTGAGCTCCTCACCACATACAAGGCTTTCATCTGCAGCTCAATGGAATACTGCTCTCCCCTCTGGGCTGGGGCTCCTGCCTCACAACTAGCTCGTCTTTACGCTGTTGAAACCAAAGCGTTCAGAATCATTGGAATCTCCCACGATGAAGCTAACTCCAAGGGCCTTTCACTCTCACCGCAGGCAGGTTGGTGGTCTTTCCGTCTTCTACCGACTCCTCTCTGGCCTTGCCCCCCCCCAGCTCTCTCTGGGCTCTGTCCCCCAAATATTCCTACAGGTCGCACAAGATCTGCCTGCAACCCTCGTATGGTTAAACTGCCAAAATCAAGACTCTCTGCTCACCTTCACTCCTTCATTCCTCTTTTCTCCCGCCTCTGGAACAAACTCCCTCACTCTCTTCAATCCCACTCCACCCTCCAGGTCTTTAAAACATCTGTTCACCACCATCTCTTATCTTCCCCCATCCAAAACCTTGATCTTTTCTACCCACGCTAATTTCACCCCAAATCCACTTTTTGAAATACCAACTTCTGTCCGGGAAGTCCTTGGTGTCCTTGTGTTTTATACTTCTCCAACCCCCCCCCCCTCCCACGCCTCTTCCCCCCGGGCCCCCTCCCTCCCACACATCTCCCTGCTCTCAAATGTTGTGGTTGTGTGCTTCCCCTTCTCTCCCCATCTTGTCTTCCGCTCCCTCTTTTTGTATGTTTTGTTTGTCTGGTTGATTTGTTTGTGAAATAAATGTTAGCTCTTTCACGAGCCTCGATTCAGTATACAAAAAAAAAAAAAAAAAAAACTTGGGAAATTGTGGACAGATTCAGACGAAACATGGTGGACACATTGAGTGTGTGACAAGGGCGAATCAATTGGATTTTCGTGAATATTCCAATCTGGATCCAGATCAGATAATTTTTATAATTCTCAAGTGATTTTTCACCATTGAGTTTTTTTTTTTGTTTTTTTTTTGTATACAAGATCGAGGCTCGTGAAAGAGCGAACATTAATCACACAGAAAGACAAACAGACACACAAAACAAATAACATCGGGAGTGGTAGACAAGATGGGGAGAGAGGGGGATGATTGGGCCAAAAACGATATGTGGCATGATATCACGAAAAGATGTGGACGAATCATGACAAAACTTGGTGGATGAGTTGGGTAAATGACAAGAACAAGCCAATTCGATTTTGGTTCAGGTGCGAATCCAGATCCGGCCTATCAGTGGATAGAAAACGTAAACTGTTCAGCCTGGTGGAGGTTTGCTCTACCGAGTGTCCTTATAGTTTCTTTGTGCAATCATTTCATTGTGCGGCTGAGCTTCAAAGCATACCACTTCAAATGTCTGAACAGCTATTGTTGCACATTGTGTGACAGTATGATGGTCTCAAATTTCATAACAGTTGTACAATTTGTGATAGATGCACAAAACTTTGCACATACTAAATTATCATTTTCAGATATCGGGGTACTTGAAATTATACCTCTGTGCACGTGCGCAGTGCTGTTGAATTGAACATGTCTATTTTGGTGTAAATATCAATGATAGGACAAAATGTCTATTTTTGTATAAATATCAATGTTCGTACAAAATGTTTATTTTGGTGTAAATATCAATGATAGGACAAAATGTTTATTTTGGTGTAAATATCAATGTTACTACAAAATGTCTATTTTTGTATAAATATTGTCCTGTCCGTAGCCGATGAATACCAGCCTTGGACGAATAGCTGGAACAGTCCTTAAGTCCGAGGCGGACAGCCAAAATTGGCGGTTGGTTTGTCACGCACGGAGGGAAGCATGCGAAGCGCTTACCTGAACAGAAGCACATGGGTTTAAGGTTTATTCCGGAACCCACAAAACATGCAACCATGACCAAGAAAATTCAACAATAATGATTTTAATGTAAATAAATGAAAATAAAGGAATGGCGAAATAAATGTTGAGGTAAATTAATTTCCTACTTTGAGGGACCCTCGAGGTAGACTCAAAAACAGACAAGGGGACTGAAAATAAAATAAATGTTTCCTATAGCCGGCCGGCACTCAGTTCTGTGTCTCGAATGGGCCCTTCTGTGAGGTTGTGGCGATGGTGGTGAAGCTCAGAGTTTGATGCCCCAACTCCCCAACCCCCCGGTGGGAACCTGGCACAAGATGCACCACGGTGCCACGAAGCGGCTTAAATGTATTCCATAGGAACGCATCTCCAATTATATAATGGAAGTCAATGGGAAAATAGGCTTCGATATCCGAAATTTCACTTTACTTCCAACTTTTCAAGAACGTATATGCTCCATTAATTGAGGGATGGGTGTATCTATTTTCCTACATAGTTGATCTGGTGATTCCTGGTGGTGGAAAGCCATTTAACCAAGTTCAAAAAAAAAATCCAGCTCATAGACAGCGGAGCAGCTCGTAAATCACAACAATTAGCTCGTACAAACTGGGAGCCATGTGTCATTTGCCAAGAAGAGACACCAGAGCCTCTAACAAGTCCGGTCCTGTCAAAAAGGAAATACATTGGCACAGGCTACCAGTCACTCGCTGAAAATCTCATCAAATGTAATGTACCCAAAACATTCCGGTTGAACACACGAGATGAAGGTGAAGGTGTTGAAATGACTCCAGTTGCCAAACAGGCCAAATGGTATAAAAAGTTCAGACTTCATTTTAATGGAATGTTGCAAAGGGCAGGGAAGAGAATGAGGCAAATTTAAGTTACTGAAGACAAAGATGAGCCAGGTACATGCATGCACACCTGATCAAAGTCATCTAGCATTGAGAAGAAAACCTGAAAGTGAAGCTTGTTGCTTTTTCTATGGGCAACCAGCTGCCACTTGAATGCCTTCAGCAACATTCCAGGTGGGTCGCGATGTTCGGACCAGTGCAGCACTTGTTGGGGACACAGAACTCCTAGCCTGGTTCATTATGAGTGACAGGAAGCCAAGTATCACAGCGAGTCCTTGGTGGGTTTATACAATCGTGCAAGAACAGTTAAGGTGATGCCCCACCAAGCACAGACCAGGAGGGACTGCATTATATCCGGAACTACGAAGACGACCCATCCCAAGTGCCGGGAACAGCTCCCAAAAGTATCCCCTTCCTCTCTCTCTCTCTCTCGCCCCCTGCTGGTCATTGGTGAGTTGGGCGTGTGTGTGGCATCATGGCGGCTGTGTGTCTTGAGCTGTGAGTTCTCTGTGGTGTTGGTTCTTTTTCCCATCCTCCACTTCACTCCCTTGTGACCTTGTTTATGCTTGTAAAGTTTCCCCTGTGTGTCCTTTCATTGTTGAGACGAGAGAGAGGGGGAGAGCGCAGACGGTAAGTGGTGTTCGGTTGCCTCTTTTCGAACCTCTGGGTTTGAGGCCTGGCCTCCATTTTGCCGTGTTTTCCTAGTCTAGGCAGCGGTGTTTCGCTGCTCTAAACGTTTCTTGGACTTAGTCCATTAGTTTTTGGTTTTACCTCCACTTGCCGGTGTTGCTTGTGGTTGGTATCGTTTTGTTGATTTCTCACCTTTTATTTATTTAATTTACATTCACTATGGCAAACGATTGTTTGAGGAATAGCATGTACGAGTCGCTCACTCGCAAGCATGGGCTGGTGTGCGACCCTCCGAGTGAGGTAAAGATGGAGCAAGTGCTTCTAGCAATCGGAAAGGGCGTCGGCTCACATAATATCCGTGCAGCCTCTCGAATGAACAAGAAGGTTGTTGTGTTCGTGTCGGAGGTGCACATGGTGAACTCCGTTGTGGAGCAAGGCCTTCTCATAGAACCCGACCTGTTTCTCGTGGTTTCCCCATTAGATACACCTGCGGTGAAGGTTAATGTGTCTAATGTCCCTCCCTTTGTTAAAGGTGAGGACTTGTGTGCTCAATTGAGAAAGTTCGGTACGATCGTATCTAAAGTGACAATGGTGCCGATACACTCGGCAAGGGGTGAATTTCGACACGTGATGACTTTTAAAAGGGTCGTTGACATGATATTGCCCGAAAATGAGCAAAAGCTAAATTTGCATTAATCATGCAAAGATTAATGGCCATACTTATAGAATGTATGCCTCCACGGACGTCATGACGTGCTATGGGTGTGGAGCTTACGGACACGTAAAGAGTTCCTGTCCCGGTTTGGTGAGATCATTAGAAAATCGAGACCAGGTGATTGCAGATTCTCCTCCCTCCCCACCTAATGGGGCGGATGATATCATAGACTCCTCCCCACGACCTCATGGTAATCGGGAAACAGTTGACTCCTTCCCCTCACCTACTGGGATACGTGGAATGGTAGACCCCTCCCTACGACCTATAGGTGAGCGGGAAACAGTAGACCACTCCTCCCTACCTGCTGGTGTGACAAAAGTGGTTGATCCCTCTCCTACTGTACAGGACTGTACGGATGACAACATGGAAGGGTTCGGAACAGTGGCCCGTAAAAAAGGACATAAACGTTCATGTCCCGTCGTGAAGGGTGCAAGCACAGTACAAAGTAAGGTACTTGTTGTGTCAAACGTGTCGCCGAGCTTGAAAGATGGAGCTCGTGTCGAGAATCCCTGTTTGGGATTGCAAACTGAACCGGAACCGGGTTTAAGTCTAAGCAGTTCGTTTGCACCACTTGCCGAACTGTTTGAGGGTTCTGAGTGTGATCATCGACAACGAGAATCCTCGTGCCGCTCAGGTGGACACAAGTGGTGATATTGATAACCCTGATGTCTTACATGACATTAATGTAACTAGGGCGTGCCTGTACGTGGGTGCAAAACCCCTTCCGCAAAGCTAGGGCGTGCCCGTAAGTGCGTGATGTGACCGTACAATGAATGTATCGTCCCGACGCCGCAGCTCGGATGGCACTGCAGTTAATCGGGCCTGTATCGGCAGAGTTATTATAAACGTGTACTACAATCGATCGTACCTTACAACAATCAACACAGATTGCAACTTGAAATAAATGAATACGCTCTCAAATGTGCCGTCCGAGGCAGCGTCTGCTCGCCACGTTCAGCATTCAGTACGTCGTCACTATGACTATCCGTAAGTCCGGAAGTGACGTCCTCATTTGACTGTCCGGAAGGTCGCATATCGCAGTTACGATGAATCGCAAATTAGTTTGAATTAGTTTTAAAACAGAGTTTAACGCCAACATAGCACCAAAATAGTTTGCCAACGTGAAATAAATGAATACGCTCTCAAATGTGCCGTCGGAGGCAGAGTCTGTTCGCCACGTTCGGCACACGTGATAGCTCGCTGCTCTCTGATTGGTTGAATCGTTTTTTGGACATAGCTCGGTAACTACTTCTCCGATTAATATGAAACCTTGAAAAGGCACATCCTCAGGTCCCCAGCAATATACCTGGCAAGTTTCAAGTATATCGGACCCGTGGTTGTCGAGAAACAGCGGTCACAGACAAACACACAGACAAACACACACACAGACACACACACACACAGAGATTACTGGAATTATAGATAGATGGTCACAGAGGTGGGCGCAGGGATGTAATGGCGCAGGGATGGCCGGGTGTGGCGCAGGGATGTAATGGCGCAGGGATGGCCGGGTGTGGCGCAGGGATGTAATGGCGCAGGGATGGCCGGGTGTGGCGCAGGGATGTAATGGCGCAGGGATGGCCGGGTGTAATGACAAAACAGAAAAGTCAGACAGCCCCACAGAGGAAACCTGTAAGCCTACACTTTTCGAACAAAATAAAAGGGATGATGATAAGAAGGAAGCTGCATGTGACGATGAGCAGCTAAACAGGAATGAAAACGATATCCATGTTTCTGATCCTGGGGAGATTTGTGCCTCAGAAATAAGTTTGTATCAGGAAGAGAATGACAAAGATGATGCGTTTGATTTTGATGAACCCTACTCTACCCCGGCAGGTATTGGGTTTTGTGCCCAACAGGATTAGGATGGGGAAACAGTAGTTAAAGAAGATGAAATTATAAAATTCCTCGATGAAACCTTCAGGAAAAGGAATGTTAGAATTCAGGAGTATTTCCCAAACCTAAATGCTTTTCTAAAAACTACTAGAAACATGATTCGTGAACCCCAGCAAGTTGGGATCTCAGAACCTCAATTTCAGCGGTTGAGGAAGTGTGCCACTATGGTAGGAAAATAACTCCAAGAGGAGGAAAATTAATACAGATCTAGAACTGCCACTTTACAACTGCTGGCAGTGATGACCGGTTTCCTCCGCCTTCCCGCTTTCAAACAACCCCGCTTTTGATTCAACCCCACTTGGATACAACCCCGATACACACACACACACACACACACACACACACACACACACACACACACACACACACCCCACACATCCCCTACACACACACACACACACACACACACACACACACACACACACACATCCCCACACTTTATAACAATCCTGCTTTCACATTATTATTATTTTTCCCCATCAATTTATCCGTCGATGATGCTCAAGAAATTTCATCCTGATCAGATGAAGTTTTGTACGTGTCGAATTATGACGTCATAATGGAGCCACCTGTGACATCATAATTATTATTTTTCTCCACTAATTTATCCCTAGATGATGCTCAAAAATTTCATCCTGATCGGATGAAGTTTTGTACTTGTCGAATTATGATGTCATAATGGAGGCACATATGACATCATCATTCACAAGGCTTATTCTCCATGGATAGTTCTTTACAATGAGATATGTCTCAATCTTTTCTACACAGCGCTTTTGGAGATATAGAGATGCAAATTTTTTCGGTTTTTCCAAGATGGCGGCCGTACCACGTGACCTGTGACCTCATAATTATCCTTAAAAGATTCTTCATGCCCAGGCGCACCTGTGGTGAAAATTTCCTGCCAATCCATGCAATGACTGCAAAAAAAGCGATCTGCTCGAAAAGCGATTATAATTTTATTTCTGCATCAATTTATACCGAGAAGATGCTCAAGAAATTTCATCCTGATCGGATAAAGTTTTTACTTGTCGAATTATGACGTCTTCTGACTGTCTGATGCAGACACAGATGTCATCTGCATAAACAAAGCTTTTTAAGGGGTGGGTTCCAATAGTAATACCAGACAAGGACTTCCGAAAGGTATGTAAGAGGGGCTCAAGGGATAAAGCGTACAAAATTCCTGACAGAGGGCAGCCCTGCCTTACCCCTCTCCCAACACAAAAGAGAGGTACAAGTTCATTGTTTATCTTTAAAATAGCCGATATGTTTGAAAAACATAATTGTATATGGGATGAGAAAGAGAGGTCCAAAACCAAAACATTTTAGCACTTCAAAAAGATATGTATGAGAAACACAGTCGAAGGCTTTCTCCTGGTCGAGGAAGATCAAGCCACAACTTTCATAATTAATCTCGCAGATTTCAATGACATCTTGGACAACAGAGATACAACAACACACAACAACAACAGGCATTTTAAGGCCATTTTCCCTGCAAGAGCGGGGGTTAGCCTTGCGGTCCCCATGACAATGTTCTCCATTTTGCCCTATTTTCTGCATCTCCCCTTGTTAACCCCCTTGCCCGCATTTCTTCTTCGACCATCTTTTTTTTTTTTTTGGATACTGAATCGAGGCTCGTGAAAGAGCTAACATTTACTTCACAAACAAATCAACCAGACAAACAAGATATATAAAAAGAGGGAGCGGAAGAAAAGATGGGGAGAGAAGGGGAAGCACACAAACACAACATTTGAGAGCAGGGAGAAGTGTGGGAGGGAGAGGGCTTGTGGGGAGGAGGTGTGGGAAGGGGGGGGGGGGGGGGGGGAGAAGTATAAAACACAAGGACACCAAGGACTTCCAGAACAGAAGTTCGTATTTCAAAAAAGTGGATTTGGGGTGAAATTAGCGGGGGTAGAAAAGATCAAGGATTTGAATGGGGGAAGATAAGAGATGGTGGTGAACAGCTGTTTTAAATACCTGGAGGGTGGAGTGGGATTGAAGAGAGTGAGGGAGTTTGTTCCAGAGGCGGGAGAAAAGAGGAATGAAGGAGTGAAGGTGAGCAGAGAGTCTTGATTTTGGCAGTTTAACCATAAGAGGGTTGCACGCAGATCTTGTGCGACCTGTAGGAATATTTGGGGGACAGAGCCCAGAGAGAGCTGGGGGAGCAAGGCCAGAGAGGAGTCGGTAGAAGACGGAAAGACCACCAACCTGCCTGTGGTGAGTGAGTGAAAGGCCCTGGGAGTTAGCTTCATCGCGGGAGATTCCAATGATTCTGAACGCTTTGGTTTCAACAGCGTGAAGACGAGCGAGGTGTGTGGCAGGAGCACCAGCCCAGAGGGGAGAGCAGTATTCCATTGAGCTGCGGATGAAAGCCTTGTATGTGGTGAGGAGCTCAGGTGTGCCAAGGAAGGACTTCGCACGACGGAGGATGCCCAGTCGGCGACTGGCTTTTTGAGGCCAGATTTGAAATGTGGTTTTCCCAGGAAAGATCATGGCAGATAGTGAGACCCAAAAGCTTGAGTGACAGAACTTCTTGGAGAGGATTATTCAGAAAGTGGATGGGAGGGTTGTCCAGTCGGTCTTTTCGGAGAGACATCGTAAGAGTGTGAGATTTGTCAGGATTGAAAGACATGTTCCACTTGTTTGCCCAGTCTGTGATTTTGTCCAGGTCTGCAGAGAGTGAGGAGGCTGCAGACTGCCGATCTGAGGGATGAGGAATGGAGCGACAGAGAGTAGAGTCATCAGCAAAGAGATAGAGAGGATTTTCAAGAGAGTCAGAGAGATCATTGATGAAGACCAGAAAAAGCATAGGGCCCAGAAATAGCACCCAGATCTTTAGCCAAGTCTTTCTCGGTCTTCCCCATCCTCTACTTCCTTCTACATTCATTTCCATCACTCTTTTCAACTAGTCACTTTCATCCTTCTTAACACATGACAAAACCATCTCAACCTGTTTCTCTTCACAGCATCCATCACAGCCTCTATTCCCATCATCTTTCGCAATTCATCATTTGTCTTCCTCTCTCTCAACGATACTCCACACATCCACCGAACCATTTGCATTTCCACCCTTTCCAGCCTTCGTTGCTGCTCTACGTTCCTTACCCATGTCTCACTCCCATAAATCATAACACTTCTCACACATGCAGCATACACCTTTCTCTTCAGCTTCAATGACACTCCCCTCCTCGTCAGCACGCCACTCAGTTCCCGAAACTTCTTCCATGCACATCTCACTCGAGCAACCGTTGCCGAGTCTGATCCACCTTCTCCATTCAGCATGTCTCCAAGGTAACAAAATGTTTTCACACCTTCCAGCTTCACGACATCTCCAAGATCCAACTCAACATTTCCTCCATCTGCAGCTCCCTCTGTGCACACCTTACACTTGAATGTAGCTGCCACACTGGCTAATGACCCTCTCAAACCACTACATTTTTGATGAACCCACTCAGCGCACATTGTACATTGAATGGAATTCACTCCGACACCCTTCCTGCACACAGCACATGGCCACTTCCCAGTTTTTTCACCTCACCACATGCTTTACCACTTGCCATCACCTTCGTTTTTCCGATATTCACCTTCAGACCTTTTGTCTCTATACATTCCTTCCACTTGTTCATCTTCTCCTTCTGTCCATCCATACTTTCTGCAATCAACACCAGATCATCTGCATACAACAACTCCCACGGTAAACCCTCCTTTACGTTCTGAGCCAGCACCTCCATCACAGCTACAAATAGTAGTGGACTTAGTACCGACCCCTGATGCACTCCCACCTTCACTTCAAACTCACCACTGTTCCCGTCCTTCGTCCTTGCAGCTGTGCGCGCTCTTTTGTACATTGCCATCACTACTCTGATCAAACATTCCTCCACTCCTAACTTCCTCAATGCCCATGTCACTACTTCACGTGGAACCCTATCGAATGCTTTCTCCAGATCAACAAACCCAAGAAACAACTTCCTCCTCTTCTCCATATACTTCTCCAGCAACTGCCTCACAATAAAAAGCACGTCTGTCGTTCCTCTTCCTGGCATAAATCCAAACTGCATTTCGTCAATCTTCACTTTCTTCCTTATCCTCCTCTCCAACACCCTTTCCAATACCTTCATTCCATGCTCCAATAACTTTATCGCTCGATACGAGCCACAGTCCAGAGGGTCACCTTTCCCCTTGTATAGAGGGACGAGGGTACTCAGTTCCCAATCCACTGGAATGTGGCCTTCTTTCACCACCAGATTACAGATCTCTGTCATTCTCTTCACACCCCAATTTCCCGCTGCCTTCAACATATCTCCCACAACTCCCGTGGGCCCTCCCGCTTTTCTCCTCTTCATTGCTTTTATCGCTTCCTCAACTTCCTTCTCGGTTATCTTCTCTGCCGGTCCTAAAACTGGGTTACTCTCTATGTTCCCATCCCATTCATTCTCTGCATTCAACAGTATTTCCATATATCTCTTCCATCTTCCTTTAATTCCATCTGGGTCCACAATGATTTGTCCCACTTCATCCTTCAAGCAACTCACCCCCATCACATCACATCTCTCTTTCGCTATCTGCTTTGCAATGCTGAATACTGCTCTCTGACCCTCTTCCAAATCCAAGCGTTCTCCGAACATTTTCCTACATGCCTCCTGCGCCTTTGCTACCTCTTTCTTTGCAGCCTTCTTGACTTCCTTATAACTTTCGTGCTCTGCCTTTTTTGCCCCCATACCCTTCGCCTTCTGCCACTCCTTGAACTTCTTCCTCTTCTCGTCAATCTTCTTTCCAACTTCATCATCCCACCACCATGTTTCCGAGTGCCTCGGTGGTCCTTTTGTCCATCCACATACCTCACCAACGGCTCCCAACAGACTATCTTTCATTGACATCCAACCACTTCCAAGCTCAACCACATCATCCTCCACCATACTCAGCCTCTCTTTTAATGCCTCCCTCACTGTCCCCTCTTTCAACCTCCACACCTTTATTCTCGGTTGATACTTCACCCGCAGAGCTCTCCTTGCACCTTTCACCCTTATGTCGCAGACAACCAAGTGGTGCTGTGAAACAGCCTCCTCCCCCGGGATCACCTTTGTGTCCCTGAGGTGCCCCCTATCTCGTCTACGCACCAGCAGGTATTCAACGGTTGTCGTCAACCCACCTGACGTGTATGTAACAAGCTTATTATCCTCTTTCTGGAACTGAGTATTACAAATCAACAAATCAGCTCCATCAGCAAACTCCAAAATCCTTTCACCTTCTCCATTTCTCACACCATATCCGTAACCCCCATGAACTCCCTCAAAACCGTCCATACTCCTTCCCACATGTCCATTTAGGTCTCCTCCTACCACAACAACTTCCTCATCTTTCACATTTTCCATCAGCTTCTCTATAGCACACCAGAACTTGTCCTTTTCTTCATCGCTCCGACCAACCTGCGGAGCATATCCCGAGATGATGTTCACCAAGACCTTTCCAATCATCATTTTCACCATCGTCAACCTATCACTCACTCTCGTCACACTCACCACACTGTCTACAAACTCCTCAGAAAACAGGACACCAACACCATTCACGCCCTGCGGGCACCCTTGCCACACAAACTTGTATTTCTGTCCCTGCCCACCCTTCACCATTCTCACACCACTTCCCTTCCATCTCGTCTCCTGCACACAACATATGTCCACGCTTCTTCTGACCAATACTTCCATCACTTCTCCTGATCTCCCTGTCATTGTCCCTACATTCCATGTCCCAAATCTCAGAAACCGATCTCCACGTCGGGCATCAGACGTTTCGTCGTCATAAATGGAGTGATTTCCACCCTTGCTTCGATCGGGTTCCCCACCTTGAGTTTTGACGAGCGGGAGTGGGGTCCCCCACGGGGTACTTCGGGCTGTACCCTGCCCTGGACAACAGGGTGCACGGAATTATTGCCCACTGACAATGTGTCCGCCACACGCGCCCCCCCAGAATTCCCGTGCACCTGAAGGGTGAGCTTGCGGGGAAGCCGGATGTCCCGGCCGAAACGCCCCCTGGCGATGCGTGCAGGGCTGGGGGGTAGCGGGACGGCTGGGCTGGGGGGTGCCGGGGGTCTGCCCGCCGGGGGGCGGCCTCGGCGCGGAGGCAGAGCTGCTGGTGGGGGGTGGTCCAGGTCGAGGTGGGCTGGCTTGAGGCGGTCCACGGAGATACGATCTGGAGTACCGCCGATGTCCACAGTGAAATGTTTGTCCCCGGTCTCCAGCACGCGGAAGGGCCCGTCGTACAGGGGCTGCAGCGGTGCCCGGTGGGCGTCGTGCCGGACGAAAACGTACTCTGCCATGCGAAGCTCCGGGGCGACGTGGGAGGACGGGCACCCGTGGTGTGCCGTCGGCACCGGGGCGAACCTCCTGGCAGTCTCCTGCAGGGTGGAGCGCTGTTGCGCCGCAGACCAAGGAGCCGTGGAGACGGGGATAAATTCGCCCGGTACCCGCAGTGGTTGTCCAAAGACCAACTCTGCCGAGGACGCGCGCAGGTCGTCCTTGGGCACCGTCCTGAGGCCCAGCAGGACCCAGGGGAGCCTGTCGGCCCAGCTGCCGTCGCGGAGGCTGGCCCGTTGCACGGCCTTCATTGAGCGATGAAAGCGCTCGCACAGGCCATTGGCCTGGGGGTGGTAGGCCATGGTGCGGTGCAGGTGTCTTTTCCGTGGTGCGTAGGCCGTGGTGCGGTGCAGGTGCAGGTGTCCGGCGTAATGGGGTGTCTTTTCGGTCATCGAGGACTTTTGGGTGATTTTGGTCATCGGGAACTTTTTGGTGATTTGGGTCCTCAGGGACTTTTGGTTCATCTGGGTCTTTTGGGTCCTCGGCGGTCTTTTGGGTCAAGTGTTAAAGGGTCTTCCAAGGTCTAAGGGGTCTGGGGTCTAAAGGGTTAAAAGGCACATTTGAATAGTACGTAATTAATTAATAGACGTGAAAAAGTATGACACACATACACACATATATACACATACACACACACACACACACACACACACACACACACACACACACACACACACACACACACACACACATTTATAGTAGATTCAATTCCTGTGGTTTCCTTGTTCAGTCTGTTTGTACGACGCCATCAGTGATGCGCCGAAGTAAGGAATCTGGCGCCGAGAAACTTGAGATGGTTATTGATCACGTGGTTTGCTTTTGCCTTTGCCCCGCGACTGGAGGGATGGTGATCACGATCACGTGTCCCGTGTACGGTGTGTTGCACTGGTACCTCACTATTATTTTATTTTCATAAATGTAACAATGAAAAACAAGGCATTTCACGAGACATGATATTTCTGCTGATATTATTTGATTCCACATTCACATTATCACGCATAACGCCGACACGGAGGCGAATGTGTCTAGCGGTTCCGCCCCCAACAAGCTGATTGACAGTCAGAGCCACGCCTACCCCAGTCCCATGCTTTTACATCGGAATGTCGTTTTCCGTACATTTCGAGGAATCCTTTCAAGCTACGAGAATTATAATACCAAAGGATGTTGCAGGAAGTAAAACTCTGTCGCATGGTAGCAGAATCATTGCCATTGACAGAGGCTGCTCGGAAATATGCCGTCTGAAGAAGATTATCTATATAATAATACCGTAAGGACTCGAATTTGTTATCCCTTTTACGCCGCACCCAGTGACCCGATGCCCACAGCACTAATGGATTTACGATCTACGAACCGCGCTCTTTGTTTATCACGTACAGCCAGACTCGAAAAATCTGAATTAGTCGACTTTGGGGCCCAAAAGCATCCGATTAACGGCCGATACGACGCCATCTTACGACGCCATCGTATTGGCGTCTGCTGGGCGACGGCGATGCGAGCCGTCCGCTGATTGGACAGTCGAGTGGTGTCATTAAATAATGGGCCTGCTTACTGCTTACTGATATTGATCTGAAACTTGCAAATGGGCATGTATTGCAAAGCAATTTTCCTTCTTATATTGTCCAAGTCTAAAATACACACCCACACACACACATAAATCAGCTGATCGTCAAATCTGCATTCCCTACAACCAGTGATTACAGGTTGAAAAAATGATTTTTTGACGTATTGACTCAACGATGTAAATAGGAAAGCATTAATTTAATTATTTCCTTCTTATTCTGTAAAAGCGGCCTCGACGGTATAGTGTGCGATTGCCCAAAGCAGGTTCTTATTTTGACAATCGTTAGTCGGACAATAAATACTTACGGAATATTAAATGAAAAAAAATGTTTCTTTCTTGAATATTTTAAAGCATTTTGTTTTTCATTCCACATGGTGTGTTTCTTCCCTCCCTCTGTGGACAACCAAGTGCCGGCTTCCGGTGGTAGTATAATCCTCTGTAGCAGTGTAGGGTTTTATGAGCCAATGATTATGGTGCGGCGCATGTCGAGTCACAGCAGGATTTTATGAAACGCCATTTGAAGTTGTGAAAAAGGTCAGAGTACCTGCTAACATGTCAAGCTACAGCAGGGCGGCGCAGGTCAGTTATAGTTAATCAACGGATCAATGAGAATGTCCTTTACTGTACGTACTGTACTTTACCACATCGGTTAGAATTAGAAACGCTGCCGCAGGAGATCTCCGATGGTCTTTACTTTAGCTTCTGTTTTGGATTCGGTTCCCGCCTCCTGATACCTCGCAGGTGTGACGTCGCATCAGAGGACGTTAAGCCAGCTGTCTCATCTGATTGGACAGTCGAAGGCGACAGCAAGCCGTCCACTGAGTGGACAATCCAGAGCATGCATTTGTGTCGGTGTCAGCGATCGTTGTTCATATACGCACTCTTCATTCTCATCTTTCTTCCTAACTCTTACTCGGACAAGCAAATCCCCGATGCCATCCATAATGGTACACTCTATCCATACACCACATCCTCACTTCCGTGGATGTTCCACGGGTTTCGGCTAGTTATTATTATTAGCCGGCGAAGCCGGTGTTGTCAATGAACGCGTACGTATTATGTTGAAAAAACGATTATGCTGGATCCCTTGGCTTGAGAATTTCGAAGCTTTGACGCACCAAAATCGCTCAATGTGTTGAGATCTCGATCTCGATCTCGAATTGAGATCTCGCGAGATCTTGGAGACGGCGGCAGGGATTTTCGAAGCTCCACACGGTCTCCACGTTTTTCGAAGTTAAGTCTGTTCACAATTGTATTTTGTCGAAACTGTATTTATCTTTCGGTGTGTGAAGTTATTGTGTGCAACTTTGGTTGTTTCTCGGTGTTTATCTTTCATAAATTGATCGTCTGTTTGCCGTGTCGCGAGCAAGGCCTTGTACAGTGTGCACTGTACAACCTTGAGGCTTTGTTTTTCTCTCAGTGGTCCGTCGTTTGTGATCCAATAACTTTCGTTCTCTGTATTCCCAGTCTTTTCACCCATAGCCTACTTCCTTGTGTAAATCTCAACTCAAAAAAAAAAAAAAAAAAACATTTCCTTCTCTGTTCTCATTCGTTTATTCATTCTTATTCGTTCGTTCGTTCTTCGACCACGTGTTTCTCCCCCATTTCCCCAGATAGTTTTCACTCATTAACCTTCAATGTTTACACTTTCCCCTCAAGTTATGTATTCCGTCATATTTTATAACACCTTTTTCTTCTTCTTCTTTAAAAGGCTGCTTTCGACTTGCTCACCAAATCAATTCATCCCAAAAAAAATATCCATCTCCTATAGTGCCTTTGTTCTACATTCCCTAAACTCTCCTGCACTCCATCCTCCATCCAGCGTCCTTAAACGTATTTTTAACTCGAAGGTCACAAGAAACTCATTTTGCAATAAATGTTCGTTTCCCATAAATCGTACACTTTCAAAAATCCAATCTCACCCCTCCCCTCCAAATCTTCCCCATAACCCCTCCCCTCCAAATCTTCCCCATCACCCCTCCCCTCCAAATCTTCCCCATCACCCATCCCTTTCAAATCTCCCCCCTTGCCCCCTCCCTCCTAAACTACCCCCTCACCCCTCCCCGCCAAGACGCCCCCTCGCCCCTCCCCTCCTAGAATCCTGCCTCACCCCTCCCCTCCAAATCTCCCCCATATCCCATCCCTTTCAAATCCCTCCCCTTGTCCCTTCCCTCCCAAACTCCCCCCTCACCCCTCCCCTTCAAATCTCCCCACCCTCATTGCTTCTCAATTTCCCCCCGCTCACTCCCCCTCCTCAAAGCGTCCTCCCCGCTTCTTCCCCCTTCAAACTCTCACCTCCATCTCCCCCAACCTTCTGCCTCGCTCTTCCCCCTCCTCAAATAACACCTCATTGTGGCTCACCCAATCACCATCAAACCTTTTGTCCGCCCCATCCTTCCCTTTCTCCGAGCTATTCTGAAATCTCTGACACACCTTCAACAGCTCTCCCTACCTCTTCCACCTCTTCCACATCTTACCCTACCCCTCCTCCCCCCTGTTCTGTATCTGATGCTCCCCCTTCCTCTTCATTAACGGTATGGACCTCAAACATCCGGGGCCTTCGTTCAAACTTAACCGATCTCTCCATACAGGTTGCTTCTGTCAAACCAGACGTGATCTGCTTAACAGAAACTTTCCTCCTTTATGATGTCTCTGATTCCATAGTATCTCTCCCGGGCTACTCCCTCCTCCGGTATGATAGACCTGAGCCTCGTCCTGGAGGCGGGGTTGCTATCTTTATCAAAAACTCTCTTCCTCACTCGCCCTGCACTGCACTCTCTCCACCTCACCCCCAGGAATACCTCTGGCTACGGCTTCCCCTTCGCTCCCACCTCTTGTTCATATGTGTGTTGTACCGTCCACCAAACAGTGATGACTCCATCTACATCTCGCTGTCTGATGATATGGACCAACTTCTATCTACTCATCCCAACTCTCTCTTCCTCATATGTGGTGATTTCAACTGTCATCATGCCAGTTGGCTGGGTGTGGGTACCTCTCTCACCAGCCATGGCTCCTCAGCAAAGGACTTCTGCGACTCACTGGGACTGACACAATCTGTCAATTTCCCGACCCGGATCTCAGTCAACGGAACATCTTCTCTTCTGGACTTGGTTATGACTAACTTCCCTGAAAATGTCTGCTGCTCTTCTTCTGCTCCGATCGGAACATCTGATCATGTCCTTGTTAAAGTGGACATCTCTCTGACCATCCTCAGGGAGCCTGCTCAGCGTCGACGAGTCTGGCATTTCACTCAGGCCAACTGGCACGGTCTTCAAGCAGCCATCAATCATCTGGACTGGTCTCCCATCTCTACCACCTCTGACATCAACTCATCCTGGGAATTCTTCCAAAGTAAATTGCTCTCTCTCATGCACAGATTTATCCCATCTCGTCTTCAGTTGTCATACCCTTCCTCCCGTCTATGGTACACGGAATCTTGTGGTGAGGCTGTTGCCCAGAAACAACTTGCTTTCGTCTCCTGGAAAGCAAATCCAACGGAAGGAAATCTCATTTCCTTTCACAAAGCCCGAAACAAGTGTGTGTCCACCCTCAGGAGAGCCAGGAAACGATATCTCTCCGTTCTCAAGACCGAACTCTCTTATCTGTCTCCCTCTTCCAAATCCTGGTGGCGTCTGGTCAAATCCGTTTCTGGTGTTTGTTCCCCCTCCATCCCCTCCCTTACCTCAAACGGCTACACAGCTGACTCCGCACGTGAAAAAGCTGAATGCCTCAACTCTGTGTTTGCCTCTAAATCTTGTGTCCCAAACCCATCCCTCTCTGTACCCACCATACCCAGTCGTACCCTGCTGCTCCTGGACTCCGTGTCCTTTCCTCCTGACAAGGTGGAAAAGTTTCTGTCAACCCTCGACTCTGATTCTGCAACTGGACCCGACGGCATCAGCCCACGGGTCCTAAAATCCTGCTCTGCTGCTCTATCTCACCCTCTCTCTGTTCTCTTCACCCTCTCTTTTGCTCAAGGTCAACTGCCATCTGCTTGGAAATCAGCCAACATCACCGCTTTGCACAAAAAAGGTGCAAAAACAGATCCTAGCAACTACAGACCAATCAGCCTTCTCCCAATTATCAGCAAAGTCATGGAATCCATCATTGCTTCTGATATGAAATCTTTCCTCTTCTCCAATGGCTTGATCTCTGATCATCAATTTGGTTTCAGACCAGGTCACTCTACTCTGGACATGCTGCTTCTGCTGTCTCAACAATGGATGGAGGTCCTCAATGCCAAACAGGAAATTAGAGCTGTCTCCCTCGACATATCACGTGCCTTCGACACGGTCTGGCACCCCGCTCTGCTCACCAAACTCTCCTCTTTTGGTATCCATGGAAATCTCCACGCATGGCTGGCGGACTTCCTCTCTAGTCGTCGTCAACGTGTGGCCCTGAATGGGTTTCTCTCATCTCCTCTTCCTGTTCAGGCTGGAGTTCCCCAAGGCAGTGTTCTGGGCCCCGTGCTTTTTCTGGTCTTCATCAATGATCTCTCTGACTCTCTCGAAAATCCTCTCTATCTCTTTGCTGATGACTCCACTCTCTGCCGCTCCATTCCTCTTCCCTCAGATCGGCAGTCTGCTGCCTCCTCACTCTCTGAAGACCTGGACAAAATCACAGACTGGTCAAACAAGTGGAACATGTCTTTCAATCCTGACAAATCTCACACTCTTACTATGTCTCTCCGAAAAGATCGACTGGACAACCCTCCCATCTACTTTCTCAACAATCCTCTCCAAGAAGTTCTGTCGCTCAAGATTTTGGGTCTCACTATCTGCCATGATCTTTCTTGGGAAAACCACATTTCCAAGCTGGCCTCCAAAGCCAGTCGCCGACTGGGCATCCTCCGTCGTGCGAAGTCCTTCCTCGGCACACCTGAGCTCCTCACCACATACAAGGCTTTCATCCGCAGCTCAATGGAATACTGTTCTCCCCTATGGGCCGGTGCTCCTGCCTCACACCTAGCTCGGCTTCACGCTGTTGAAACCAAAGCTTTCAGAATTATTGGAATCTCCCGCGATGAAGCTATCTCTGAGGGCCTTTCACTCACTCACCGCAGGCAGGTAGGTGGTCTTTCTGTCTTCTACCGACTCCTCTCCGGCCTTGCACCCCCAGCTCTCTCTGTGCTCTGTCCCCCAAATATTCCTACAGGTCGCACAAGATCTGCCAGCAACCCTCTGATGGTTAAACTGCCGAAATCTCGGCTCTCCGCTCACCTTCACTCTTTCATTCCTCTTTTCTCCCGCCTCTGGAACAAACTCCCTCACTCCCTTCAATCCCACTCCTCCCTCCAGGTCTTTAAAACAGCTGTTCACCACCATCTCTTATCTTCCCCCATCCAAAACCTTGATCTTTTCTACCCCCGCTAATTCACCCCAGATCCACCTTGTTTGAAATTCCAACTTCTTTCCTGGAAGTCCTGGCAGTGTCCATATGTTTTATACCTCTCCCACTGCCCCCTTCCCACGCCCCCCCCCCCAAAGCCCTCGCCCTCTCTCAGATCTCTCGATGTCTCCATGTCTCTCGGTCCCTGCTCTCAAATGTTGTGTTTGTGTCCTTCCCCCTCTCTCCCCATCTTGTCTACCGCTCCCTATGTTATATGTTTTATGTGTCGGTTTGTCTTTCTGTGTGATTAATGTTCGCTCTTTCACGAGCCTCGATATTGTATACAAAAAAAAAAAAAAAAAAAAAAAAAAAAAAAAAAAAAAAAAAAAATGGGGGCCGCCATCTTGCGGATGCGGAAGTATGCATAACAAATTTGAAAAAGTTCCATAGGAGTTTGTTTCACCCGTCTTTGTTTGATTCACTATCTTATGCACCTCTAATTTGTAATTAAAATACTTTAAGACCAACCTCGGCCCGCACGGGCCTGGTTATCTTAAACGAAAATCGTCACCAAACACCGGAACCAATGAGATTCGAGCATTTGAAAAAATACTTCAAAAAAGCTTATTACGCGTTTCGGAGGCTGAAAACGGCGTCAAATCTTCAATCCCACTCCACACTCCAGGTCTTTAAAACAGCTGGTCACCACCATCTCTTATCTTCCCCCATCCAAAACCTTGATCTTTCTACCCCCGCTAATTTCACCCCAATTCCACTTTTTTGAAATACCAACTTCTGTCCTGGAAGTCCTTGGTGTCCTTGTGTTTTGTTTTATACTTCTCCCACCCCCCCCCCCTTTCCCACGCCTCCCCCCCCCAAGCCCTCTCCCTCCCACACATCTCCCTGCTCTCAAATGTTGTGTTTGTGTGCTTCCCCTTCTCTCCCCATCTTGTCTTCCGCTCCCTCTTTTTATATATTTTGTTTGTCTGGTTGATTTGTTTGTGAAGTAAATGTTAGCTCTTTCACGAGCCTCGATTCTGTATAAAAAAAATTAAAAAATTCTAAAATTGACGAAGAATTATTTTTTTAGAAATCTCGCGGCCGTAGGGGGTAGTTTTTCACGGCCGGAAATATCCGAAGTTGAGACGGAATTCACCGAATTAATCAAGAAGTAAGTTTTATCAATTTTAATCTCATCCAGAATGCAAATGGTGTCATTTTGAACTAGGTACGGTACCTACTACACCTACCTACTACCAACTACCTAACCTACTGATGCCATAGTGATGGGTAAAATAGTGGCAAGAGGCTTTGGCTTCGCCGGCTCAT
>NC_136264.1:8978603-9193603 GCF_964187855.1 Myxine glutinosa | reverse complement strand
GTGCGAACACGGCGGCCATTCCGCTCGGCCCAGCATAACATCTTAATAAGTCGTGTCCGTAACAATATATTGTTACAGATCGCGGTTTGGATGTTATAGACCGAGCGGTGGTTTAGAACCGCGACCTAACAAACTCACCCGATTCACCCAGACTTTGGCCGTATCGCACCGTAGCTGCCCAATGGGGAAAAGACAAAGGCGACGAATGCAAAGAGGAAAAAGAAGGCCAAGACGAAAGACAAAAGGTTTGAAATATTACTACTGAATTTATTTACTATTTACACACAAGCAACAAAAAGCAATTCAGTTTATTTACAAGTACAAGACGCAGATGACACAGTGCAAATTTAGCTTATCTACAGACTTAACTAACCCAGGACAGCACAAACAGAACACTGACTCACGCGGGGAATTGATGATAGGACTGGCGGGAGATGGATGGCTGGCGGGATGGGGAGGTCCACTGGTCCTTCAGCACGATTGACTCGTTGGGCAGCCGCCGCTCCTCCGCGGCCGTGCTCCAAACTGCCGTCCAGGCCTCACGCTGCTGTGGCTGCTGTTTCGGTGGCTCCAGCTGCAGCAAATGCAGTTGCGGTGGCTCGAGCTGCAGTTCAACTCTGGACTTCTTGGTTGGACTCAACTCCTTGGACTCCCTCTCGTCTCTCGGTAAAGGCTCATCTCCCGTCTGCCTGTCTGGTCCAAACCCTCACTCTTTCTTCTTTTCTCTCACTCCTCACCACCGCAACCACTGACCCTCCTCTGGCAACCGACTCAGACCAACTCATCTCCAAGGCCTCTCTCTTTGCCACACCCCTGCCTTGGGTTATATAGGCCCCCGCCCCTCAACCTTTGCGAACCTCCCCCACCGCTCTTCCTCCGCCCTCTGTAGCCAAACCCCTGGCTCATGGTTGGTCGAGCGGGGCTGGTTCACTCCTCCCCCTCTATGACGAGGTGGAGACACGCCTTTCTTCCCCAACCCTGCCTCGTGGCCAATGGCGGCAATTGGATCGGAGGGGAGGTAATATGGGCAATCGAGGCTTTTGGGGATGGGAAGGAAAGGGGGTCTATTCTCTTTCACTGGTGCAATGGAGTACTTTTAATTAATGGGAGACACAGCCTTATCCTAAAACACAGAATAAGAGATAACTATCAAAAGAAAAGATATATCGTGACCTACATGTATGTTTTTCTATGGACTAACTACGGGAACGCCCTTTGACCTTTATACAACCACAACGGAGGGAGGAGGGGTGATATTTTACAACAACCTTTTACAACAACCTTTTACAACATTTTACCACCACCACAAAATAAAAAAAACACATTCTCATATTCACAACACTGCACCCTCCTCCCCTTAGGCACGTCCCGGGCCTATTACTTTTACCTTAGTGTGGCATGTAGGTGTAGTTCCCTCTACTTTTAGCCTGACCCTGAGTGCGACAGTTTTAAAACATAAATAAATGTGTCCCGCTGCTCCATTGCACCCTGCCTAACAGACTTACGCCCACAGTTAACCGAATTGCGGAATGGTCTTCAAACTACACACTGACGGTGGGAAGCATTATTTACAATTGACGCTATTTTTATTTACAAAACTAACCCAGGACCTGTAATTGTTCTTTCTGGGGGGAGGACAGTCTGCTCTGCATCAATGCACCATTAAAGCACCCAAAAACGCACCAACACACCCTCAAGCACCAATCAGTGCAGTCACCACTGTTCATCAATAAAATAAATTCAACAACCCCTAACCCTGCAGGTGTCTCTTGCTCTTCGGCTCCCTCTGCTGGTGATTATTATTTGTCTTCCAGATGTTGTCATTTTCTTTGCTTTGCTTACTGGCGGCCTATTTTCAATAAAACTTGCACCCAATGTGTCCTTTTTATTTATTTATGGCCCACCAGGCCGACTATGTGTATGGTTCACCTGTGGGGCATTGGTGCCCTGTGGCCAAGGTCCGCCAGCAAGATTTCGGGCCCTCATGGCCGGTTCCAGCAGAGGGGCCATGCCCCAACCCATGGGGTCCATAAGTGGTGCTCGGCCACTGACATGTGGTCCATAATGTGGTGCATCGATGCAGACAGCTGGTTCTGGGAATTTCGGGCGCACAATGGCCGACCCACGCACGCTCCCCTCGGCGCCCAACGGCGCTCAGGTCCTCATGTGGGAGACAAAAAAGGGGGGACAAGACAGATGAGCGAGGGGTAAGGTCTCAAGGGTACACATCAAAAAGGCAATGCAAGGCGAAATGCGTACGGAGGGCGAAGTGAGAAAGCTCGTCCCTACCGTACGTCACCCCCCTGTTACCTAGCCTACCCTTGCCCTTACCCCATATGTACAAAATCTACACATTACCAATACGTCACTACTGTCACGTCTTCCCCATATTTCCCCTATACCAAATTCGTCTCCACAATCCCTCTACTTCAAAATTTGCCATCACCAATTCATCATCAATCCTCATAAGGAGGGAGAGATGGAATTACGCACAATGTCACACCCACGTCATGATGCGTCTCACAATCCAAACATTTGCATCATAAAAAATAATCAAAACATGGCATGGTGTGGAGTACCTGTCACCTCAGGTGAGTGGATGCAGATGGTGCGAGGAGATCCTTCATCCTAACTATCCTCTAAATGATTTTAACACACTTTACACTACCCGGGGTCTTTCTCCGGCCAAACCATTGGCCCTCTTACACTATGGGTTCTAAAAACCAATTCCCATTGGCCAAACTGTGGTGCTCTTCAATTTGGGGTCTCACTCCCCCGATTCATCTCCCGGTGCCCTCGCACAATTTCTGGGCTGTGGCGTGTACCTCTCCCAGTGGGTTTACCCACCTGCACACCTCCACCACTGCAGTTGCCACCCGAGCTTACCTAGCTCCTCACCCTAACCTATCTAACTGGGGCAGGCCCCTCCTGGCTCTGTCACCCCACTCGGTGCCCTCTGGCACTGGGCTACCCGGGTCCGTCCTCCGGATCCTCGGGCCCCATCCACAACAACTACTACCGGCTCCCAGAGCCCACCTGCGGCCTCACCTGGCCGACATCCTCACAGTGGTGGAGCGCCCAACCAACTACACACACTAACAGGCTACACGCCCAGCCATTTCCACAACACCAACGCACCCATCCACAGACCATTCTTTCACCCGCACCACAGATGCCAATATCCAACCACAATTTACCTGTACCCTCTACCTAACACTTACACTACCCGCCCCGGGTATCCGTGATGGGGGTCCACTCTTCCCCCATTCACACCTTCGCACCATCCACTCCACTCCACAATTTCCACCATACTCACTCCACGACCATCCATTCCAATACTCCATACCATTTATTCCATACACCTGTCTTTCATTCACCTGTCGTTGCACACCTGTGCAATCTCACCTGGTGCCACCTGCACCCTCCTCCTCTTTCTGGACCAGTTGGTCAACGCAACACACATCACCATCACTCACTCATACACTGCTCCACACACCTGTTCAGTTGCACACCTGTGCAATCACACCTGTTCCATTCTCACCTGTTCAATCCTCACACACACGGCATCATCTCAGCTAACTTCTCCCCTCTGAAACTTGCGCTTCCCAGTCGTCCCTTTAAACTATTGCGCTCCCACGTCATTATCATCCATACTAATCTACCTGCGTCCCCACTACAGGTATCAGTCACTAACTAAACTTAACGTTACCTAATGTCAATCTTCGCTAGATCCCTACACACCATATCCTAACCCACCCGGGCTAGTTTTCACTGCCATACACCCCATAATCTAGTGCTCCTTTGCCCCCACCTTGTGAGGGATGGTGGATTTGCCATCCCACCACATCGGGGGTCTCTCACTACCAATTTCGCTCGTCCAAATCCAACAATTCAAAAATTTTCCATTTACTGCCAATTCTATTCACTTTTCTAAATTTCGTTTTAAGTCACTATCACTATCACCATCACCCGTCTACTTATTACATCCTCTCGGTGCGCCAATTCACATCTACAGCCCGGCTTCGTACAGCCGAGCAGTGAACGCGGGTCGTTTTGTGCCAGCGGCTGGATACGTCCCGCATTCGGGGCAGGGACGGAGGCTTACCCGGGCCGAGATCCCATGCACCACTTCGGCGTGGAGCCATCCAATGTCCCGATCTCGACCTGCCGGCACGTCTCAATAGAAAGTGGTCGCCATGACGACCCTTCCTATCGAGCTGCCCGCTCCGCCTTGTGGAGCCCGGACGCGGCCGCTCCACGCAAGGCCCAGCGTGGATCGCGCACGGCGGTCCTTTCGAACCCGCCGTGGCTCGGATCTCCGCTGGTTCTCGCGGCACGCGAAGCCCGGCACGCACCGAGGGCCCGATCCGGCTAAAAGTCGACCTAACCTTTAACCCGGTTACCGTCGACGCTTCACCTGCAGGCCTACATGCATACGCTACCTCTTTCTTGCTCATACATGCAGCCGTTCCCATTCTCCTCGTACCTTTTCTTTCACACCTCGGTACACTCATTCCGCTCACCGACTTGGTCACACACCTGACCACCGAACACTTTGGCACACATTCGTTGCTCGCACACCTCACCAATACACCGCTTCGCGCCCCCTCCTCGGTCACCTCCTCTGTGACAATCACAGGTGTGCCCTCATTCGCACACCCAACCACGTGTCTCACTACCAATTCAAATGTGCCTTCCCACACACGCTCTACCATTCCAGGTGTGCATTCTTCCATCCCAGGTGTACATCCTCGCCCACCTGTCACAACCAGCTCACTCTCCTTGTCACTCTCACTACTCTCACCTCCACTCTCGGTCGCGCACTCACCCTTACTCTTGACAGCATGCGCTTTCCCCATGCACCCGTCCGTTACACACCTTTCTCGCGCATCCTCCCGCGCACACTTCTTCGTTACTTCCTCCGTAACACTCACCACAGGCATGCATTCTCCCTTACTCTTGACAGCATGCGCTTTCCCCATGCACCCGTCCGTTACACACCTTTCTCGCGCATCCTCCCGTGCACACTTTTTCGTTACTTCCTCCGTAACACTCATCACAGGCATGCATTCTCCCTTACTCTTGACAGCATGCGCTTTCCCCATGCACCCGTCCGTTACACACCTTTCTCGCGCATCCTCCCGCGCACACTTTTTCGTTACTTCCTCCGTAACACTCACCACAGGCATGCATTTTCCCTTACTCTTGACAGCATGCGCTTTCCCCATGCACCCGTCCGTTACACACCTTTCTCGCGCATCCTCCCGCGCACACTTTTTCGTTACTTCCTCCGTAACACTCACCACACCGCGCTTCCCTGTGCTCCCTCGCACACGCGCTTCGACCAACTCACTCTTGACGGCACACTCACTCCTCGGCGTGCACTTTTTCCTCACACACCCCATGGTCGGACATTCTCGCACACCTCTTTTTTCGCACACCAGACCTGTCGCACACTTCACCAACGGCCTCTCACGAACACCCGGATCCAAACCAATCCCCAAGCCGACTGAAGCTTTCCTCACATCATATACATTGCCACTCACCTCCGTACCTCGTCGCACCTCCTCTGCCATCTGCAAACTTTTTATTTGGTTAGTGAGCATCACATCATGATTTGAACACAGACCTTGTACATATTCCATGACTTCCTCCTTTATCT
Source organism: Myxine glutinosa (assembly GCF_964187855.1). Taxonomy (NCBI): domain Eukaryota; kingdom Metazoa; phylum Chordata; class Myxini; order Myxiniformes; family Myxinidae; genus Myxine; species Myxine glutinosa. Next base: position 9,187,941 of record NC_136264.1, on the reverse strand, counting down.
CCCTCTTAGTTTCTGTCCGTCCCTTCTTAATTTCACTCACCTCTTCTCCCACTTCCTCTAGTTTTTGTTTAACCTCTTTTATTTCTCGGTGCGTCCCCTCAAGTTCGTCCTCTAAGGCTACCGTGACCGTCTCTATGTGCATCCTCACCTGCCGGTCCTTTGTCTCCATTATCTCTGTCACCTCCTCCACCCTCATTGTCAGTTCCTCCCGTACCATCTGACATTGCCTCTGCGTCGCTATTAATTCGTTTTTAATTTCTTTTTGTGTCGCCTTTAACCCTCCTAGTACCGCAGTGTTCTTTTGAACCTGCTCCACTAACTTCGTTTGTCCCTCTGTCAGCTGTTCCACCTCCTCCGTCAGATCTTCTATTCCCCCTTGTAACTTAGCCGTATTATTTCTCACTTCTTTCTCTATACGCTTTTCGCCTCGCTTTACCTCCTCGCGTAGCCCCGAGACCTCCTCACTCACCCCTCGTCGTATTTCCTCCATCTGGTTCCCCATCTGTTCGATTTCCCGGGCGGATTGTTCCCCTATTTCCCGCAATTTGTCCTCCATCCTATTTTCTAACCCCATTAACCCATTTTTCACCCCCTCTAACTGATTCTCCTGGGCAGCCATTCTGTTTTCCACCCCCGTTAACCCATGTTTCACCCCTTCTATCCCATTGTCTAACACCTCAAATTTCTTGTCTAATCCCTCAAATTTCTTTTCTAATCCCTCACCGGTACCCCTCGCTTCGTCCCTCATTACCCCCATCATTCTGCTTTCCATTTTCGCACTATCAGCCCTTGCTTCGTCCCTCATTTTGTCCATAAGGGCACCGATTTGTAGCAACAAAAGGTCCGAATCCAACGGCGGCGCTGCTACTGTCGCGGGCGTGGCAAAATTTGGTGCCGCTACACCCACGTGCGCGAGGACGCCATTTTGCACGCCTGCTACTCCCTCAACCGCCTCCTCATTGCTCCCCTCCATTTGATCCTGGGTTACTTCTAACCCCTCTATCTCTCCCACCGGCATCCCGTCGCCTTGAACAGCCATGGCGCGATTTCAAAATTCGGGTTTTACTTTATAAAACAAAATAAATTTCGGTACTTTATAATTTTGAGCGCGTGAAGCGCGCTCCGGATCGATCTCACTCCCCGACACCAATTGTTACAGTACTAACACAATTGGTGTCCAAAATTTGGGCTAAATAAATTTAGTCCCAGGTTCGAATCCCATCTCCTGACTACCAATTGTTACAGATCGCGGTTTGGATGTTATAGACCGAGCGGTGGTTTAGAACCGCGACCTAACAAACTCACCCGATTCACCCAGACTTTGGCCGTATCGCACCGTAGCTGCCCAATGGGGAAAAGACAAAGGCGACGAATGCAAAGAGGAAAAAGAAGGCCAAGACGAAAGACAAAAGGTTTGAAATATTACTACTGAATTTATTTACTATTTACACACAAGCAACAAAAAGCAATTCAGTTTATTTACAAGTACAAGACGCAGATGACACAGTGCAAATTTAGCTTATCTACAGACTTAACTAACCCAGGACAGCACAAACAGAACACTGACTCACGCGGGGAATTGATGATAGGACTGGCGGGAGATGGATGGCTGGCGGGATGGGGAGGTCCACTGGTCCTTCAGCACGATTGACTCGTTGGGCAGCCGCCGCTCCTCCGCGGCCGTGCTCCAAACTGCCGTCCAGGCCTCACGCTGCTGTGGCTGCTGTTTCGGTGGCTCCAGCTGCAGCAAATGCAGTTGCGGTGGCTCGAGCTGCAGTTCAACTCTGGACTTCTTGGTTGGACTCAACTCCTTGGACTCCCTCTCGTCTCTCGGTAAAGGCTCATCTCCCGTCTGCCTGTCTGGTCCAAACCCTCACTCTTTCTTCTTTTCTCTCACTCCTCACCACCGCAACCACTGACCCTCCTCTGGCAACCGACTCAGACCAACTCATCTCCAAGGCCTCTCTCTTTGCCACACCCCTGCCTTGGGTTATATAGGCCCCCGCCCCTCAACCTTTGCGAACCTCCCCCACCGCTCTTCCTCCGCCCTCTGTAGCCAAACCCCTGGCTCATGGTTGGTCGAGCGGGGCTGGTTCACTCCTCCCCCTCTATGACGAGGTGGAGACACGCCTTTCTTCCCCAACCCTGCCTCGTGGCCAATGGCGGCAATTGGATCGGAGGGGAGGTAATATGGGCAATCGAGGCTTTTGGGGATGGGAAGGAAAGGGGGTCTATTCTCTTTCACTGGTGCAATGGAGTACTTTTAATTAATGGGAGACACAGCCTTATCCTAAAACACAGAATAAGAGATAACTATCAAAAGAAAAGATATATCGTGACCTACATGTATGTTTTTCTATGGACTAACTACGGGAACGCCCTTTGACCTTTATACAACCACAACGGAGGGAGGAGGGGTGATATTTTACAACAACCTTTTACAACAACCTTTTACAACATTTTACCACCACCACAAAATAAAAAAAACACATTCTCATATTCACAACAATATATATACATACTGTATGTATATATATATATATATATATATATATATATATATATATATATATATATATATATATATATATATATATATATATATACACAAAGAATTAAGTTAAGCACCCCCCCCGTTTTTTTACAACCTCGCACATTACAAGTTTGTTGTCGTCAAAACAGTGTAATATACCCATGATATTGCTATATTTTCTGGAGAAGTGATATTATGGTCACATAAAAACATAACAATCATGCCGTTTTCAATATTTTATTCTGAATAATTTAAGGTGAAATTTTTTGGGAATTTTAGGCATATTTTCACCTCAATTTAAGTATGGAGCTATAGGTCCATCACGGACAGTGTGGATGACGTTTATGTTTTCTAACGTACAGTCATTGTTCTGAGAAGACCTCTAGCGATCTTTGCGTCAATAACGTGTGTAGGACCCACGTGATCGGATCACTGACTCAACCCTACGTCTCATAGACCCTGTAAGCCGTCGTATGCGTTGCTGTGGCAGGTTGAACCCCCTCGAGCACGTTTGGGACATGTTGGGACGACAAATTGCGAAGATGGTCCCTCCAATAGCCAATCTGGATGAATTGGAACGTGCATTACATCGGGAATGGAACAACCTGCCACAGCAACGCATACGACGGCTTACAGGGTCTATGAGACGTAGGGTTGAGTCAGTGATCCGATCACGTGGGTCCTACACACGTTATTGACGCAAAGATCGCTAGAGGTCTTCTCAGAACAATGACTGTACGTTAGAAAACATAAACGTCATCCACACTGTCCGTGATGGACCTATAGCTCCATACTTAAATTGAGGTGAAAATATGCCTAAAATTCCCAAAAAATTTCACCTTAAATTATTCAGAATAAAATATTGAAAACGGCATGATTGTTATGTTTTTATGTGACCATAATATCACTTCTCCAGAAAATATAGCAATATCATGGGTATATTACACTGTTTTGACGACAACAAACTTGTAATGTGCGAGGTTGTAAAAAAACGGGGGGGGTGCTAAACTTAATTCTTTGTGTATATATATATATATATATATATTGTTGCGGATATGGGATTTGGCCTCCATCCATATCCGCTTGTAAATATTCCCCTATTTCCCCAATACTCCCCAACTATCCCCAATCCCCCATTCCCTAGTCCCATTGTCTGTAAACAACACTCTGTAGAACTGACCTCCCCTTTTTCCCCCATTAAATGTCGTGCCCAGGTTCACCGCATCTCACGTAGACAACTATAAGACATCTTGCTAGTTATTCTTAGTCTATGTCAGTTAAGGACTCGTTTCCATTAATTCTGACTCTTCGTTGCACCAGAATGTGATTGTATGGCACCAGTAGTGAGTTTAGGACCTCCCAATACCTCCCCACAACCTCATCTCTGCATCCTCCCATCATCTCATGGAACTACAACAACAACAACAACTACAACCACAGCGGGGGCGGCGCGGTGGCGGTGCGGGGAGTGGGCGTCCTCACTCCGGCTTGGTTAGCCGCCATTGCCCATGTGCTCCGACGGGGTTACCACGAAGGGGCTCACTGTCAGCTCCTCGTCAAGGGCGGAGCCCGGTAACCCCGCGCACCCAATAAGAAGCGGCGGACCGATTCCATCTGGGGCGGAGCTAACGAGCCGAGGGCGTGTCACTCCCCGCTGGATATGCGCAGGAAGACGGAGGTGACGTCAGATGCGCCCCAGCTACGAAGAAGAACGGACGCCACCTCCAGCGCGACGATACCTACCCGCATCTTTGGACCGGACCGGGTCGATTCTGCCCCTGAGCCAAGGTGCACCTTGAGCCATCGATTCTGCCCTTCCTTGCCATCAATCCCTGTGTGAGTCAGTCTTGTCCCGTTTGTCTGTGGTCTGTCGGGGCTAAGATAAGACCGTGTTTAAGTGCCCACCTTTCTGTGCTGTACCTCTTGTGCCGTGTAATCTAAATGTTCTGCATAACAAATATTATATCCTCCTCCGGAGGTCTTGAGAACTGTACCCCTGGTGTCGTGTCATTTAACCCAGCCGTTGTGTCCTTTCCTTCATTGATCTAGCGTAGCGCGATTCGGCCAACGTTCGAGTATAATCGGGTAACTTGTGCGAACACGGCGGCCATTCCGCTCGGCCCAGCATAACATCTTAATAAGTCGTGTCCGTAACAATATATATATACATACTGTATATATATATATATATATATATATATATATAATATATATATATATATATATATATATATATATATATATATATATATATATATATATATATATACACAAAGAATTAAGTTAAGCACCCCCCCCGTTTTTTTACAACCTCGCACATTACAAGTTTGTTGTCGTCAAAACAGTGTAATATACCCATGATATTGCTATATTTTCTGGAGAAGTGATATTATGGTCACATAAAAACATAACAATCATGCCGTTTTCAATATTTTATTCTGAATAATTTAAGGTGAAATTTTTTGGGAATTTTAGGCATATTTTCACCTCAATTTAAGTATGGAGCTATAGGTCCATCACGGACAGTGTGGATGACGTTTATGTTTTCTAACGTACAGTCATTGTTCTGAGAAGACCTCTAGCGATCTTTGCGTCAATAACGTGTGTAGGACCCACGTGATCGGATCACTGACTCAACCCTACGTCTCATAGACCCTGTAAGCCGTCGTATGCGTTGCTGTGGCAGGTTGAACCCCCTCGAGCACGTTTGGGACATGTTGGGACGACAAATTGCGAAGATGGTCCCTCCAATAGCCAATCTGGATGAATTGGAACGTGCATTACATCGGGAATGGAACAACCTGCCACAGCAACGCATACGACGGCTTACAGGGTCTATGAGACGTAGGGTTGAGTCAGTGATCCGATCACGTGGGTCCTACACACGTTATTGACGCAAAGATCGCTAGAGGTCTTCTCAGAACAATGACTGTACGTTAGAAAACATAAACGTCATCCACACTGTCCGTGATGGACCTATAGCTCCATACTTAAATTGAGGTGAAAATATGCCTAAAATTCCCAAAAAATTTCACCTTAAATTATTCAGAATAAAATATTGAAAACGGCATGATTGTTATGTTTTTATGTGACCATAATATCACTTCTCCAGAAAATATAGCAATATCATGGGTATATTACACTGTTTTGACGACAACAAACTTGTAATGTGCGAGGTTGTAAAAAAACGGGGGGGGTGCTAAACTTAATTCTTTGTGTATATATATATATATATATATATTGTTGCGGATATGGGATTTGGCCTCCATCCATATCCGCTTGTAAATATTCCCCTATTTCCCCAATACTCCCCAACTATCCCCAATCCCCCATTCCCTAGTCCCATTGTCTGTAAACAACACTCTGTAGAACTGACCTCCCCTTTTTCCCCCATTAAATGTCGTGCCCAGGTTCACCGCATCTCACGTAGACAACTATAAGACATCTTGCTAGTTATTCTTAGTCTATGTCAGTTAAGGACTCGTTTCCATTAATTCTGACTCTTCGTTGCACCAGAATGTGATTGTATGGCACCAGTAGTGAGTTTAGGACCTCCCAATACCTCCCCACAACCTCATCTCTGCATCCTCCCATCATCTCATGGAACTACAACAACAACAACAACTACAACCACAGCGGGGGCGGCGCGGTGGCGGTGCGGGGAGTGGGCGTCCTCACTCCGGCTTGGTTAGCCGCCATTGCCCATGTGCTCCGACGGGGTTACTACGAAGGGGCTGACTGTCAGCTCCTCGTCAAGGGTGGAGCCCGGTAACCCCCCCACACCCAATAAGAAGCGGCGGGCCGATTCCATCTGGGGCGGAGCTAACGAGCCGAGGGCGTGTCACTCCCCGCTGGATATACGCAGCCACTTACCGGAGGTGACGTCAGATGCGCCCCCAGCTTGGAGAGAGAAGTCGCCACCTCCGAGCGCTGAGAGACCTCCCTGCATCTTTTGGACCGCGCTTTATCCTGTCCCTGAGCCAAGGTGCACCTTGTGCTATCCATCGACTACCTGCCCTTCCTTGCCATCAATCCCTGTGTGAGTCAGTCTTGTCCCGTTTATCTGTGGTCTGTCGGGGCTAATATAAGACCGTGTTTAAGTGCCCACCTTCCTATGCTGTACCTCTTGTCCGTGTAATCTAAACGTTCTGCATACAAATATTATAACCTCCTCCGGAGGTCTTGAGAACTGTACCCCTGGTGTCGTGTCATTTAATCCCAGCCGTTGTGTCCTTTCCTTAATTGATTTAGCATAGCGCGATTTGGCCAACGTTCGAGTGGAATCGGGTAAACTGTGCAGACGCGGTCATACCAAAGCGCTCGGTAAACTAACATCCAAAACCGCGTCTGTAACATTTGGTGTCAGGAGTGGGGTGTCAGGAATGTTACAGACGCGGTTTTGGATGTTAGTTTACTGAGCGGTTTGGTATGACCGCGTCTGCACAGTTTACCCGATTCCACTCGAACGTTGGCCAAATCGCGCTATGCTAAATCAATTAAGGAAAGGACACAACGGCTGGGATTAAATGACACGACACCAGGGGTACAGTTCTCAAGACCTCCGGAGGAGGTTATAATATTTGTATGCAGAACGTTTAGATTACACGGACAAGAGGTACAGCATAGGAAGGTGGGCACTTAAACACGGTCTTATATTAGCCCCGACAGACCACAGATAAACGGGACAAGACTGACTCACACAGGGATTGATGGCAAGGAAGGGCAGGTAGTCGATGGATAGCACAAGGTGCACCTTGGCTCAGGGACAGGATAAAGCGCGGTCCAAAAGATGCAGGGAGGTCTCTCAGCGCTCGGAGGTGGCGACTTCTCTCTCCAAGCTGGGGGCGCATCTGACGTCACCTCCGGTAAGTGGCTGCGTATATCCAGCGGGGAGTGACACGCCCTCGGCTCGTTAGCTCCGCCCCAGATGGAATCGGCCCGCCGCTTCTTATTGGGTGCGGGGGGGTTACCGGGCTCCGCCCTTGACGAGGAGCTGACAGTCAGCCCCTTCGTGGTAACCCCGTCGGAGCACATGGGCAATGGCGGCTAACCATGCCGGAGTGAGGACGCCCACTCCCCGCACCGCCGCCGCGCCGCCCCCGCTGTGGTTGTAGTTGTTGTTGTTGTTGTAGTTCCATGAGATGATGGGAGGATGCGGAGATGAGGTTGTGGGGAGGTATTGGGAGGTCCTAAACTCACTACTGGTGCCATACAATCACATTCTGGTGCAACGAAGAGTCAGAATTAATGGAAACGAGTCCTTAACTGACATAGACTAAGAATAACTAGCAAGATGTCCTATAGTTGTCTACGTGAGATGCGGTGAACCTGGGCACGACATTTAATGGGGGAAAAAGGGGAAGGTCGGTTCTACAGAGTGTTGTTTACAGACAATGGGACTAGGGAATGGGGGATTGGGGATAGTTGGGGAGTATTGGGGAAATAGGGGAATATTTACAAGCGGATATGGATGGAGGCCAAATCCCATATCCGCAACATTGCACCCTTCTCTACCTCGGGGCGTCCCGACCCGATAAATCTTTACCTACATTAGTGTGGCACTCAGATGTAGTTCCCTCTACTATTAACTCTACCCTGAGTGCGACAGTTTTACAGATGTTCACAAATGAGTAAATATGTCCCCCTGCGACGTTGCACCCTTCTCCTCACAGAAACACACCCACAGGATAACCGAATCGCGGAAAGAATTCTCAAACTAAACATACAGCCGGTAGGGAGCATTATTTACATAAGACTACACTGATATTTACACTACGATCCAGGACCTGTTTTTGGAGGAACACATGCAGATGTTATGCATAGAGAGAGCACGCATGCCAGCATCGATACACCAACCCACGAGTGCTCTGTGGCCTTACGGCCTTTAATAATGTGCAGAGCACCCCATCCAAGCACCAAAAGCACCACCCCATAACACAGTCAGCACCATCCGGTGCACCAATAAAATGTTCATAAATCACCGGTGGTGTCGCAGCCGGCCGATGTTCTGCCGCTGGTCTTGCCTTGGAGCCCACTTGGTGTTCTGGCTTCCTTCAAAAATAAAGAAAGGCGCCAACCGCGTCCATTTCTAAATTGTGGCCGTCAGGGGGCCAACTATTAGTGGTTCACCTGTATGGCATAGGTGCCACGTTGACCCATAGGTCCATCAACGGGTGGTGCTTGCCCGCAAAAGACTGCGGTCCATGGTGGGCGGCCACAAAAATTGCGGTCCATATGGTGTATCGATCCCGGCAGCAAGCAGCGAAAGTGCAGGCCCACAACTGCGGAGCCAGCACCTCTCTCTCCTCTCTCTCTGCCCCAAAGCCAGATCCTCGGAGGTGGGAGACAAAATAAGAAGACAAGTGAGTAAGGTGGTAAGGGCGCAAAAGTGCACGCAATACAAGGTGATGCACACTGGGGGCACATGGGAACCAGGTGAGACAGGTACGTTCCTACCGTACGCCCACCCCCCCCCCCCCCACCAGGTAACCTACATTGCCCCTCCCTTACCCCTTACTGTATTCACAAAACACAACACTACCCATTAACATCTACTTTACAAATCAACAAACGTCCCTACTGTCTTCCCCGTTCCTCCCATAAACCAAATTCGTCTTCTCTCCCTCCTAACCAATCAAATTTTCCATTTTCAACTCTCATCAGAATTTGCCATCTCCAACTCAACATCATAATTTGCCATCACCAATTCATCATCAGTCCCTCCTAGGGAGGGAGAGATGGAATCACCCCAATGTCTCATCCACGTCGTGATGCGTCTCACAAATCCAACAGCAATTCTCCTTTCCTGCACACAGAACAAAGAAAACACAGGTGTGGAGTCATCATCACCACAGGCAAGTGGCTGCGTATGGTGCGACAGGTTCATCAATCCTAACTATTTCCTAAATGACTTTAACAACTTTACATTACCCGGGGTCTTTCTCCTGCCAAACCATTGGCCCTCTTACACTATGGGTTCTAAAAACCAATTCCCATTGACCAAACTGTGGTGCTTTTCAATTTGGGGTCTCACTCCCCCGATTCATCTCCCGGTGCCCTCGCACAATTTCTGGGCCGCGACGTGTAGCTCTCCCCGCAGGTCTACCCACCTGCACACCTCCACCACTGCAGTTGCCTCCGAGCTTACCTGCTCCTTACCCTAACCTAACTACCTGGGGAAGGCCCTCTGGCGCTCTCCCCACTCGGTGCCCTCTCTGGCACTGGGCTACCCGGGTCCGTCCTCCGGATCCTCGGGCCCCACTGACACTAACGGCTCCCAGAGCCCACCTGCGGCCTCACCTGGCCGACATCCTCACAGTGGTGGAGTGCCCAACCAACTACACACACTAACAGGCTACACGCCCAGCCATTTCCACAACACTAATGCACCCATCCACAATACCATTCTGCAACCGCACCACAAATGCCAATATCCAACCACAATTTACCTATACCCTCTACCTAACACTTACACTACCCGCCCCGGGTACTCGTGAAAGGGGTCCACTCTTCCCCCATCCACACCTTCGCACCATGCACACCACTCCGTACCACTTACTCCAACTCTCTCCACACCACTCATTCTCTGCTCCATATATTCCACACACCTGTGCTCTCACACCTGGTGCCACCTGCACCCTTCTCTCCCCAAGTGCATTCGCGCTGATCCACACACTCACTACTCATACACTGCTCCACACACCTGTCCAGTTCTCACACAACATCATCTCATCTAACTACTCCCCTCTGAAACTTGCGCTTCCCAGTCGTCCCTTTAAACTATTGCGCTCCCACGTCATTATCATCCACACTAATCTACCTGCGTCCCCACTACAGGTATCAGTCACTAACTAAACTTAACGTTACCTATGTCATCTTCGCTAGATCCCTACCAATATCCTAATCCACCCGAGCTAGTTTTCACTGCCATAAACCCCATAATCTATAGCTCCTTTGCCCCCCACATGGGAAGGGTGGCAGGGATGCCACCCTTACCCACCGGGCCCATCGCTCACTACCAATTTTGCACATCAAATTTCAACAAATCAAAAATTTGCCAATCACTACCCATCATCTGCCAATCATTACTGCCAATCCTTTGCCAATCATCAAATTTTTTTTTTTTTTTTAATTTTGGGTCCAAAACTCTAACCTCATCACACAGTCTACTCACTAATGCCTCTCGGTGCGCCAATTCCTGTCCAAAGCCCGGCTTCGTAAAGCCAAGCCATGAATGCGGGTTGTTCTGTGCCAGCGGCTGGATGCGTCCGGCATTCGGTGCAGGGACGGGGGCTTACCCGTGCCGAGATCCCACGCACCATCTCGGCACGGAGCCATCCAATGTCCCGCTCTCGACCTGCCGGCACGTCTCACCAAAAAGTGGTCGCCATGACGATCCTTCCTATCGGGCTGCCCGCTCCGCCTAGTGGAGCACGGATGCGGCCGTTCAAAGCGAGGCCCGGCACGCACCGAGGGCCCGATTCGGCTAAAAGTCGACCTAACCGCTGCTCCGTTTAACGTCGATGCTTCACCTGCATGCTTACACCCCGCAGCCCGTTCCTTGCTCACACATCCAGCCATCTCCATGCTCCTCGTACCTTTCCTTACACACCTCGGTACACTCATTCCACTCCCAGCCTTGGTCACACACCTGACCACCGAACACTTTGGCACACATTCGTTGGTCGCACACCTCACCAACACACCTCTTCGCGCCCCTTCCTCGGTCACCTCCTCTGTGACAATCACAGGTGTGCCCTCACTCACACACCCAACCACGTGCCTCACTACCAATTCCAGCGTGCATTCCCACTCACGCTCTACCATTCCAGGTGTGCATCCTTCCATTCCAGGTGTACATCCTCGCTCACCTGTCACAACCAACTCACGCTCCTTGTCACTCTCACTACTCTCACCTCCATTCTTGACAGCGCACTCACCCTTACTCTTGACAGCGCACTCTTTCCTCATGCACCTGTCCGTCACACACCTTTCTCGCGCACACTCTTGCGCACACTCTCCCGTCACACCCTCTGTAACACTTACCACACCGCGCTTCCATGTGCCCCCTCGCACACGCGCTACGACCGACTCACTCTCGCCAGCATCCTCACTCCTTGGCACGCACTTTTTCCTCACACACCCCAGAGTCGGACTTTCTCGCACACCTCCTTTTTCGCACACCAGACCTGTCGCACACTTCACCAACGGCCTCTCACGAACACCCGGGTCCATCTCGACCCCCAAGCTTCTTAAATCACCTGGCGCATCATACACACGACCATATTGGTCACCACTTACACCGGGTCCTCTTCCTCTTCGCTTCTCCTCCATCACCTGCGAATCCCTCATCCGGTTAATGAGCACATCATCACGATCCAAACACAGACTTTGGACCAATTCTTTTATTTCCTCTTTTATCTCTTTCTTATCCCCTCTCCGTCGCTTCTTAATTTCGCTCACCCCTTCTTCCACTTCTTCTAATTTCTGCTTCACCTCCTTCATCTCCTCGTGCACCCCTTTAAGTTCTTCCTCTAACTCCACTTTATTTTTTTCTATGTGCTCCCGCACCTCCCGCTCTTTAACCTCCATCACCTCTACCACTTTGTTCATTTTCCTCGTCAGGTCCTCATGTACCGTCTGACACTCTTTTTTAATTACCCCTACGTCCTTTTTCATCTCCTTCTGTGTCGATTTTAAACCCTCTATTACCGCTGTGTTCTTCTTTACCTGGTCCCCCAACTCCTTTTGTCCCACTGTCAGTTGTTCTACTCCCAGCGTCAACTCCTCTATACCCCCTTGCAATTTTACAGTCCCCTTTCTCACCTCCTTCTCCATGCGCTCCTTACAGTGCCTCACCTCCTCGCGCACTCCTCCGACCTCCTCACTCACCCCTCTTCTGATCTCTTCTCCCATCACTTGCATCACCTGCCCAGATGCCACCCTCATCTGCTCCATTTCCTCCCTGTGAGCATCCAGTTTGGTTTCTACCCCCATTCTGACCCCCTCTATCTGCTGCCCCATTTGTTTAACTTCCCTTTCCGCTTGGTCCCTCATGTCCCTCAATTTGCCTTCCATACTGTTTTCTAACCCCTCTAACCCCTTTTGCATCTCTTCCATTTGATTCTCTTGAGCGGCCATTCTGTTTTCTACCCCCATTAACCCATTTCTCACCTCTTTTATCCCGTTGTCTAACCCCTCAAAATTATTGTCTAACTTCCCAAATTTCTTGTCTAACTCCTCAAAATTATTGTCTAACTTCCCAAATTTCTTGTCTAACCCCTCACCGGTACCCCTCGCTTCGTCCCTCATTGCCCCCATTTGGCCCTCTAATCGCTCACTATCAGCCCTCATTCCCACAATTTGGTTTCCCAACCGCTCACCCAATCGCTCAATTTGGCTCCCCATACTCATCTGTACAGCTGCCTGTAGCTGCGCAATGAGGGCCTGCATGTCAATCGGCTGCATGTTAAAGCCCGTTGATACAGCGGGTTCGGCTACCGCGCGCTCGTGCGAGGCGCCATTTTGCGCGCCCGTAACCTCGTGCGCGACGACGCCATTTTGCGACCCTGCTACCCTCACTGCTTCGCTCTCCTCATGTCCCTCATTTTGGTCCTGGATCGACCCTGCCTCACTCTCCTTTACCGGAACCCAGCCGTCTTGGTCTGCCATAGCGCGACTTTCAAAATTCGGGTTTTTATTTTTTTTTGTAAAACACAATCAAATTTCGCCGTTATAATTTCGAGCGCGTGAAACGCGCTCCGGATCGAATCCCACTCCTGACACCAAATGTTACAGATGCGGTTTTGGATGTTAGTTTACCGAGCGGTTTGGTATGACCGCGTCTGCACAGTTTACCCGATTCCACTCGAACGTTGGCCAAATCGCGCTATGCTAAATCAATTAAGGAAAGGACACAACGGCTGGGATTAAATGACACGACACCAGGGGTACAGTTCTCAAGACCTCCGGAGGAGGTTATAATATTTGTATGCAGAACGTTTAGATTACACGGACAAGAGGTACAGCATAGGAAGGTGGGCACTTAAACACGGTCTTATATTAGCCCCGACAGACCACAGATAAACGGGACAAGACTGACTCACACAGGGATTGATGGCAAGGAAGGGCAGGTAGTCGATGGATAGCACAAGGTGCACCTTGGCTCAGGGACAGGATAAAGCGCGGTCCAAAAGATGCAGGGAGGTCTCTCAGCGCTCGGAGGTGGTGACTTCTCTCTCCAAGCTGGGGGCGCATCTGACGTCACCTCTGGTAAGTGGCTGCGTATATCCAGCGGGGAGTGACACGCCCTCGGCTCGTTAGCTCCGCCCCAGATGGAATCGGCCCGCCACTTCTTATTGGGTGCGGGGGGGTTACCGCGCTCCGCCCTTGACGAGGAGTTGACAGTCAGCCCCTTCGTGGTAACCCCGTCGGAGCACATGGGCAATGGCAGCTAACCAAGCCGGAGTGAGGCCGCCCACTCCCCGCACCGCCGCCGCGCCGCCCCCGCTGTGGTTGTAGTTGTTGTTGTTGTTGTAGTTCCATGAGATGATGGGAGGATGCGGAGATGAGGTTGTGGGGAGGTATTGGGAGGTCCTAAACTCACTACTGGTGCCATAAAATCACATTCTGGTGCAACGAAGAGTCAGAATTAATGGAAACGAGTCCTTAACTGACATAGACTAAGAATAACTAGCAAGATGTCCTATAGTTGTCTACGTGAGATGCGGTGAACCTGGGCACGACATTTAATGGGGGAAAAAGGGGAAGGTCGGTTCTACAGAGTGTTGTTTACAGACAATGGGACTAGGGAATGGGGGATTGGGGATAGTTGGGGAGTATTGGGGAAATAGGGGAATATTTACAAGCGGATATGGATGGAGGCCAAATCCCATATCCGCAACAATATATATATACATATATATATTTATATATATATATATATATATATATATATATATATATATATATATATATATATATATATATATATTGTTACGGTCCGCGGATTAGATGTTATTTTTACCGAGCGGTGGTGTAACCGCGGCCGAACAGTTATTCCCCGACTAAAACCCGATTCACCCTGAACGTTGGCCGTATCGCGCCACAGCTACTCAATCTGGAAAACTCTAAAGCGACCGAATGCAAAGAGGAAGAAGACGTACAGAAGAGTAACGGGATTTATTACTATTTACACACACAAGCAAAAAGGAGCAGTCACGATTATGTACAGGGACATGAGACGCAGGTGACACAGTGAATTCCTTATACAAGCTTAATTACCTACCCAGGACAGAACAAACAAAGACGACTCACACAGGGAATTGCAGAGTGGATTGGCTGGAAGGAGGTGTGTGGCTGGAGGGGGGGGGGGGGGGGGGGATGGCACGGAGCTGGCTGGAGCTTGATCCCGCACGGGACGTCGGGCTGGACCTCGACGGCCGCTGATGCCACCGATCCTGTCGTGTGCGCGGGATCACGGGTCGGATCACGGGTCGGATCACGGTCGGAGCCGACGCGCTGGTGGGAGGTCTGGCGTGACGGGTTCTCTCCTCTCTCTTTCTTTGTCCAACCACTCTTTCTCCAACGCAACCACTCAACGCAACCACTGACCACCCCTGACGACCAACTCAGCTCTTGTCATGGACCTCTCTTTTCAGACTCATCTCCTTGTCTCAGTAAAAGCGCATCTGCTTGGGGAACGCCCCCGCGGCGGGTTATATAGGCCCCGCCCCTCAACCTTTGCGAACCTCCCCCAAACGCACTTCCTCCGCCCTCTCAAACCAAACCCCTCGTGCTCGGTTGGTTGTTCGGGGCTGGCTCACTCCTCCCCTCTATGACGAGGTGGAGACACGCCTTTCTTCCCCAACCCTGCCTCGTGGCCAATGGTGGTTGAAGAAAACCGCCCAAAATGCAGTTGGCCATTGAAATGAAATGAAAGGGGACCTATTCTTATTTCACTTGGTGCAATGGAGTATTTAAATTAATGGGAGACACAGCCTTACCCTAAGACACATAATAAGATATAAGCTACTGAACAAGGGTTTTATCGGGTCCTGCAATGTGGTGTTTATGGAATAACTACCGAGACGCCCTTTGACCTTTACACTACGGAGGTATTTACAAGGAATCATTACATTTTACAGAGGGTGATATTTACAACCCCAAACAAACAAACAATTACTATACAATAAAATTTAAAAAAACATTCTCATATCCACAACACTGCACCCGCCTCCTCTTAGGCACGTCCCGGGCCTAAACTTAAATTTAGTGTGACACGTAGGTGTAGTTCCCTCTACTTTTAACCTGACCCTGAGTGCGACAGTTTTAAAACAAAAATAAATGTGACCCGCTGCTCCATTGCACCATGCCTAACAGACTTACGCCCACAGTTAACCGAATTGGGAATGGTCTTCAAACTATACATTGACGGTGGGGAGCATTATTTACAATTGACGCTACTTTTATTTACAAGACTAACCCAGGACCTGTAATTGTTCTTTCTGGTGGGGGGGGGGGGGGGGGGGAGACAGTCTGCTCTGCATCGACGCACCATGAAAGCACCTATAACGCACCAACACTCCCTCAAGCACCAATCGGTGCAGTCACCACAGTTCATCAATGTTCAATAAAAATAAAATCAACAACCCCTAACCCTGCAGGTGATCTCTTGCTCTTTGGCTCCCTCTGCTGGCTATTATTATTTCTTCCAGTTGTTGTCATTTTCCTTTGCTGGCGGCCTATTTGTACATAAAATGAAATGCACCCAACGTGTCCCTTTTATTTATTTATGGCCCACCGGGCCGACTACTGTGGTTCACCTGTGGGGCATCGGTGCGCTGTGGCCAAGGTCCGCCAGCAAGATTTCAGGCCCTCATGGCCGGTTCCAGCAGAGGGGCCATGCCCCAACCCATGGGGTCCATAAGTGGTGCTCGGCCACAGACATGTGGTCCATCATGTGGTGCATCGATGCAGACAGCTGGTTCTGAGAGTTCCGGGCGCACAATGGCCGACTCACGCACACTCCCCTCGGCGCCCAATGGCGCACAGGTCATGTGGGAGACAAAAGGGGAAAGACAAATGAGCGAGGGGTAAGGTCACAAGCGTACACGTCAATAAGGCAATGCAAGGCGAAATGCGTACGGAGGGCGAAGTGAGAAAGCTCGTCCCTACCGTACGTCACCCCCCTGTCACCTACATTACCCTTGCCTTTCCCCATATTTACAAAATCTACACCTTTACAAATTCGTCGCTACTGTCACGTCTTCCCATATTTCCCTTATACCAAATTCGTCACCACAATCCCTCTATCCAAAATTTGCCATCACCCAATTCATCATCAATCCTCATGAGGAGGAAGAGATGGAACATCAAGCACAATGTCACACCCACGTCATGATGCGTCTCACATTCCAAACATCTGCACAATAAAGAATAATCAAAACATGGCATGGTGTGGAGTACCTGTCACCTCAGGTGAGTGGATGCAGATGGTGCAAGGAGATTCTTCATCCTAACTATCCTCGAAATGACTTTAACACACGTTACACTACCCGGGGTCTTTCCCTGCCAATTCATTGGCCAACTTACACTATGGGTTCTAAAAACCAATTCCCATTGACCAACTGTGGTGCTTCTCAATTTGGGGTCTCACTCCCCCGATTCATCTCCCGGTGCCCTTGCACAATTTCTGGGCTGGGGCGTGTAGCTCTCCCAGCAGGTCTACCCACCTGCACACCTCCACCACTGTAGTTGCCACCCGAGCTTACCTAGCTCCTCACCCTAACCTAACTAACTGGGGAAGGCCCCTCCTGGCTCTGTCACCCCTTGGTGCCCTCTGGCACTGGGCTACCCGGGTCCGTCCTCCGGATCCTCGGGCCCCATCCACAACAACTCTACCGGCTCCCAGAGCCCACCTGCGGCCTCACCTGGCCGACATCCTCACAGTGGTGGAGTGCCCAAACCAACTACACACACTAACAGGCTACACGCCCAGCCATTTCCACAACACTAATGCACCCATCCAAATACCATTCTTTCACCTCGCACCACAGATGCCAATATCCAACCACAATTTACCTGTACCCTCTACCTAACACTTACACTACCCGCCCTGGGTATTCGTGATGGGGGTCCACTCTTCCCCCATTCACACCTTCGCACCATCCACTCCACTCCACAGTTTCCACCATACTCACTCCACAACCATCCATTCCAATACTCCATATATCCCATACCATTTATTCCATACACCTGTTCTCCATACACCTGTCGTTGCACACCTGTGCAATCACACCTGGTGCCACCTGCACCCTCCTTCCTTCCTGGACCATTTGGTCAACACAATACACATCACTATCACTCACTCAAACACTGCTCCACACACCTGTTCAGTTGCACACCTGTGCAATCACACCTGTTCAATCACACCTGTTCAATCCTCACACACTGCTCAATACACTTGAATACACCTCCAACACTCACACGGCATCATCTCATCTAACTGCTCCCCTCTAACTTAGTGCTCCCCGTCTTCCCTTTAAACTAAGCACATACCACGTCATTATCATCCACACTAATCTACCTGCGTCCCCACTACAGGTATCCTTGTCACTAACTAATCTTAACGTTACCTAATGTCAATCTCTAGGACCCTACACATTATCCAAACCCTCCCTCGGCAAGCTTACACTGCCATAAACCCCATAAAACTAGTGCTCCTTTGCCCCCCGTTGTGAGGGATGACAGAGTTGCCATCTCACCACATCGGGGACGTTCCACTACCAATTTTGCTCACCAAATTTCAGCCAATCAAAAATTTTCCAATTACTGCCAATTCTACCCACTATTCTAAATTTCGGATCAAAACACTATCAGTATCATCACCATCATCACAGTCCGCTATATCCTAGCCTCGGTGCGTCATGACATCATTAAACTCGGCTTCGCAAAGCCGAGCAATGAATTCGGGTGGTTTGGTCGCCTGCAGGTTGAATCCGTCCGGCTTTCGGTTCAAGGGAGGTGGTTTGGTCGGGCCGAGATTCCACGCACCATCTCGGCGCGGCACCTTGCGGTCCCGGGCCCGATGGCTCAATCTCCCTCGGTCGGAACCCCGTCCCCACGAGGGGGCACCGTTCCGCTTCCTCCCACTCGCCCTTGAACCGGACCGGTCGCCTGGCCCGACAAGGCCCGGACTCGACCGTGCGGGGCGGGGCCAAGCCCGAATCGGCAACGACGCTTCGAAGAGAAACGACGCAGCTTCGATCCGTGCCGGGCCTCGCATCCAACAAAGGGCTCCTCGCACCGAGTGCTCGCATCGGCTATCCGTCGCTCTAACCGCTAACCCGGTTACCGTCGATGCTTCACCGGCATGCTCACACGCATACGCTACCTCTTTCACCCTCACCAAACCCGGCGTTCCAACGCCGTCCGTACATTCCACCAACGCTCTCCCTGTTACACACCACACCTCTCGCGCACACTCTTGCGCACACCTCGGTCCACACCTCTCCTCCGTTACGTCCTCCGTAACACTCACCATGGGCGTGCACTCTGGCATCCACCCACTAACGCGCTCACATGGGCTCTCCCACACTCGCGCTACCACCAACTCAGGTGTGCTTCCTCGCACACGTTCCACCACCACCTTACTCTCCGTGTCACACTCCGTACACCCCGTCGTGCATTCTCGCTCGCACTCGGTTTCACACTCGCGCTCCGATGTGCCCTCTCGCACCTGCGCCATCACCAACTCACTCTCCATGTCACACTCCATACACCCCGACGTGCATTCTCGCTCGCACTCGGTTTCACACTCTCGCTCTGATGTGCCCTCTCGCACCTGCGCCATCACCAACTCACTCTCCGTGTCACACTCCGTACACCCCGACGTGCATTCTCGCTCGCACTCGGTATCCAACTCGCGCTTCGTAACACGCTCACCCCTTGACGCACACTTTTTTTCCACACGCGACCCTTCACCAACGCCCGGGTGCTTCCTTGATCCCAATCGCGCGACAATTCACTTGTCGTTAAACATCCTCCTGCAAAATCTACCCACACAATATACAGCACGACTCACCTGGGGGATTCCCTTCTCCACGCGCACCTGCAAACTCTTTATTTGGTTAGTGAGCACATCATTATGATTTGAGCAGGGACTTTGTACATATTCCATCACCTCCTCCTGCCGCGAGTGGTTTTCTAAGTCCCCGGTCTCTTCAATTTTAATTCCCAGCACTGCTTTTTCTTTATTCACCTCGACAACCGCTGGCTTTAATAAAATCCCCTCTTCTACCTCAGTGGTCACCGGCTGCTCCAAACCCCGTGTCGCGATTTCTACCCCGGTCCAGTTACCCGTGCTTTTCTCAGCTTCGTTCAACCGGTGCTTCTCGACCCGCGTTACCTCCTCGTGCACCCCTGGGACCCTCTCGCCCACCATGCAGTCTCTGTCCCTCTGCTCCATTCTCTCCATATCGGCCCTCATTCCGTTCGTTATTGCATCAATTTTGTTTCCCAAGTCATTTTTGAATTGCTCCCTCATCTCGGCCATAAGGGCCTCCATTCCAGCCATAAATGATTGCATGTCTTCCACCATTGGTACAAAGGGTGCGGCTCTATTTGGCGCCGCTGTAACCGCGTGCGCAAAGGCGCCATTTTGCGCGCCCGTAACCTCGTGCGCGATAGCGCCATTTTGCGCGTCTGAAACCTCCACAACCACATTGCCATTTTTCTCCTCCTCCCTTTCCTCCACATACATTTCCCCGAGGTCCTGGGTCGATTCCACCCCGTCTATCTCTCCCACCGGCATCCCGTCGCCTTGACCAGCCATGGCGCGATTTCAAAATTCGGGTTTTGCTTTACAACACAAATTTCCAGCAGCTCGTAATTTTGAGCGCGTTAAGCGCGCTTCGGGCCTCGTATCTCACTCCCCGACACCAATTTGTTACGGTAATAACACAATTGGTGTCCAAAATTTGGGCTAAATAAATTTAGTCCCAGGTTCGAATCCCACTCCTGACACCAATTTGTTACGGTCCGCGGATTAGATGTTATTTTTACCGAGTGGTGGTGTAACCGCGGCCGAACAGTTATTCCTTGACTAAAACCCGATTCACCCTGAACGTTGGCCGTATCGCGCCACAGCTACTCAATCTGGAAAACTCTAAAGCGACCGAATGCAAAGAGGAAGAAGACGTACAGAAGAGTAACGGGATTTATTACTATTTACACACACAAGCAAAAAGGAGCAGTCACAATTATGTACAGGGACACGAGACGCAGGTGACACAGTGAATTCCTTATACAAGCTTAATTACCTACCCAGGACAGAACAAACAAAGACGACTCACATGGGGAATTGCAGAGTGGATTGGCTGGAAGGAGGTGTGTGGCTGGAGGGGGGGGGTGGGGGGGGGGGGGGACGGCACGGAGCTGGCTGGAGCTTGATCCCGCACGGGACGTCGGGCTGGACCTCGACGGCCGCTGATGCCATCGATCCTGTCGTGTGCGCGGGATCACGGGTCGGATCACGGGTCGGATCACGGTCGGAGCCGACGCGCTGGTGGGGGGTCTGGCGTGACGGGTTCTCTCCTCTCTCTTTCTTTGTCCAACCACTCTTTCTCCAACGCAACCACTCAACGCAACCACTGACCACCCCTGACGACCAACTCAGCTCTTGTCATGGACCTCTCTTTTCAGACTCATCTCCTTGTCTCAGTAAAAGCGCATCTGCTTGGGGAACGCCCCCGCGGCGGGTTATATAGGCCCCGCCCCTCAACCTTTGCGAACCTCCCCCAAACGCTCTTCCTCCGCCCTCTCAAACCAAACCCCTCGTGCTCGGTTGGTTGTTCGGGGCTGGCTCACTCCTCCCCTCTATGACGAGGTGGAGACACGCCTTTCTTCCCCAACCCTGCCTCGTGGCCAATGGTGGTTGAAGAAAACCGCCCAAAATGCAGTTGGCCATTGAAATGAAATGAAAGGGGACCTATTCTTATTTCACTTGGTGCAATGGAGTATTTAAATTAATGGGAGACACAGCCTTACCCTAAGACACATAATAAGATATAAGCTACTGAACAAGGGTTTTATCGGGTCCTGCAATGTGGTGTTTATGGAATAACTACTGAGACGCCCTTTGACCTTTACACTACGGAGGTATTTACAAGGAATCATTACATTTTACAGAGGGTGATATTTACAACAATTTACTATACAATAAAAAAAAAAAAACATTCTCATATCCACAACACTATGTATGTATATATATATATATATATATATCTATATATATATATATATTGTTACGGAACCCAACGTCGGCCTATGGTTCCCCTTTGAGGAGGGATTAGTCCTCTCACTTGTCACTGACCGACGTGGTCCCTGAAGCTGCACCGCGGCCTCCGAAAAGACCGGTGAGCAGTTTCGTTCGCGAACGCGGATAAGATGTTACTGGATTGCCGAGCGGATGGCAGCCGCGGCCCGAACCGTTAACAATGACTAGACCCGATTCTGAACGTTGGCCAAATCGTGCCACAGATGTTCAATTTGGAAAAGACAAAGACGACGGATGTGAAGAAGAAGAAGAAGACAAAAAGGGTTTGAAATACGAATATGATTTATTTGCTATTTACAATCAAAAGAAACCAAGGAGGAGGAAGGATAATAAAATAAAGCAGAAAGAGGGACGGACCAGAAGGACACAGTGAAAATTCTAGCTTATCTATTACAGTCTTAATTAATACCCAGGACAGAACAAACAAAGACGGACTCACATGAATGGGGAATTTGCAGGCAGGAATGATTGGAAGGGGGAATGGGAAGGTTCAGCTGGGGCAGATGGTTCGGGCTTGATCCCGCACGGGACGTCGGGCTGGACCTCGACGGCCACCGATGCCACCGCAATCTGGCTCCCGCTGGGTAACGGGTCGAAGCTGCCTGGTGGAGCCCACGCCGCCCGGTGGAGTCAACGCTACTTGTGGAGCCAACACTGCTGGTGGAGCCAAAACTGCTGGTGGACTTTTCTGCTTAACTGGCGCAACTCTCCGTGGGGATCCCTTCCTCTGCCTTTACCAAGCTCGTCTGGACTCCTCTCTCAAAGGCTTCCGCGCGCGCTTATATAACGTGCTTTTAGATCAACCTGTGCCACGCCCGTGATGGTGTTTCCCCAGCCCTGGTTGGCTGGTCAGGGCTCGCTGGCTCCACCCTCTTGATGACGATGGGCGGCCCACGCCCTGGATTCGGCAGCTCCTCCCCCTTCTTCTCCGAGCCCACCTCGTGGCTAATGGAGTCGTGGTGAAAACCGCCCAGCAGCTGCGCGAATTCAGTTGGCAATCGAGGCTTTGGGGTATGGGGCTTTGGGAATAAAAGGGGATCTATCTATTTGAATTCAGTGCAATGGAGTGTCAATTAATGGAAGACAAAGCCTTAGCCTAATACACAGAATAAGGAAATAACTACCAACAAGCAGGGAATCTATGATTGGCTAAACGTGATTGTATATGACCTAACTACGGGACGCCCTTTGACCTTTATACACAACTGGAGGATGGAGGGTGATATTTTACAATGTACTATACAATAAAAAAAACACAATCCTCATATCCACAACACTGCACCCTCCTCCTCTTAGGCACGTCCCGGGCCTATTACCTTTACTTTTAGTGTGGCACGTAGGTGTAGTTCCCTCTACATTTAACCTGACCCTTTGTGTGACAGTTTTAAAACATAAATATATATGTCCCGCTGCTCCATTGCACCCTACCTAACAGACTCATGCCCACAGCTAACTGAATTGCGGAATTGACTTCAAACTATACATTTACGATGGGGGAGTATTATTTAGTTGACGCTATTTGTATTTACAATACGCAACCCAGGACCTGTGATTGTTCTTTTTGGGGGGAGACAGTCTGCTCTGCATCGACGCACCATGAAGCACCCAAAAACGCACCAAAAACACCCTCAAGCACCAATCGGTACACAGTCACCACAGTTCTTAATAAAACCAAACCCAAACCCTTGGTGGTGTCTTGCTCTTCGGCTCCCTCTGCTGGCTATTGGTATTCTTCCAGTTGTTGTCATCCTTCTTTGCTGGCGGCCTATTTGCAATAATAAAGCTTGCACAACCGTGTCCATTTTTATTTTATTTATTTATGGCCCACAGGGCCGACTACGTGTGGTTCACCTGTATGGCATAGGTGCCCTGTGACCAAGGTCCGCCAGCAAGATCTCGGGCCTTCATGGCCGGTTCCAGCAGAGGGGCCATGCCACAACCCATGGGGTCCATCAGTGGTGCTCAGCCACAGACATGTGGTCCATAAGGTGGTGCATCGATGCAGGCAGCTGTGGTTGCGAGAGTTTCTGGCGCACAATGGCGGACTCTCGCACGCTCCCCTCGGCGCCCAGTGGCGCACGGTCATCGTGTGGGAGACAAGGGGAGGGGGGGGGGGGGAAAGACAGGTGAGCGAGGGGTAAGGTCACAAGGGTACACATCAATAAAGGCAATGCAAGGCGAGGTGTGTATGGAGACGGAGCGGAGAAAAGCTCGTCCCTACCGTACGTCACCCCCCCCCTGTCACCTACTCTACCCTTGCTCTTACCCCATATTTACAAAATCTACACATTACAAATTCGTCACTACTGTCTCGTATTCCCCATATTTCCCCTATTCCAAATTCGTCTTTACTCCCACTACTTCAAAATTTGCCATCACCAATTCATCATCAATCCTCATAAGGAGGGAGAGATGGAACCACAGCACAATGTCACACCCACGTCATGATGCGTCTCACATTCCAAACATTTGCACAATAAAAATAATAAAACATGGCATGGTGCGGAGTTTTGTCACCTCAGGTGAGTGGATGTAGATGGTGCGAGGAGATTCTTAATCCTAACTACTTCCTAAATGACTTTAACACACATTACACTACCCGGGGTCTTTCCCTGCCAAACCATTGGCCATCTTACACTCTATGCGGTTTTAAGAACCAATTCCCATTGACCAAACTGTGGTGCTTCCTCAATTTGGGGTCTCACTCCCCCGATTCAACTCCCTGTGCCCTTGCACAATTTCAGGACTGGGGCGTGTAGCTCTCCCAGCAGGTCTATCCACCTGCACACC
This sequence comes from Myxine glutinosa, assembly GCF_964187855.1. Taxonomy (NCBI): domain Eukaryota; kingdom Metazoa; phylum Chordata; class Myxini; order Myxiniformes; family Myxinidae; genus Myxine; species Myxine glutinosa. The sequence goes on along the minus strand of NC_136264.1, from coordinate 9,163,282 downwards.
TCCACCACTGCAGTTGCCACCCGAGCTTACCTAGCTCCTCACCCTAACCTATCTAACTGGGGAAGGGCCCTCCTGGCTCTGTCACCCCTCGGTGCCCTCTGGCACTGGGCTACCCGGGTCCATCCTCCGGATCCTCGGGCCCCATCCACAACAACTCTACCGGCTCCCAGAGCCCACCTGCGGCCTCACCTGGCCGACATCCTAACAGTGGCGGAGTGTCCATTCAACTACACACACTAACAGGCCACACGCCCAGCCATTTCCATGACACTAATGCACCCATCCAACCATCATTCTTCCACCACGCACCACAGATGCCAATATCCAACCACAATTTACCTGTACCCTCTACCTAACACTTAGACTACCCTCCCCGGGTATTCGTGATGGGGTCCATCCTCCTTTCCCCCATCCACACCTTCGCACCATCCACTCCACTCCACAGTTTCCACCATACTCACTCCACGACCATCCATTCCATACTCCATATATTCCACACTCCATGTATTCCACACAACCATTCTCCATACACCTGCAGTTGCACACCTGTGCAATCTCACCTGGTGCCACCTACACCCTCCTTCCTTCCTGGACCATTTCATCAACACCACACACATCTCCATCACTCACTCATACACTGCTCCATCCACCTGTTCAGTGGCACACCTGTGCAATCACAATTGTTCCTCACTCACTGCTCCATACACTTCCACGCTCAATACACTTTCGATTCTCAACCACACGGCATCATCTTATCTAACTACTCCCCTCTGGAACTTGCGCTTCCCAGTCGCCCCTTTAAACTATTGCGCTCCCTCGTCATTATAATCCAAACTAATCTACCTGCGTCCCCACTACAGGTATCAGTGTCACTACCTAAACCTTTGCGTTACCTATGGTCAATCTCTAGGTCCCTACACATTATATCCTAACCCTCCCGGGCTAGTTTTCACTGCCACAAACCCCATAAACCTAGTGCTCCTTTGCCCCCGTTGTGAGGGATGGCAGAGTTGCCATCCCATCACATCGGGCACCTCTCACTATCACTATCAATTTTGTTCATCCAATTCCTGCAAATCAAAAATTTTCCAATCACTGCCAATTCTATTCACTTTTTTTTTTTAAATTTCGGATCAAAAACACTATCATCATCATCACAGTCCGCTTTATCTGAGCCTCGGTGCGTCGTCACATCATTAAAACTCGGCTTCGCAAAGCCGAGCAATGAATTTGGGTGGTTTGGTCGCCTGCAGTTGGATCCGTCCGGCATTCACGACTCTGGGGAGGAGGCATGCTCGGGCCGAGGTTCCACGCATCATCGCGGCTCGGTACCTTGCGGTCCCGGGCCCGATGGCTGAGGCTCGCCCGGTCGGAACCCCGTCCCCGCCACCAGGGGGCACCGTTCCGCTTCCTCCTACTCGCCCCTGAACCGGACCGGTCGCCTCGCCCGACAAGGCCCGGACTCGACCGTGCGGGGCCTGGCATCCAACAAAGCATGCCCCGCGCGCAGCTCAGCATCCAACAAAGCGTGCCGCACACCGAGCGCCCGCTATCCGTCGCCCTAACTGCTAACCCGGTCAACGTCGATGCTTCACTTGCAGGCTCACACCACGCGACCCGTTTCACACTCACAAAGCCCGGCGTTCCAACGCCGTCCGTACATTCCACACACTCCGTCCATTCCACCAACGCACTCCCTGTTACACACCACACCTCTCACGCACACTCGCTGTTCGCACACTCCCTTAACACACCTCGCGCACCGTCTTGTGCACTCTCCCTCGGTACGTACTCCGTACCACTCACCATGGGCGTGCACTCTTGCATCCACCCACTACCGCGCTCCGATGTGCTCCCTCGCACTCGCGCCACAACCAACTCAGGTGTGCTTCCTCACACACGTTCCACCACCACTTTACTCTCCGTGTCACACTCACCCTCGCACGTACACTCCGTATCGCTTTCACTCCTTGTGTCATACTCCGTACACCCCGACGTGCATACGCGCCGACGCACACTTTTTCCTCACACGCGTGCCATTTCCACTCACACGGGACCCTTCACCAACACCCGGGTGCCATATTGACCCCAATCGCGCGACAATTCTCTTCGCGCCAAACCCCCTTTTACAAAATCTCCCGGCACCACATGCAGCCTGTCTCACCTTCGGGGTTCTTCTTCCTCCCTGCACCAACACCTGCAAATCTTTATAAGGATTAATGAGCACAGCATCGTGATGTGAGCACGGACTTTGTACAGTTTCCATTCCTTCCTCCGATTCCTGGGCTACCTCCGTCGTCTTTTCAATTTTAACTATACCCACCACTACTTTTTCTTTATTCACCTCAATGACCGCTGGCTTTAATAAAATTTTTCTCTCCTACCTCAGCGGTCGCCGGCTGCCCCATACCCCGGGTCGCAATCTCTATACCCATCATTGTACCCGCGCTTTCCTCCGCCTCGCTCAACCAGCGCTTCTTGACCCACGTTACCTCCTCGTGCACCCGTGGGACCTGCTCGCCCAACCTGCGGTCTCTGTCCCTCTCCAACCCCTCATTAATTTATTTGGCTTGGCCAACCATGACCCCAAGTTTGTCCCCTAATCTGCTTCCGAATCCCTCAAATTTGCTTCCGAGTCCCTTCAATTTGCTTCCGAGTCCCTCCAAATTGCTGTTCAACCCCTCTCTTAATTGCTCACTGTCAGTCCTCATTCTGTTTTCCATTCGCTCACCCTGAGCCCTCGTCTCGTCCCTCTGCAGGTTGAGGGACGCCTGCATTTGCGCCATAAATTGCTCCATGAAGGCCTGCATTTGGACCACCCCCATTGGTGCAGTGGGCGCGGCTACCGCGCTCTCGTGCGAGGCGCCATTTTGTGCGCTTGAAACCTCGTGCGCGAGGGCGCCATCTTGCGCGCCTGAAACCTCCTCAACCACCTCCTCATTGTTCTCCTCCATTTCTTCCCTCTGGTCCTGGGTTACCCCTAACCCCTCTTCTAATTCCCCCACCGGCATCCCGCCGCCTTGACTATCCATGGCACGATTTTCAATTTAAGATTTTGTAAAACAAATTTCGGCCCACTCGTAATTTGAGCGCACTAAGCGCTTCAGGTCCGTATCTCGCTCCCGGCACAAATTGTTACGGAACCCAACGTCGGCCTATGGTTCCCCTTTGAGGAGGGATTAGTCCCCTCGCTTGTCACTGACCGACGTGGTCCCTGAAGCTGCACCGCGGCCTCTGAAAAGACCGGTGAGCAGCTTCGTTCGTGACCGCGGATAAGATGTTACTGGATTGCCGAGCGGATGGCAGCCGCGGCCCGAACCGTTAACAATGACGAGACCCGATTCTGAACGTTGGCCAAATCGTGCCACAGATGTTCAATTTGGAAAAGACAAAGATGACGGATGTGAAGAAGAAGAAGAAGACAAAAAGGGTTTGAAATACGAATATGATTTATTTGCTATTTACAATCAAAAGAAACCAAGGAGGAGGAAGGATAATAAAATAAAGCAGAAAGAGGGACGGACCAGAAGGACACAGTGAAACTTAGCTTACCTGTGCAGTCTTAATTAATACCCAGGACAGAACAAACAAAGACGGACTCACACGAATGGGGAATTTGCAGGCAGGAATGATTGGAAGGAGGAATGGGAAGGTTCAGCTGGGCAGATGGTTCGGGCTTGATCCCGCACGGGACGTCGGGCTGGACCTCGACGGCCACCGATGCCACCGCAATCTGGTTCCCGCTGGGTAACGGGTCGAAGCTGCCTGGTGGAGCCCACGCTGCCCGGTGGAGTCAACGCTACTTGTGGAGCCAACACTGCTGGTGGAGCCAAAACTGCTGGTGGACTCTTCTGCTTAACTGGCGCAACTCTCCGTGGGGATCCCTTCCTCTGCCTTTACCAAGCTCGTCTGGACTCCTCTCTCAAAGGCTTCCGCGCGCGCTTATATAACGTGCTTTTAGATCAACCCGTGCCACGCCCGTGATGGTGTTTCCCCAGCCCTGGTTGGCTGGTCAGGGCTCGCTGGCTCCACCCTCTTGATGACGATGGGCGGCCCACGCCCTGGATTCGGCGGCTCCTCCCCCTTCTTCTCCGAGTCCACCTCGTGGCTAATGGAGTCGCGGTGAAAACCGCCCAGCAGCTGCGGCGAATGCAGTTGGCAATCGAGGCTTTGGGAATGGGGCTTTGGGAATAAAAGGGGATCTATCTATTTGAATTCGGTGCAATGGAGTGTCAATTAATGGAAGACAAAGCCTTAGCCTAATACACAAAATAAGGAAATAACTACCAACAAGCAGGGAATCTATGATTGGCTGAACGTGATTGTATATGACCTAACTACGGGACGCCCTTTGACCTTTATACACAACTGGAGGACGGAGGGTGATATTTTACAATGTACTATACAATAAAAAAACACAATCCTCATATCCACAACAATATATATATATATATATATATATATACAGTATATATATATATATATATATATATATATATACATACATATATATATATATATATATATACATACATACATATATATATATATATATACATATATATATATATATATATATATATATATATATATATATATATATATATATATATATTGTTACAGATCGCGGTTTAAGATGTTAGTTACCGAGCGGTTTGGTATTGCCGCGACCTAACAGGATCCCTGACTCACCCGATTCACCCAGGACTTTGGCCGGATCGCACCACAGCTAGTCAATAGGGAAAAGACAAAGGCGACACGGATGTGAAGAAGAAGAAGCAGAAGACAAAAAGGTTGGAAATACCACTAAATTTATTCCTACTATTTACATGCTCAAAGTAACCAAGGAGAAGGAAAGATAATAAAATAATATACAGAAGGATTAGAGACACAGTGCAATTATTAACTTATACAGCTTAATTAACCCAGGGACAGAACAAACAAAACAAACTCACGTATACAAGAAGGATGGAATGGAATGAAGGTGGATGGCTGGAGGGAGAGGGAGGTCCAAAGGGGTCCCGCAGCACAACCGGCGCGTTTAGCAGCCGCCGTTCAGGCCAGGCCCCACGCTGCTGTTTTGGCTGCTGTTTTGGATGCTGTTTTCGTCGCGTGCTTTGCCAGGCCTTGTCCCACTCGTCTGGTCCAAACCCTCAACTCTTTCTTGTTTCTCTCACTCCTCACCACCGACTCCTCACCAACGCAACCAACTGACCACCGACTCCTTACCAACGCAACCACTGACCCTCCTCTGGCAACCGACTCAGACCAACTCAGACCAACTCCTTGTGGCAACCGACTCAGGGCTTTCTGTCTTCTGCTCTCCTCTGTAAAAACGCATCCTCCTCCTGGACACGCCCTGCCTTGGGTTATATAGGCCCCCGCCCCTCAACCTTTGCGAACCTCCCCAATCGCTCTTCCTCCACCCTCTCTAGCCAAACCCCTGGCTCATGGTTGGTCGAGTGGGGCTGGCTCACTCCTCCCCTCTATGACGAGGTGGAGACACGCCTTTCTTCCCCGACTCGAGCCTCGTGGTCAATGGCGGTTATTGGAGGGGAGGTAATATGGGCAATCGAGGCTCGGCAATGACGAGAGGGGATGTAATATGAAATGGAGATTTTGGGGATGGGAAGGAAAGGGGATCTATTCTCTTTCACTGGTGCAATGGAGTATTTCAATTAATGGAAGACACAGCCTTACGCTAATACACATAATAAGGATATAACTGTCAAAAAAGATATATCGTGTCCTGCATGTATGTTTTATGGACTAACTACGGGAACGCCCTTTGACCTTTATACAACCACAAACGGAGGGAGGAGGGGTGATATTTTACTACAACCTTTTACAACAACATTTTACCACAACAATAAAATTAAAAAAAACATTCTCATATCCACAACACTGCACCCTCCTCCCCTTAGGCACGTCCCGGCCTTATAACTTTTACCTTAGTGTGGCACGTAGGTGTAGTTCCCTCTACTTTTAACCTGACCCTGAGTGCGACAGTTTTAAAACATAAATAAATGTGTCCCGCTGCTCCATTGCACCCTGCCTAACAGACTTACGCCCACAGTTAACCGAATTACGGAATGGTCTTCAAACTATACACTGACGGTGGGAAGCATTATTTACAATGACGCTATTTTTATTTACAAAACTAACCCAGGACCTGTGATTGTTCTTTCTGGGGGGGAGACAGTCTGCTCTGCATCGACGCACCATTAAAGCACCCAAAAACGCACCAATACACCCTCAAGCACCAATTGGTGCAGTCACCATTGTTCATCAATGTTCAACAATAAAATAAATTCAACAACCCCTAACCCTGCAGGTGTCTCTTGCTCTTCGGCTCCCTCTGCTGGTTATTATTATTTCTTCCAGTTGTTGTCATTCTTTTGCTTTGCTTACTGGCGGCCTATTTGCAATAAAGTGTGCCCAATGTCTCCTTTTTATTTTCTTTATTTATGGCCCACAGGGCCGACTATGTGTGGTTCACCTGTGGGGCATCGGTGCCCTGTGGCCAAGGTCCGCCAGCAAGATTTCAGGCCCTCATGGCCGGTTCCAGCAGAGGGGCCATGCCCCAACCCATGGGGTCCATAGGTGGTGCTCGGCCACAGACATGTGGTCCATAATGTGGTGCATCGATGCAGACAGCTGGTTCTGGGAATTTCGGGCGCACAATGGCCGACCCACGCACGCTCCCCTCGGCACCCAATGGCGCACAGGTCATGTGGGAGACAAAAGGGGAAAGACAATTGAGCGAGGGGTAAGGTCACAAGGGTACACATCAATAAGGCAATGCAAGGCGAAATGCGTACGGAGGGCGAAGTGAGAAAGCTCGTCCCTACCGTACGTCACCCCCCTGTCACCGTGAGTCACCTACAAAATCGTGTCACCCTTGCCCTTACCCCATATGTACAAAAATCTACACATTTACAAATTCGTCACTACTGTCACGTCTTCCCCATATTTCCCCTATATCAAATTCGTCTCCACAATCCCTGTACTTCAAAATTTGCCCTCACCAAATTCATCATCAATCCTCATAAGGAGGCAGAGATGGAACATCAAAGCACAATGTCACACCCACGTCATGATGCGTCTCACAATCCAAAACATTTGCATCAAAAATAATTAAACATGGCATGGTGCGGAGTACCTGTCACCTCAGGTGAGTGGATGCAGATGGTGCGAGGAGACTTCATCCTAACTACTTTCTAAATGACTTTAACACACTTTACACTACCCGGGGTCTCTCCCTGCCAACCCATTGGCCAACTTACACTATGGGTTCTAAAAACCAATTCCCATTGCCCAAACTGTGGTGCTTCTCAATTTGGGGTCTCACTCCCCCGATTCATCTCCCGGTGCCCTCGCACAATTTCTGGGCCGCGACGTGTAGCTCTCCCAGCAGGTCTACCCACCTGCACACCTCCACCACTGTAGTTGCCACCCGAGCTTACCTAGCTCCTCACCCTAACCTAACTAACTGGGGACAGCCCCTCCTGGCTCTGTCACCCCATGGTGCCCGCTGGCACTGGGCTACCCGGGTCCGTCCTCCGGATCCTCGGGCCCCATCCACAACAACTACTACCGGCTCCCAGAGCCCACCTGCGGCCTCACCTGGCCGACATCCTCACAGTGGTGGAGTGCCCAACCAACTACACACACTAACAGGCTACACGCCCAGCCATTTCCACAACACTAATGCACCCATCCAAAGCCCATTCTTTCACCCGCACCACAGATGCCAATATCCAACCACAATTTACCTATACCCTCTACCTAACACTTACACTACCCGCCCCGGGTATCCGTGATGGGGGTCCACTCTTCCCCCATTCACACCTTCGCACCATCCACTCCACTCCACAATTTCCACCGTACTCACTCCACGACCATCCATTCCAATACTCCATACCATTTATTCCATACACCTGTCTTTCATTCACCTGTCGTTGCACACCTGTGCAATCCTACCTGGTGCCACCTGCACCCTCCTCCTCTTCCTGGACCATTTGGTCAACACAACACGCAATCACCACTACTCCCTCATACACTGCTCCACACACCTGTTCAGTTGCACACCTGTGCAATCACACCTGTTCAATTCTCACACACACGGCATCATCTCAGCTAACTACTCCCTTCTGAGACTTGCGCTTCCCAGTCGTCCCTTTAAACTATTGCGCTCCCACGTCATTATCATCCATACTAATCTACCTGCGTCCCCACTACAGGTATCAGTCACTAACTAAACTTAACGTTACCTAATGTCATCTTCGCTAGATCCCTATCAATATCCTAACCCACCCGGGCTAGTTTTCACTGCCATACACCCCATAATCTATAGCTCCTTTGCCCCACGTCTGTGAGGGATGGTGGATTTGCCATCCCACCACATTGGGGGTCTTTCTATCAATTTTGCTTGTCCAAATTCCAACCAATTCAAAAATTTTCCATTTACTGCCAATTCTATTCACTTTTCTAAATTTCGTTTCAAATCACTACCATCATCATCCGTCTACTTATTACATCCTCTCGGTGCGCCAATTCACATCTACAGCCCGGCTTCGTACAGCCGAGCAATGAACGCGGATTCTTTTGTGCTGGCGGCTGGATACGTCCCGCATTCGGGGCAGCGGCGGGGGCTTACCCGGGCCGAGATCCCACGCACCACCTCGGCGTGGAGCCATCCAATGTCCCGATCTCGACCTGCCGGCACGTCTCAATAGAAAGTGGTCGCCATGACGACCCTTCCTATCGAGCCGCCCGCTCCGCCTAGTGGAGCCCGGACGCGGCCGCTCCAAGCGAGGCACAGCGTGGATCGCGCACGGCGGTCCTTTCGAACCCGCCGTGGCTCGGATCCCCGCTGGTTCTCGCGGCACGCGAAGCCCGGCACGCACCGAGGGCCCGATTCGGCTAAAAGTCGACCTAACCGCTACTCCGTTTACCGTCGATGCTTCACCTGGATGCTTATACCCCGCAGCCCGTTCCTTGCTCACACATCCAGCCGTCTCCATGCTCCTCGTACCTTTCCTTACACACCTCGGTACACTCATTCCACTCCCAGCCTTGGTCACACACCTGACCACCGAACACTTTGGCACACATTCGTTGGTCGCACACCTCACCAACACACCTCTTCGCGCCCCCTCCTCGGTCACTTCCTCTGTGACAATCACAGGTGTGCTCTCATTCGCACACCCAACCACGTGCCTCACTACCAACTCCAGCGTGCATTCCCACTCACGCTCTACCATTCCAGGTGTGCATCCTTCCATTCCAGGTGTACATCCTCGCTCACCTGTCATAACCAACTCACGCTCCGTTTCACTCTCACTACTCTCACCTCCACTCTTGACAACGCACTCACCCTTACTCTCGACAGCACACTCTTTCCTCATGCACCCGTCCGTTACACACCTTTCTCGCGCACACTCTTCCGTACATTGTCCCGTTACACCCTCGGTAACACTCACCACAGGCATGCATTCTCCCTTACTCTTGACAGCATGCGCTTTCCCCATGCACCCGTCCGTTACACACCTTTCTCGCGCATCCTCTTGCGCACACTTTTTCGTTACTTCCTCCGTAACACTCACCACACCGCGCTTCCCTGTGCTCCCTCGCACACGCGCTTCGACCAACTCGCTCCTGATGGCACACTCACTCCTCGGCGTGCACTTTTTCCTCACACACCCCATGGTCGGACATTCTCGCACACCTCTTTTTTCGCACACCTGACCTGTCGCACACTTCACCAACGGCCTTTCACGAACACCCGGATCCAAACCAATCCCCAAGCCGACTGAAGCTTTCCTCACATCATATACATTGCCACTCACCTCCGTACATCGTCTCCGCACCTCCTTTGCCACCTGCAAACTCTTTATTTGGTTAGTGAGCATCACATTATGAGTTGAGCACCGACCTTGCACATATTCCGCTATCTCCTCCTTTATTTCTCTCTTGGTTTCCCTCCGTCTCTTCTTAATTTCACTCACCTCTTCTTCCACTTCCTCTAATTTTTGTTTAACTTCTTTTATTTCTCGGTGCGTCTCTTCAAGTTCGTCCTCTAAGGCTACCGTGACCGTCTCTATGTGCATCCTCACCTGCCGGTCCTTTGTCTCCATTATCTCTGTCACCTCGTCCACCCTCATTGTCAGTTCCTCCCGTACCATCTGACATTGCCTCTGCGTCGCTATTAATTCGTTTTTAATTTCTTTTTGTGTCGCCTTTAACCCTCCGAGTACTGCAGTGTTCCTTTGAACCTGCTCCACTAACTTCGTTTGTCCCTCCGTCAGCTGTTCCACCTCCTCCGTCAGATCTTCTATTCCCCCTTGTAACTTTGCCGTATTATTCCTCACTTCTTTCTCCATACGCTTCTCACCTCGCTTTACCTCCTCGCGTAGCCCCGAAACCTCCTCACCCACACCTCGTCGTATCTCCTCCTTCATCTCCCCCATCTCTTTTGTAGATGCCACCCTCATCTGTCCCAATTCATCCCTCTGAGCATCCAGTTTACTTTCTAACCCGATTTGCACCTCCTCTATCTGGTTCCCCATTCGTTTGATTTCTCGGGTGGATTGCTCCCCTATCTCCCGCAATTTGTCCTCCATCCTATTTTCTAACCCCATTAACCCATTCTTTACCTCCTCTAACTGATTCTCCTGGGCAGCCATTCTATTTTCCACCCCCGTTAACCCATTCTTTACCTCTTTTATCCCGTTGTCTAACCCCTCAAAATTATTGTCTAACTTCTCACCAGTACTCCTCGCTTCGTCCCTCATTACCCCCATTTGGTTTCCCATTACCCCCATTTGCTCACCCTGAGCCTTAATTTGCTCACTCTGAGCATCCATAAGGGCCTTCATTTGGATCATAAAAAGGCCCCAATCCATCGGCGGTGCTGCCACGGTCACGGGCGTGGCAAAATTTGGTGCCGCTACACCCACGTGCGCGAGGACGCCATCTTGTGCGTCTGATACTCCCTCAACCGCCTCCTCATTGCTCCCCTCCATTTGATCCTGGGTTACTCCTAACCCCTCTATCTCTCCCACCGGCATCCCGTCGCCTTGACCAGCCATGGCGCGATTTCAAAATTCGGGTTTTGTAAAACAAAACAAATTTCGGCCGCTCCAAATTTTGACCAAATTTTTTTTTTTTTTTTTCTTCTATTCGTTTAAAAAAAAAATTTGGTCGGGCCTCGAATCCCACTCCCAGACACCAATTGTTACAGATCGCGGTTTAAGATGTTAGTTACCGAGCGGTTTGGTATTGCCGCGACCTAACAGGATCCCTGACTCACCCGATTCACCCAGGACTTTGGCCGGATCGCACCACAGCTAGTCAATAGGGAAAAGACAAAGGCGACACGGATGTGAAAAAGAAGAAGCAGAAGACAAAAAGGTTGGAAATACCACTAAATTTATTCCTACTATTTACATGCTCAAAGTAACCAAGGAGAAGGAAAGATAATAAAATAATATACAGAAGGATTAGAGACACAGTGCAATTATTAACTTATACAGCTTAATTAACCCAGGGACAGAACAAACAAAACAAACTCACGTATACAAGAAGGATGGAATGGAATGAAGGTGGATGGCTGGAGGGAGAGGGAGGTCCAAAGGGGTCCCGCAGCACAACCGGCGCGTTTAGCAGCCGCCGTTCAGGCCAGGCCCCACGCTGCTGTTTTGGCTGCTGTTTTGGATGCTGTTTTCGTCGCGTGCTTTGCCAGGCCTTGTCCCACTCGTCTGGTCCAAACCCTCAACTCTTTCTTGTTTCTCTCACTCCTCACCACCGACTCCTCACCAACGCAACCAACTGACCACCGACTCCTTACCAAAGCAACCACTGACCCTCCTCTGGCAACCGACTCAGACCAACTCAGACCAACTCCTTGTGGCAACCGACTCAGGGCTTTCTGTCTTCTGCTCTCCTCTGTAAAAACGCATCCTCCTCCTGGACACGCCCTGCCTTGGGTTATATAGGCCCCCGCCCCTCAACCTTTGCGAACCTCCCCAATCGCTCTTCCTCCGCCCTCTCTAGCCAAACCCCTGGCTCATGGTTGGTCGAGTGGGGCTGGCTCACTCCTCCCCTCTATGACGAGGTGGAGACACGCCTTTCTTCCCCGACTCGAGCCTCGTGGTCAATGGCGGTTATTGGAGGGGAGGTAATATGGGCAATCGAGGCTCGGCAATGACGAGAGGGGATGTAATATGAAATGGAGATTTGGGGGATGGGAAGGAAAGGGGATCTATTCTCTTTCACTGGTGCAATGGAGTATTTCAATTAATGGAAGACACAGCCTTACGCTAATACACATAATAAGGATATAACTGTCAAAAAAGATATATCGTGTCCTCCATGTATGTTTTATGGACTAACTACGGGAACGCCCTTTGACCTTTATACAACCACAAACGGAGGGAGGAGGGGTGATATTTTACTACAACCTTTTACAACAACATTTTACCACAACAATAAAATTTAAAAAAACATTCTCATATCCACAACAATATATATATATATATTGTAACGAATTTGAGAAAGTGTAAAGAATGTGAGAACTATGGTTTTGTTGTGTGTAAATGGCACCCTCCGTAATGTAAAGAAAGGTCGAAGCTCGTCCTCTTAGTTAATTCCATAAACCTACACACAGGGCACCATATATCCTTTTAAATAGTTAGTCGCTTATTCTATGTAGTTTAAGGATGTGTTTCCCAATAGTTTGACTCTTCATTGCACCGAATTAAATAAGAGTAGGTCCCTCCGACGCCCCATGGCATCTTCCAAGGGCCAGGTTTGCCAGGTTTGCTGCAATTGACTCCTTTAGCCACTTTGCTGCTGCATTTTCATCTCCCGTCCACTTTGCTGCAATTGACTCCATTACGCATGAGGTAACCACGAAGAAGAAAGGCGTGTCCACCTCGTCATAGAGGGGAGGAGTGAGTCGGCCCCACTCATCCAACCCAGAACGAGGGCTTTGGCTTGAGAGGGCGGAGAGAGAACGATCGGGGAGGTTCGCAAAGGTTGAAGGGCGGGGCCTATATAACCCGCAGCGGGACGCTCCCCACGAGAGATGAGTTCTGAGTCCAAGAGATGCGCTGGAGATGAGCAGGTGTGACCAAGCCGCCGTGATACGTGCCGCGCTGCAGGAAAAACGGACCGAGGCAACGCAAGGAGCGCGCGAGGCAGCAGTGCGGAGAAAGGAACTTCGCCCGCGCAGTTTGGGACCGCGGGAGTTCGCACGACCACGGCTCGGCTTCTTGACGGCGGTGCCTTCTGGCCCGACCGTGCCCAGTCCCCGCTGAACCTTCCTTGCCTCTCAAAGCCATCCATCTCCAAGCCACTCATTTCTGCCTGCATTCCCCGTGTGAGTGTGATCGTCCGTCTGTCTTTCACGTTGTCCTGGGGTATTAATTAAGCTTGTATAGGTAAGCTAATGATTTCACTGTGTCTCCTGCTCCTTACATTTTCTGTATATAACCTTGACTGCTCTCTTTGCTTTGGCTTGTGTAAATAATTAATAAATCCTGTTATTCCTCCGTACTTCTTCTTCTTCTTCATTCTCGTTCGGTCGCTTTAGTGGTTTCAATATTGAGTGTACGTGGCGCGATTCGGCCAACGTTCAGGATCGGGTTAGTCTCTGCTAATGGCTCGAACGTCGGGTTGCTAAAAACCGCTCGGCAACTAGACTATCCAAACTGGGGTTCGAGCGGTACTTGTCTCCCTAGTCTGCGGAGGGACGGATAAAGGTATTCGGGATAAACCCTGGACCCATAACCCTGATCCATTCCATCCCGCGGCATAGCGTTACAAGTGCCAGGAGCGGAGACGGTCAGCTTAACAAGACAAGGGACTAACCACCCCTTGCTAAGAGGGAAGAGCCGTACTCCGTATCCATAGCAATTGGTGTCTGGGGGTGAGATTCGAGGCCCGAACCAAATTTTCTATAACATCAAAAAAAAAATTTGGTCGAAATTACCAGTGGCCGAAATTTTGTTTAACATCCCAAATTGAGTCGTGCCATGGACAATCAAGGCGATCGGATGCAGGTGGGTGAACTAGAAGAGGGGTTAGGGGTAACCCAGGACCAGAGGGAAGAAATGGAGGAGAGAAATGATAATGTGGTTGAGGAGGTATCAGGTGCACAAAATGGCGCCCTCGCGCACGTGGTTGTAGCGGCACCAAATTTAGCCGCGCCCGTGGTCACAGCAGCCGAGCCCGAGATGCCAGGGTACATGCGGGCCTTCATGGCGCAATTCATGAAGGAAGTAAGGGAAGTAAAAAACGAAACCCGGGAAACGAAAGAAATAATGGGCGCCCAAAAGAATGACATAAATAAAATAAATGGGAGGATGGATACAATGGGCGGTCGATTGGAAGAAACGAGGGCTCAGGGTGAGCGAATGGAAAACAATATGGGAAATAAATTTGAGGGGTTGGACAGTAAATTTGAAGGGTTAGACAACGGGATAAAAGAGGTAAAGAATGGGTTAACGGGGCTAGAAGATAAGATGGAAGGCAAATTGCGGGAGATAGGGGAGCAATCCGCCCGGGAAATCAAACGGATGGGGAACCAGATAGAGGAGGTGAAAATCGGGTTGGAAGGTAAACTGGATGCTCAGAGGAATGAATTGGAACAGATGAGGGCGGCATCGACTAAAGAAATGGAGGAGATGGGGGAGGAGATAAGACGAGGTGTGGGCGAGGATGTCTCGGGGGTACGCGAGGAGGTAAGGCGAGGTGAGAAGCGTATGGAGAAAGAGGTGAGAAATGGGACGGCTAGGTTACAAGGGGGCATAGAAGACCTGACGCAGGAGGTGGAACAGCTGACAGTGGGACAAAAAGAACGAGTGGAGCAGGTACAAAAGAACACTGCGGTACTCGGAGGGTTAAAGGCGACACAAAAAGAACTCAAAAATGACTTGATAGCGACGAAGAGGGAATGTCAGATGGTACGTGAGGGACTGACAACGAGGTTGGACGAGGTGACGGAGGCAATGGAGACAAAGGACCGGGAGGTGAGGACGCACATAGAAACGGTCAAGGTGGCATTAGAGGACGAAATTGAGGAGACGCACCGGGAAATAAAAGAGGTGAAGCAAAAATTAGAGGATGTGGAAGAGGGGGTGAGTGAAATTAAGAAGAGATGGAGGGAAACTAAGAGGGAAATAAAGGAGGAGGTAATGGAATATGTACAAGGTCGGTGCTCAAATCGTGATGGTGTGCTTGCTAACCAAATAAAGAGGTTGCAGGTGGCGAAGGAGGTGGGGAGACGAGGTGCCAAGGTGAGTGGCAATATACGCGGAAATGTATATGGTGTGAGGGAAGCTTCAGTCGGCTTGGGGGTTGGTTTGGACCCGGGTGTTCGTGAGAGGCCGCTGGAAAGGTGTGCGACAGGTGCAGAGTGTGAAGGTGGAGGTGTGCGAGAATGTCCGACACTGGAGTGTGTGAGGGAAAAGTGCGCGCCGAGGAGTGAGTGTGCTGTCGAGAGTGAGTTTGTCGCAGCGCGTGTGCGGGGGGGCACATGGAAGCGCGTAGTGGGGAGTGTTACAAGGGATGTAACGGGAGAATGCACACCTGTGGTGAGTGTTACGGAGGGTGTAACGGGAGAGTGTGCGCAAGAGGATGCGCGAGAAAGGTGTGTAACGGACGGGTGCATGAGGAAAGAGGGCGCTGCCAAGAGTAAGGGTGAATGCGCAACCGAGAGTGGTGGTGAAAGTAGTAAGAGTGACACGGAGCGGGAGTTGGTTGTGGCAGGTGAGAGAGGATGTACACCTGGAATGGAAGGATGCACACCTGGAATGGTAGAGCGCGTATGGGAATGCACACTTGAGTTAGTAGTGAGGCACGTGGTTGGGTGTATGGAGGAGAGCACACCTGTGGTTGTCACAGAGGAGGTGACCAAGGATGGAGCGCGAAGAGGTGTGTTGGTGAGGTGTGCGAACGATGAGTGTGTGCCAAGGTGTGCGGTGGTCAGGTGTGTGACCAAGTCTGTGAGCGGAATGAGTGTACCTGGGTGTGTAAGAGAAGGTGCAATGACGAGGAGCATGGGAACGGCTGGATGTATGAGCAAGGAACGGGCTGTGGGGTGTAAGCATGCAAGTGGAGCATCGACGCTAACCGGGTTAGCGGTTAGAGCGACTTATAGCCGAAGCGGGCCCTCGGGGCGTGCCGGGCAGCTTCATGTGCAGCGGGGACCCGCGGAGATTGTGACCATGGCGGTTTCGAAAGAACCGCCGTGCGGGATCCACGCCGGGCCTCGCTCTGAGCAGCCGCGTCCGTGCTCCGCTAGGCGGAGCGGGCGGCCCGGTAAGAAGGGTCGTCATGGCGACCCCTTTCTGTTGAGGCGTTCCGGCAGGGCGAGATCAGGCCATTGGACGGCTCCGTGCCAAGATGGTGCGTGGGATCTCGGCCCGGGTAAACCTCCTTCCCTGCACCGAGTGCCGGACGCATCCAACCGCCGGTACCAAACCACCCGCATTCATTGCTCGGCTTTGCGGAGCCGAGCTTTGGAAATGAATTGGCGCACCGAGAGGCTCAAGTGAGTAGACCTGTGATGAGGATAGTGTTTTGGACCCGAAATTAAAAAGCAAAATTTGATGATTGGCAAAGGATTGGCAGATTGATGATTGGTAATGGTAGAGTGATTGGCAAATTTTTGATTGGCTGAAATTGGATGGGCCAACTTGGTAGTGAGAGATGCCCGATGTGGTGGGATGGCAACTCTGCCATCCCTCACAAAGGGGGCAAAGGAGCAATAGAGTTATGGGGTTGGCAGTGAAAACTAGCCCGGGAGGGTTAGGATATAGTGTGTAGGGACCTAGAGATTGACCAAAGGTAACGCTAAGGTTAGGTAGTGACAATGATATCTGTAGTGGGGATGCAGGTAGATTAGTTGGATTATAATGACGAGGGAGCGCAATAGTTTAAAGGGGCAACTGGGAAGCGCGAGTTTTAGCAGGGCAACAGGTAGTTCAGATGATGCCGTGTGAGTGTTGGAGGTGTATTCAGAAGTGTATTGTGAAAAGTGTATTGAGCGTGGAAGTGTATGGAGCAGTGAGTGAGGAACGATTGAGATTGCACAGGTGTGCAACTGAACAGGTGTATGGAGCAGTGTATGAGTGAGTGATGGTGATGTGTGCTGTGTTGACCAAATGGTCCAGGAAGGAAGGAGGGTGCAGGTAGCACCAGGAGTGATTGCACAGATGTGCAACTACAGGAGGTATGGAGAATGGTTGTGTGGAATACATGGAGTGTGGAATATATGGAGTATGGAATGGATGGTCGTGGAGTGAGTATGGTGGAAACTGTGGAGTGGAGTGGATGGTGC
This sequence comes from Myxine glutinosa, assembly GCF_964187855.1. Taxonomy (NCBI): domain Eukaryota; kingdom Metazoa; phylum Chordata; class Myxini; order Myxiniformes; family Myxinidae; genus Myxine; species Myxine glutinosa. The sequence goes on along the minus strand of NC_136264.1, from coordinate 9,145,935 downwards.
AAAGGTTTGGATGGGGGAAAGGAGGATGGACCCCATCACAAATACCCGGGGAGGGTAGTGTAAGAGTTAGGTAGAGGGTACAGGTAAATTGTGGTTGGATATTGGCATCTGTGGTGCGTGTGGAAGAATGGAGTTTGGATGGGTGCATTAGTGACGTGGAAATGGCTGGCGTGTGGCCTGTTAGTGTGTGTAGTTGATTTGGCACTCCACCACCTTGAGGATGTCAGCCAGGTGAGGCCGCAGGTGGGCTCTGGGAGCCGTTAGAGTTGTGGATGGGGCCCGAGGATCCGGAGGACGGACCCGGGTAGCCCAGTGCCAGAGGGCACCGAGGGGTGACAGAGCCAGGAGGGGCCTTCCCCAGTTAGATAGGTTAGGTGAGGAGCAGGTAAGCTCGGAGGCAACTACAGTGGTGGAGGTGTGCAGGTGGGTAGACCTGCTGGGAGAGCCACACGCCCCAGTCCTGAAATTGTGCAAGGGCACAGGGAGTTGAATCGGGGGAGTGAGACCCCAAATTGATGAAGCACCACAGTTGGTCAATGGGAATTTGGTTCTTAAAACCGCATAAAGTAAGATTGCCAATGGATTGGCAGGGAAAGACCCCGGGTAGTGTAAAGTGTGTTAATGTCATTTAGAAGATAGTTAGGTTTCAAATCTCCTTGCACCATCTACATCCACTCACCTGAGGTGACAAAGCTCCACACCATGCCGGGGTTTGTTTGTTTTTATTATTTTTTTTGTGCAAATGTCTGGAATGTGAGACGCATCATGACGTGGGTGTGACATTGTGCTTTGTTGTTCCATCTCTCCCTCCTTATGAGGATTGATGATGAATTGGTGATGGCAAATTTGGTTAGAGGGATTGTGGTGACGAATTTTGTATAGGGGAAATATGGGGGAGACTTGACAGTAGTGACGAATTTGTACATGTGTAGGTTTTTGTAAATATGGGGAGGGGCAAGGGGGGGTAGTGTAGGTCACATGTGGGGGGCGTACAGTAGGGACGAGCATTTCTCACTTCGCTCTCCATACGCACCTTGTCCTGCATTGCCTTGTTTGATGTGTACCCTTGTGACCCTACCCCCTCGCTCACCTGTCTTCTCCCCCCACCCCCCCTTGTCTCCCACTCGAGGACTGTTCGCCACTGGGCGTCGAGGGGAGCGTGCGGAGGTCGCCTTGTGTGCCAGGACTCTCGCAACCAGCATGCATTGCATTGATGTACCACTTTATGGACCGCTGTTCTGCGGCCCCGTACCACTTTATGGACCGCTGTTCTGCGGCCAAGTACCACTTTATGGACCGCTGTTCTGCGACCAAGTACCACTTGATGGACCCCATGTTCGGGGGCAGGGCACCTCTGCTGGGGACCGGCCATAGTGGCCAGGTAATCTTGCTTGTGGACCTCGGTAAGGTGGCACCTATGCCCAACAGGTGGACCATCCTTAGTTGGCCCCTGAGGCCCTAAATAAATAAAAATGGACACTTTGTGCTTTTTATTTCCAAGTAGGCCGCATGAAGCAAGAAGACATCGGGAAGAACATCGGCCCAGCAGAGAAGGAGAAGACCACCACCAGTTGTTTTTTTTGTGTTTATTACAAACTGTGCACTGGTTGGTGCGTTTGGTGGTTGGTGCTTTTGGGTGCTTTTTGGGTGCTTTGGTGTTATTGGTACTGGTGCATCGATGCAATGTGTGCTGTCTCCTCCCTGCCAACAGGAATTTCCTTCTCTTTGTTTCCCTAAAAAAAAAAAAAAAAACACAGGTCCTGGGTTGCGTTTTAAATAAGAAATAACGTCACTGTAAATAATGCTCCCCATGCATAGTATAGTTTGAAAACAATTCCGCAATTCGGTTATCCTGTGGGCGCAAGTCTGTTAGGCAGGGTGCAATGCAGCAGGGGGACATATTTATTTGTGTTTTAAAAATTGTCGCACTCAGGGTCAGGTTAATTGTAGAGGGAATTACACCTACGTGTCACACTAAAAGTAAAGTTTTATAGGCCCGAGCATGGGCCTGAAGGAAGGAGGGTGCAGTGTAACGAATTTGAGAAAGTGTAAAGAATGTGAGAACTATGGTTTTGTTGTGTGTAAATGGCACCCTCCGTAATGTAAAGAAAGGTCGAAGCTCGTCCTCTTAGTTAATTCCATAAACCTACACACAGGGCACCATATATCCTTTTAAATAGTTAGTCCCTTATTCTATGTAGTTTAAGGATGTGTTTCCCAATAGTTGTACACCGCTCCTTTCCTATGCCATCTCCAGGCATTACAAATCGTCATTGACGGGCACCAAAGGGGGCTCGGCAGTGACGCACGCTGAAAGAGAGTACTCAGTTTTCACTCTGGTTTCTTTCTTGTTTGTTTGTTTTCTTGTTTGTTTGTCCGGGCGATATCTCAGCCATCCTTTGAGCTAGGAAGCTGAAATTTCGGCACAGTAGTGAGCAAGTCCTTTGTCAAATACGGTATTTTTTGTTTTTTGAATAATCAATTAATTGAGGAGTTATTTAATTATTAGCGTTTAATTAAGTACTTATTTAATTAATTAAATTTCATTTCTCTTCTGACCATTATTAACTCAGGCACCTTTTGAGTTAGGAAGCTGATATTTGGACATGCCAATGACCAGGTGATTTGGCTGCAAAGGATATTTTTGATTTATTAATTAATCAATTAATCGATTAATTATTTAATTATTCGATTAATGACAAAAAAAAATTTTTTTTTAAGTTACAGATTCTGATGAAATAGTGGTAGTTTATGTGTTCTCTGACCAAATTGGTTAATAATTTAATTTTTTTATGATTATTATTTATTTATTTTCATTATTAATCATTTATTTATTTTCTTTCTCATTTGGCCAATATCTCAGGCACCTTTTGAGCTGGGAAGCTAATATTTGGACATGAGTGACCAAGTGATGTGGCTATCAAGGATATTTTTTATTTATTGATTAATCATTTCATCTATTAAGTATTTATTGATTAATCGATTAATTATTTATTGAGTAATCAATTAATTATTTAATTTTTTATAAATGACTTATTTAATTAAATTTCTAAAAGATACATCTTTGGATGAAGCACTACTGGTTTAGTTATGCGATTAGCCAATTGATTATGAAAATATTTTGTGATAATCTTTTATTGATTTTAATTAAACAATTAATCAATCAATTAGTGTACACCTCTCCCTCCCAATGCAGCCTCAATGAGCTGCACTGCGGCATTGCCGGGCGCCTGAGGCGCCCCGGCAATGCCGCGCTGCAGCATATTGAATTATTTGGCATGGGGCGGTGTACTTTGAATGTATGTGTACTTGTTTGACTCTTCATTGCACCGAATTAAATAAGAGTAGGTCCCTCCGACGCCCCATGGCATCTTCCAAGTGCCAGGTTTGCCAGGTTTGCTGCAATTGACTCCTTCAGCCACTTTGCTGCTGCATTTTCATCTCCCGTCCACTTTGCTGCAATTGACTCCATTACGCACGAGGTAACCTCGAAGAAGAAAGGCGTGTCCACCTCGTCATAGAGGGGAGGAGTGAGTCGGTCCCGCTCATCCAACCCAGAACGAGGGGTTTGGCTTGAGAGGGTGGAGAGAGAACGATCGGGGAGGTTCGCAAAGGTTGAAGGGCGGGACCTATATAACCCGCAGCGGGACGCTCCCCACGAGACATGAGTTCTGAGTCCAAGAGATGCGCTGGAGATGAGCAGGTGTGACCAAGCCGCCGTGATACGTGCCGCGCTGCAGGAGAAATGGACCGAGGCAACGCAAGGACCGCGCGAGGCAGCAGTGCGGAGAAAGGAACTTCGCCTGCACAGTTTGGGACCGCAGGAGTTCGCGCGACCACGGCTCGGCTTCTTGACGGCGGTGCCTTCTGGCCCGACCGTGCCCAGTCCCCGCTGAACCTTCCTTGCCTCTCAAAGCCATCCATCTCCAAGCCATTCATTCCTGCCTGCATTCCCCGTGTAAGTGTGATCGTCCGTCTGTCTTTCACGTTGTCCTGGGGTATTAATTAAGCTTGTATAGGTAAGCTAATGATTTCACTGTGTCTCCTGCTCCTTCCATTTCCCTGTATATAACCTTGACTGCTCTCTTTGCTTTGGCTTGTGTAAATAATTAATAAATCCTGTTATTCCTCCATACTTCTTCTTCTTCATTCTCGTTCGGTCGCTTTAGTGGTTTCAATATTGAGTGTACGTGGCGCGATTCGGCCAACGTTCAGGATCGGGTTAGTCTCTGCCAATGGCTCGAACGTCGGGTTGCTAAAAACCGCTTGGCAACTAGACTATCCAAACCGGGGTTCGAGCGGTGCTTGTCTCCCTAGTCTGCGGAGGGACGGATAAAGGTATTCGGAATAAACCCTGGACCCATAACCCTGATCCGTTCCATCCCGCGGGATAGCGTTACAAGTGCCAGGAGCGGAGACGGTCAGCTTAACAAGACAAGGGACTAACCACCCCTTGCTAAGAGGGAAGAGCCGTATTCCATATCCGTAACAATATATATATATATATATATATATATATATATATATATATACATATATATATATATATATATATATATATATATATATATATATATATATATATATATATATATATATATATATACATACATATATATATATATATATATATATATGTAAGGTTCTTTTTTATCATTCCCGTTACCCCAATTATTACTGGTACAATTTCGGCGCTCTTCGGCTTCCAGGATCTTTTCACTTCATTCTTGAGGTCCTGTTATTTGGTCGTTTTCTTTATATTTTCATTATTTAAGCCAAATCGCCAAGTACTGATATCTCAATCAGCAATACTGTATTTTCCTTTTTGTGTACGAGTACTGTGTCCGGCTGATCACAATGCTTTGTTTTCTATGTTCACGCTGGATGGGATCATCAGGTCATACATGAGCATTATGTCCTTGTTTTCAATGATTGATTTTGGTTCATGTTTCCATGAGTTTTCTGGAACTGGGCTATTGAAATTTCTGCAGATGTGCCAATGGATTACTCCACATTCCTTGTTGTGCCTTTGAGTGTACAGCTGTTCTGACATGAGTCTTTTACATCCCGATAGGAGGTGACTCGTGTTTTGTTTCTGCAATACAGAAACTATTATTTCATCTTGTATTTTACCTTTTTCGTTTTTGCAATTGTCGGGGCTGTATTCGTTGCTGTTTTGGTTTGGTGTGTGACATCTTCCAATCACAACGGGTTTTGTTGGTGCGTGCCATCTTCCAATCACACCTGTTTTTGGAAGTTTTTTGCAAGGTGAGTGAAATACCTTTTCTAGTTTGTTGTGTTCATGCTTGTACACAAATTGTATTCCATAGTCTGTTGAGCTTTTCATGTACCTGCTAATCCTACAGTCGTCGCTCTGTTCTCTTGATTGAGTTCCATCAGGCTGCCACCTCCTTCTTTTCTCGGCAGGTACATTCTTGGGAGGCACTCGTACAAAGACTGGATAACATACTTTAAAAAATTTTAAAATCCTAAGGTTGTCCTTGCTTTCTTAAAATAATTATCATGACTAAAACACAGCGATTTTGAAAAGAAGATCCTGAAGAATGAAGTGAAAAGATCCTGGAAGCCGAAGAGCACTGAAATTGTACCAGTGATGATTGGGGGAATGGGAATGACAAAGAAGAACCTCACTGAGATATTTAAAAACATCCCTGGGAACATTACACCAAACGAACTACAGTTGGGTGTTGTACAGGGCTCAATGACGACCCTGAAAAGAGCCCTTGGAACAAAACTCTGAGAACAACAAAACTTCAGAACTTAGCCCATGAATCGCAATCCTTCACCGGAGCGGGGGTTGATACTTCGAGTCCTGGGAAGACTCCATCCCACCTTCTGAACCCAAATTATGGAGATGGCAATCAACGACACACACATACATACACACACACACACACACACACACACACACACACACACACACACACACACACACACACACACACACATACATACACACACACACACACACACACACATGGCCAAAAATATTGGCACCCTTTGCACTTTTTTCAAATAATGCATCATTTCTTCCAAAAAATTGTTGAAATTAAAAAATATTTTTGTATCCACAAATGTATTTCTTTGGTTTGCAGTGGAACAAAACAAACAAAATCTCAAAAAATTACTAAATGTTAGCTTTTCCACACAGAAATCCTAAAATGGCCCGGACAATATTATTGGCACCTTTTAGATGTTCTTAAAAATAATTAGATTTCAAGCAGGTGATTCTCCTTTACTTTGGGATTGAACTCACCTATGGTGAGTTGCAGGTGCCAGCAATATATAAATCCCTCATTCACCCAGCTTGAGAAGAGAAAAGGAGTCATTCTGCTGTTTTGTGTCACTGTGTGCACCGCAATGAGCTTGGAGAAAATAAAGAAAACCAGAGAATTGTCTGAGGAGTGTCAGACACAAGATTGTAGCCAAGCATGGACAATCTCAAGGCTACAAGTCCATCTCCAGAGACAGTGATGTTCCTGTTTCCACAGTACGCAATATTATCAGGAAGTTTAAGGCCCATGGCACTGTAGCCAACCTTCTCGGACGTGGCCACAACAGAAAACTTGATCGAAGATTGCAGACAAGGATTGTTCGAATGGTGGAGAAAGCAACTCAACCATCAATTTTTGTATCCACAAACGTATTTCTTTGGTTTGCAGTTGAACAAAACAAACAAAATCTGAAAAAATTACTAAATGTTAGCTTTTCCACACAGAAATCCGAAAATGGCCCGGACAATTTGGCACCATCAACTGCCAAATAGATTCAAGCTGACCTTCAGACACAAGGTACGACAGTTTCAACTTGCTCCATCCGTTGCCAACTCAATGAAAGGGGTTTCTATGGTAGGATACCCAGGACGACCCCACTGCTGAGAGAGACATAAGAAGGCCCGACTGGAGTTTGCCAAAACACAGCTGAACAAGCCAAAATCCTTCTGTGAGAATGTTCTGTGGACAGATGAGACCAAATTAGAGCTTTTTGGTAAAGCACATCATCTCTATGTTTACAGAAAACAAAATGAAGCCTTCAAAGAAAAGAACACCTTCCGTACAGTCAAACATAGAGGAGGTTCAGTGATGTTTTGGGGTTACTGTGCTGCCTCTGGCACTGGGCAACTTGAATGTGTGCATGGCATCATGAAATCAGGAGATTACCAAGGAATTTTGGAGCGCAATGTTCAACCCAGTGTCAGAAAGCTAGGTCTCCGTCGAAGGTCATGTCGTTTGCAGCAGGACAAAGACCCCAAACATACTTCAAAAAGCACCCAGGAATGGTTCAATACAAAACGCTGGACTGTTCTGAAGTGGCCAGCAATGAGTCCAGATCTAAATCCCGTTGAACACCTGTGGGGAGATCTGAGAACAGCAGTTGGGAGAAGGCACCCTTCGAATCTGGGAGAACTGGAGCATTATACACAAGAAGAGTGGGACAAAGTGCCAGTAGAGAGGTGGAGGAAGCTCATTCATGGCTATAGGAAGCGCTTGACTGATGTTATTTTGTCCAAAGTCTGTGCTACCAAATATTAAGTCAATGGTGTCAATAAATTGTCAATGCTATTTCTTTTTATTTTCTGATTTAAATGGATATATTAAGTTATGGATCAAAAACAAAGGATCTGTAATATTAACAGTGGAATAAAGAATTGTGGAGACCAAATACTTTCGTCAATTTCAACTTATTTTTTTTAGAGAAACTGAGTTATTTGAAAATAGTGCAAGGGTGCCAATATTTTTGGCCACGGGGATTCAATTCTCTTTGTTGGGAGGGGGAGGTTGAGGACTTGGGGTTTGGGAGGGGGGGGGCTTGAGGACTTTGGAGGGGGGAGGGGATTGAAGACGTTTTGTTGGGAGGGGGGGGGGGTTGAGGACTTGGGGTTTGTAAGGGGAGGGTTGAGGACTTTGGAGGGGGAGGGGATTGAAGACGTTTTGTTGGGATGGAGCATTTGAGGACTTGGCATTTGGAAGGGGGAGGTTGAGGACTTGGGGTTCGGTAGGGGGAGGTTGAGGACTTTGGAGGGGGAGGGGATTGAAGACGTTTTGTTAGGAGGGGGGGGGGTTTGAGGACTTGGGGTTTGGGCGGTGGGGGGGGGGGGAGGAGTTGAGGATTTTGGAGGGGGAGAGGACTGAGGACGTTTTGTTGGGACGGAGAGGTTTAGGACTTGGGGTTTGGAAGGAGGAGGTTGAGGACTTTGGAGGGGTAGGGGATTGAAGACGTTTTGTTGGGAGGGGGGGGGGGGGGTTGAGGACTTGGGGTTTGTAAGGGGAGGGTTGAGGACTTTGTAGGGGGAGGGGATTGAAGCCGTTTTGTTGGGAGGGGGGGGGGGGGTTGAGGACTTGGGGTTTGGAAGGAGGGTTCCAGGACTTGGTCACCTTTTACATTGCCCGAATGTTCCGCGGGTACCTGCTAGCGCAAGCGCAATATATTACCTGCAGCCCTGGAGGCAACAATGATACTTGCAAATTCAGTCTCATGGCAAGGATTACACTGAGTGGTTTGCCTTTGCCTTATTCCCAGTGGACCATTGGTAGTCAGGGCAGGAATTTTGAATCGGTTCAGGATGCAGGGGATAATTCGCCTCCTCCTCGAGAAAGACACCGTGGGATGTTTGACGTGCACCGGCTAATGCTAGCAGACAGGACAGCCGGCTTAACGTCCGTTGGTGATGGAACACCTTGCTAGTTGCTCGTTGCGGAATGTAACCAGAACCCAGGAAGGGCTCACGATGCCGTCCGACGATAAGCAGGTGCGCGCTTTTCCAAGTGACGTCGTTGCGGTTTGTCCCGGTGCGTGGTGATGGTGGCGAGGTCACCTGGTGCGTGCATCATTAAAACATTGTGAAACGGAGCGCCATCTCCACTCTGATTACACATACAAACTTCCATTGGGCTCCTTTCGGACAGGTAGAGCACCGAGGTGATAACGAAGGTACGTACGAGGTTTATGGACGAGGTTTGTCCGATTGATAAATTATTTCTAATTCCACGTGGACGGAGAACGCGAAACTCGACCTCGATGCGTCAACCCGCACCTGCCTCGTGGCAAAGCCCCGCCCATTCATTGCGCCCGAGGTGAGGGAGCGGATATGCCGGGGGGCGTGGCCTAGTCGGGGTTACTCTTGGACAAGTCTCACCCAATGGGCTCCTCAAGGATGATACGATAAACGAGGCGAGGGTTTCACCAATAGGGAGCCGCCATTCCAATGGTGCCATGCTGGAGCAGCCAGTCGCGGGACCTTTGATGTTTGAATGTTTTGCACTCATTTAAGGCACACTCACTCGCGCACCAAATTCCCTCGGTGGACGCCGCGCGTGCACACGACCCTCAGAGCGCACGTGGTACGTGCTTCGTTGGGCGACCCTTGTCCGTCCTCGTTTTTGCAGCTCAAACACTCCGCGATGTTCGCCCATTGACCGAGATCGGCGCGCGTTTTGTTCTGGACCTTTTTATCCACCTTGATTTCCCATCCCCTCCGTTTCGGCTCCAATTGAGTCGTCGATTTGTTTGTCCATTACGTTTCCTCTTATCGATCCTTCCATATCGATTGAGATCCGCGAAGATAACTTTGTGTTTGTCGTTGGCCGAAGTTCAATAACTTTGCGTGATCCAACTTACCAATAGTTTTTTTTTGGTTTTGTTTTTTGTTTTTCACAGGTAAACGCGTCAACGAGACCGACGATGGGTTTCACCTTTTTGATCTGCGTTCTCAACACCTTCCTGGCAGCCTTCGGCTTTCTCTCGACAGACTTACCTGCCACAAACTCCACCGGTAAGTTGCACCTGACGTTTCGCTATACACACCACTCCAACACCATTACATGCACACACCACTCCAACATTACATGCACACACCACTCCAACACCATTACATGCACACATCACTCCAACATTACATGCACACACCACTCCAACACCATTACATGCACACACAACTCCAACACCATTACATGCACACACGACTCCAACATTACATGCACACACCACTCCAACACCATTACATGCACACACCACTCCAACAACATTACATGCACACACCACTCCAACACCATTACATGCACACACGACTCCAACATTACATGCACACACCACTCCAACACCATTACATGCACACACCACTTCAACATTACATGCACACACCACTCCAACACCATTACATGCACACACCACTCCAACACCATTACATGCACACACCACTCCACCTCTACATGCACACACTACTCCACCATTATATGCACACACCACTCCACCATTACATCCACAAATCACTCCACCATTACATGCACACACCACTCCAACACCATTACATGCACACACCACTCCAACACCATGACATGCACACACCACTCCAACACCATTACATGCACACACCACTCCAACACCATTACATGCACACACCACTCCAACACCATTACATGCACACACCACTCCAACAACATTACATGCACACACCACTCCACCATTACATGCACACACCATTGCATGCACACACCACTCCACCATTGCATGCACACACCACTCCACCATTGCATGCACACACCACTCCACCATTGCATGCACACTTCACACCACCATTACATATGCAGACACCACTTCAACACCAGGTGTATATATACACGATACAGTCGTGGCCAAAAATATTGGCACCCTTGCACTTTTTTCAAATAATGCACCATTTATTCCAGAAAATTGTTGAAATTAAAAAAATATTTTGGTATCCATATTTGTATTTCTTTGCTTTGCCTGTGGAACAAAACAAAAAAAGGTGAAAAAATTACTAAATCTTAGCTTATTCCACACAGAAATCCTAAAACAGAAATACTAAAATGTCCCGGACAATAACACAGAAATCCTAAAACAGAAATACTAAAATGTCCCGGACAATATTTTTTTGCACATTTCAGAAGTTGTTAGAAATAATTAGATTTCAAGCAGGTGATACTCCTTTACTTTGGAATTTAACTCACCTGTGGTGAGTTGCAGGTGCCTGCAATATAAAAATCACTCATTCAACCAGTTTGAATGGAGAAAAGGAGTCATTGTGCTGTTTTGTGTTACTGTGTACCGCAATGAGCATGGAGAAAAGAAAGAAAACCAGAGAATTATCTGAGGAGGTCAGACACAAAATTGTAGCTAAGTATGGACAATCTCCAGAGACCTTGATGTTCCTGTGTCCACCGCACGCAATGTTATCAGGAAGTTTCAGGCCCATGGCACTGTAGCCAACCTCCCTGGATGTGGCCACAACTGAAAACTTGAATCGTAGATTGCAGCAAAGGATTGTTTGAATGGTGGAGAAAGCACCTCAATGAACTGCCAAAACAGATTCAAGCTGAACTTCAGACACAAGGTACAACAGTTTCAACTCACACCATCCATCACCAACTCAATGAAAGGGGTTTCTATGGTAGGAGACCTAGGATGACCAGCAGGACAATGACCCCAAACACACTTCAAAAAGCACCCAGGAATGGTTCAAGACAAAACGCTGCACTGTTCTGAAGTGGCCAGAAATGAGTCCAGATCTAAATCCCATTGAACACCTGTGGGGAGATCTGAAAACAGCAGTTGGGAGAAGGCACCCTTCAAATCTGGGAGAACTGGAGCAGTTTGCACAAGAAGAGTGGGACAAACTGCCAGTAGTGAGGTGTAGGAAGCTCATTCATGGCTACAGGAAGTGTTTGACTGTAGTTATTTTGTCCAAAGGTTGTGCTACCAAATATTAAGTCAAGGGTGTCAATAATTGTCAATGCCATTTCTTCTTATTTCCTGATTTAAAAGGATATATTAAGTTCTGAATAAAAAACAAAAGTTCTCTAATATTAACAGTGAAATAAAGAATTGTGGAGACCAAATAATTTTGTCAATTTCAACTTGTTTTTTAGAGAAAATGGTGCATTATTTGAGAAAAGTGCAAGGGTGCCAATATTTTTGGCCATGACTGTACACACCACTCCAACACCATGATATATACACACCACTTCAAGGCAATTGTATATGTATATATATATATATATATATATATATATATATATATATATATACATATATATATATATATATATATATATATACGTATATATATATATATATATACACACACACACACACATACTTGCGTGGCTCGGCTCGCTGCGCTCGCCCCACTACATGGCACTGCAGAGGCACAGGCTTGTTTAAACTGAGGATAATGACCTGGCTGAACTTGAGTTGCTGTATTGTCATGATTTACACCAATCATAATACAAACATTTATTTTGTAGAAATGTATTTGTAATATTGGTGATATTATTTATTTGTAATAAAAAAAGGTCCAAGTGGTGTAAAGCTGTAAATGGTCAAATGTCCAAGATTGTAAGGGTGTAAGGGGTCTAACGATCGAACTTCCAAATAGTCTATCGATCAAACTCCTATCTATTTGGTCTGAACGGTGTAAGGGGTCTAAATGGTGTTAAGGTCTAAGGAGTCAAAACAGACTTATGGGTCTTGCGGGTCTTCAGGGTCTTTACAAGTGGTGTAAATGTTTAAAGGGCATATAAAGGGTTGGAAGGGTGAAAGGATCTAAAGGTGTCTGAAGTATTGAAAGGGTCTTAAAGGTAAAAGTGGTCTTAAGGGTATTGGGTACAGATAAAAGGTAAAAGTGGTCTTAAGGGTATTGGGGGGGGGGGTGGTCTACAGGGTCTTGGGGTCTTATGGGTCTTCATGGTCTTTTGGGATTTTTGGCGCTTTGGGGCTTTGGGGTATTTTGGGACTTTGGGGTATTTTGTGTCTTTGGGGTATTTTGTGTCTTTGGGGTATTTTGCATCTTTGGGGTGTTTTGCATCTTTGGGGTGTTTTGGGTCTTTGGGGTGTTTTGGGTCTTTGGGGTGTTTTGGGTCTTTGGGGTGTTTTGGGTCTTTTGGGTCTTTGGGGTGTTTTGGGTCTTTGGGGTGTTTTGGGTCTTTGGGGTGTTTTGGGTCTTTGGGGTGTTTTGGGTCTTTGGGGTGTTTTGGGTATTTGGGGTGTTTTGGGTCTTTGGGGTGTTTTGGGTCTTTGGGGTGTTTTGGGTCTTTGGGGTGTTTTGGGTCTTTGGGGTGTTTTGGGTCTTTGGGGTGTTTTGGGTCTTTGGGGTGTTTTGGGTCTTTGGGGTGTTTTGGGTCTTTGGGGTGTTTTGGGTCTTTGGGGTGTTTTGGGTCTTTGGGGTGTTTTGGGTCTTTGGGGTGTTTTGGGTCTTTGGGGTGTTTTGGGTCTTTGGGGTGTTTTGGGTCTTTGGGGTGTTTTGGGTCTTTGGGGTGTTTTGGGTCTTTGGGGTGTTTTGGGTCTTTGGGGTGTTTTGGGTCTTTGGGGTGTTTTGGGTCTTTGGGGTGTTTTGGGTCTTTGGGGTGTTTTGGGTCTTTGGGGTGTTTTGGGTCTTTGGGGTGTTTTGGGTCTTTGGGGTGTTTTGGGTCTTTGGGGTGTTTTGGGTCTTTGGGGTGTTTTGGTTTTTTGGGGTGTTTTGGGTCTTTGGGATGTTTTGGGTCTTTGGGGTGTTTTGGGTCTTTGGGGTGTTTTGGGTCTTTGGGGTGTTTTGGGTCTTTGGGGTGTTTTGGGTCTTTGGGGTGTTTTGGGTCTTTGGGGTGTTTTGGGTCTTTGGGGTGTTTTGTGTCTTTGGGGTGTTTTGTGTCTTTGGGGTGTTTTGTGTCTTTGGGGTGTTTTGTGTCTTTGGGGTGTTTTGCGTCTTTGGGGTGTTTTGGGTTTTTGGGGTGTTTTGGGTCTTTGGGGTGTTTTGGGTCTTTGGGGTGTTTTGGGTCTTTGGGGTGTTTTGGGTCTTTGGGGTGTTTTGGGTCTTTGGAGTGTTTTGGGTCTTTGGGGTGTTTTGGGTATTTGGGGTGTTTTGGGTCTTTGGGGTGTTTTGGGTCTTTGGGGTGTTTTGGGTTATTTGGGGTGTTTTGGGTCTTTGGGGTGTTTTGGGTCTTTGGGGTGTTTTGGGTCTTTGGGGTGTTTTGGGTCTTTGGGGTGTTTTGGGTCTTTGGGGTGTTTTGGGTCTTTGGGGTGTTTTGGGTCTTTGGGGTGTTTTGGGTCTTTGGGGTGTTTTGGGTCTTTGGGGTGTTTGGGGTCTTTGGGATATTTTGGGTCTTCAGGATATTTTGGGTCTTCAGGATATTTGGGGTCTTCAGGATATTTTGGGTCTTCAGGATATTTTGGGTCTTTTGGATATTTTGGGTCTTCAGGATATTTTGGGTCTTTTGGTCTTTGGTGTCGTCAGCGTATTTTGTGTCTTTTGGATTTTCTGGATCTTCGGGGGTCTTTTGGGTGTTTTGGTCTTTGGGATATTTTGGGTCTTTGAGATATTTTGGGTCTTTGGGGTATTTGGGGTATTTAAGGGTCATCAGGGTATTTTGGTTATTTTGGCTCTTCGTGGTATTTTGGGTCTTCATGGTATTTTGGGTCTTCATGATATTTTAGGTCTTCATGGTATTTTGGATCTTTGTGGTATGTTGGGTGTTGAGTTGGATCTTGGAGACGGCGTGAAGCTGGAAGGTGTGAAAACATTTTGCTACCTCGGAGACATGCTGAATGGAGAAGGTGGATCAGACTCGGCAACGGTTGCTAGAGTGAGATGTGCATGGAAGAAGTTTCGGGAACTGAGTGGCGTGCTGATGAGGAGGGGAGTGTCGTTGAAGCTGAAGGGAAAGGTGTATGCTGCATGTGTGAGAAGTGTTATGATTTATGGGAGCGAGATATGGGTAATGAACGAAGGCTGGAAAGGGTGGAAATGCGAATGGTTCGACGGATGTGCGGAGTATTGTTGAGAGAGAGGAAGACAAATGATGAATTGCGAAAGATGATGGGAATAGAGCCTGTGATTGATGCTGTGAAGAGGAACAGGTTGAGATGGTTTGGTCATGTGTTGAGGAAGGATGAATGTGACTGGTTGAGAAGAGTGATGGAAATGAATGTAGAAGGAAGTAGAGGACGGGGAAGACCGAGAAAGACTTGGCTAAAGATGGTGGAAGAAGAAATGCGGGCAAGGGGGTTAACAAGGAGAGATGCAGAAAATAGGGCAAAATGGAGAAGAATGTCATGGGGACCGCAAGGCTAACCCCCGCTCTAGCAGGGAAAATGGCCTTTAAAATGCATGTTGTTGTTGTTTGTTGTGGTATGTTGGGTCTTTGTGGTATCTTGGGTCTTTGTGGTATGTTGGGTCTTTGTGGTATGTTGGGTCTTTGTGGTATTTTGGGTCTTTGTGGTATTTTGGGTCTTCATTGTATTTTGGGCCTTCATTGTATTTTGGGTCTTCATTGTCTTTTGGGTCTTCGAGGTATTTTGGGTCTTTCTGGTCCTTTGGGTCTTTAAGGATCTTCAGGGTCTTTGGAGTATTTTGTGTCTTCATGGTATTTTGGGTCTTTAAGGATGTTTGGGGTATTTTGGATCTTCAGGGTCTTTTGGGTCTTTGAGGTCTTTTGGCCTTCAGGATCTTTTGCGTATTTTTGAACTGTGTGGTCTTCGGGGTCTTTTGGGTCTTTGTGGACTTTTGTAGTCTTGGTGGTCTTAATGGTTTTGGGGGACTTAAAGGATCTTCAAAGGAGTAAGGGGCTCAGCAGTCCAAAGGGTCAAAAGGCATATTCGAACAGTACGTAATTAATAGGCATATAATCACATAGCTTCAACGCTTCCTGGACGGACGGCTTCACAGACAGTTTTTTATTTATTTATTTATTTTTGATCTCGTTATTTGTTGCGCTTGTGCGCGTTCATGCGTTTTCTCTGTCGTTCTTTAAATTGAAAAGTAATATTTTCCTTTCTGTAAAACGGGTTTTTTATGACATGGTAATTTGTCAGAAACTGCACATTCAGCTCGCAAGAAAAGTAGTGAACTGGGTACATTGTGTGCTTATTACTCCGCATTGCAGCAAGAAACAGGTATTACAAATGTATGTGTATGTGTATACATGTATGTGTGTGTTTGTGTATGTGTATATGTATAGCCCTTTAAACTCAATCTCTCTATATTTTCATTCCATTCCCAAATTAATACGATAGCATTATATAACAAAACACAATGTCACAAATGCTCGTAAGGGTTTAAAAAAAGACATCTGTATAACATGTTAATCATGCACCTAACCGATTGGTGAGAGCACCAAGTCAATCCTCGTCATGGCTATCGCCGCACAATCTGGAAACGAGTACCATCTAGCACATGGACTCGGTCTTCCTCCCCACTAATCGCCATTTTAAGTGCTAGCTTTGTGGGGTAATTGGGGCGGATGTTCCTCATGGGGTGGAAATCCTTAAACTATCTTGAATATGCACAGTGATGCTGAAGTATGTACGACATGTGGTATATGAGTTTAATGTCCTAGAAGCCCATGCCAGTCTCGCACATTTAGCAGCAAAGCAATTTTTATCTCGTTATTCAAGATCTGACACACCCTGTGTCCATTATAAAGGTGAAATGTCAAAGTATGGACATTTGATAATTTGTCAAAAGGGAATATTAACAAATTGGAAATACCCCGGGAGATTGCCCAGTGTACGGACAAACATTTCCTCGATTTGTGCCTTGTACGAGACACGTGTCGTATTGAAAGTTCACAGGATAATGTGGGATCCATCACGCACTTCATGTTTGTTTTCGTTTGAATCATCCAGACTTTCGCCTTCGTGTTCCACTTACCCTCTGCTGTCGTTTCAGACTATCATGTGTGTGTAATTCAATTCCCATGTTTAATGCTAATGCGAAAAGCGGGTGACGAACCCTTTTGGGATTGAATTGCCAAGGGATGAGAAATCTCCATGTTTCACATGGACAATAAAAAAAATGGAATGGAATGATGTCATAAGATTTAGCAACACTGCCATCTATTTACATCAGCCTGCTCAAAGCTTCCGGGTCCCACAGGGGGCATCAATCTATCATCAATGTATTAACTACTCGCTTTACCCACTTCTTTCTACAGGTGGGTACAGAATGTTTTAAGTGGAGTTCAACTTCTTGCATCGCATGTAGAGGATAATTTTCATATTTTGAAACATTTCAGAGGTTTTTTTCGTGGATTTAGCATTGGCATAATGGATGCAAAGATTCAGGGGCCTTGCGGAACGTATGGATCCAGCAAGAAATCGAGGGGTGGTTTGAGGTCAAAATTTGTGCCATTTTTGCGTACGTACAATGTAGATTGCCGTCGATAGATAATGCTGACCAAGTACACGATTTCTTGCTTCTCGGGCATCTTCGAAAGTGCCTGTTGTATTTCACAAAAAGCACAAATGTACAAGTTACTTGGGAATTGGAATAAAAGATGTAAAAATAGCCCTTTGACCTTCTCAATTTCCATACATTCTCAATTTCCATACATTCTCCTTCCTTATCCTTGCGTTATCACTACACGCTTGCACAATCTACTTCGTAACATACCTTTCTCTTTCATTCCTGCTCATATACTTTCAAATTGTGTGTCTAGTCCCCCCACGTGTCTAGTCCTCCCACGTGTCTCGTTCCCCCCTGTGTCTCGCCCCCCCACGCGTCTGCGCCTCCCACGCGTCTCGCCCGCCTCACCCCACCCCCCACGCGTCTCGCCCCCACCCCACGCGTCTCGCCCCCACCCCACGCGTCTCGCCCCCACCCCACGCGTCTCGCCCCCACCCCACGCGTCTCGCCACCCCCCACGCGTCTCGCCACCCCCCCACGCGTCTCGCCACCCCCCACGCGTCTCGCCACCCCCCCACGCGTCTCGCCACCCCCCACGCGTCTCGCCACCCCCCACGCGTCTCGCCACCCCCCACGCGTCTCGCCACCCCCCACGCGTGTCGCCCCCCACGCGTGTCGCCCCCCACGCGTATCGCCCCCCACGCGTGTCGCCCCCCACGCGTGTCGCCCCCCACGCGTGTCGCCCCCCACGCGTCTCGCCCCCCACGCGTCTCGCCCCCCCCCACGCGTCTCGCCCCGTCCCCCGCATCTCGCCCCCCACGCGTCTCGCCCCCCCCCACGCGTCTCTCCCCCCCCACGCGTCTCGCCCCGTCCCCCGCGTGTCTCGCCCCCCCCCCCGCGTATCTCGCCCCCCCGCGTGTCTCGCCCCCCCGCGTGTCTCGCCCCCCCCCGCGTGTCTCGCCCCCCCCCCGCGTGTCTCGCCCCCCCCACGTGTCTCGCCCCTCCCCCCCCACTTGTCTCGCCCCCCTCCCTGCGTGTCACGCCCCCCCCCACGTGTCTCGCCCCTCCCCCCCCCCCACTTGTCTCGCCCCCTCCCACCCTCACCCTAGTTTTTCTTCTTTTCTAAATATATTTATCCTCAAACTCACCTGCCCTTTGCATCATAATATGAGGGTTGCTGAGAAGGTAGATTGGAGGGTTTGCTGAATGGTCCATAGAGATAGAGATAGAGAGAGAAAGAGATCGAGAGAGAGAGACTGTGTGTGTGTGTGTGTGTGTGTGTGTGTGTGTGTGTGTGTGTGTGTGTGTGTGTGTGTGTGTGTGTGTGTGTGTGTGGTGTGTGTGGTGTGGTTGTGTGTGTGTGTGTGTGTGTGATTTCTCAGCATTGAAAGACATATTCCAAGTGTTTGACCAGTTTGTGCTTTTTGTCAAGGTCTGAAGAGAGCCCCCCTCGGGGATGCTGACAGGCTGCTTGCTGCCTGTCTGTCAGAAGGATAAGGAATGTCACGGCAGAGAGTGGAATCATCAGCAAAGAGATAAAGAGGATTTTCCAGAGTCAATCACATCATTGAGGAAGATTAGGAATAAGATGGGGCGTAGAACCCTGCCTTGGGGCATGCCAGCCTTACCAGGGAGAGGAGAAGAAAGGGTCTATTTGAGTGCCACACGTTGGCTACGAGAGTGGAGGAGGTCAGTGATCCAAGATTTGGCCTTGGATTCCATAGGCAGACAGTTTGGAGAGCAAGGTGGGATGCCAGAATGTATCGAAAGTTTAAGATGTGTCAAGAGAGACGGCCCTGATTTGATGTCTGATATTGAGGGCCTCCATCCATTGTTGGGAGAGTAGAAGCAGCATGTCCAAAGTGAGGTGACCTGGTCTGAATCCAAATTGATGATCTGAGATGAGGTTGTTGGAGAGAAGGAATAATTTTATGTCAATTGCGATGATGGATTCCATGACCTTGCTGATGATTGGAAGTAAGATAATTGGCCTATAGTTGAGAGGATCGGTTTTTTCACCTTTTTATGTAATGTTGTGATGTTGGCTGATTTCCAAGCAGATGGAAGATGACCTGTGGTAAATGACAGGGTGAAAAGGAAATGCGAGAGCAGCAGAGCAGATTTTTAGGACGTGTGAGCTGATGCCGTCCGGTTCAATTGCAGAGTCAGAGTCGAGGGTTGCAGAAACTTCTCTACCTTGTCAGGAGAGAAGGAGACAGAGTCCAGGGGCAGCTAGGTACGACTTGATAAGATGAGTACATAGAGAGAGGGGTTGGGGACACAAACAGAATTGAGGCATTCGGCCTTCTCACGAGTAGAGTCGGCTGTCGTGCCATTTGAAGAGAAGGAAGGGATGGAAGTGAGAATACTCCAGAGACAGACTTGACAAGGCACCACGTGGTTTTAGAGGGAGACAAGTTTTAAATTCATTAAGGTGAACTGTGAATTATGTAGAAACAATTTCTCCAAATGAACTTTTTTATTCATAACTGAAGAGATCAAACTAAACCCTGTTATCGTTACATGATGCTAAATGCCAGGAATACCTGCTAAAAACATGTACAAATCAAAGTTCACTGGTTCAAAGGTATTCAGCCCCTTAGGTCAGTGCTTGGTGGAATTTCAGCAACGACTGCTCGGAGTCTTTTTGTGTAGGTCTCTACCAGCTTTGCACAGTGAGATGGTGAAATATTTGCTCATTCGTCACGTGAAAATTGCTCTAGTTCTGCCAAGTTGGATGGGGATCATTGATGGACTGAAATCTTCAAATCTCACCATAAATGTTTAATTGGGTTCAAGTCAGGAGTTTGACGAGGCCACTCAAGAACCTTTATTTTCTTCTTATTCAGCCACTTCAGTGATCATTGTCCTGCTGAAATGTGAATCTTCGACAGTTTCAGATTCATGGCTGACTCAAGCAGGTTTTCATTCTCAAGGATTCTCCTGTACTTTGCACATTCCATTGTCCCTTCTATCCTGACAAGTTTGCCCGTCCCTGCTGATGAAAAGCAGCCCCATAACATGATGTTGCCACCACCATGCGTGACAGTAAAGATGGTGTTCTCTGGGTGATATGCGGTGTTAGGCTTGCACCAGACATAATGCTTTGAATTTAGACCAAAAAGTTCAATTTTTCTCTCGTCTGACCACAAAACTTTTCTCCACACACCTGCAGTATCATCAAGATGCTTTTTTCACAAACTCCATACGAGCTTTCAGAGGTGTCTTTTTCAGTAATCACTTATTTCTTGCCACCTGTCCATGAAGGCCAGCTTTGTGAAGGGAACGGGATATTGTTGATTGATGAACCTCCATTTCAGACATAGAGCCTTGTAGATCTTTCAAAGTCATTGTTGGATTTACAGTAACATCCCGAACCAGTTTCCTACTTGTCCGGCTGCTGAGTTTGAATGGGTGACCTGATATGGGTAGAGTCTGGGTGGTATGATACATCTTCAACTTGTTAATAATGGATTTCACCATACTACTCAAAGGAATAATGAGTGACTTTGAAATATTTTTATAATCCTCTCCTGAACGGTGTTTCTCCACCACTTTATGTCTGACTTCTTTGCAAAGATCCTTTTTCTTCATATTTGCCTTTTTGGTTGACCAGGGCTTTCATATTTCTTTCACCTTAAAACTCCGATAAGTGGGGGAGATTAATTCTTAATTTAATCCACTGATTACGTGCAGGTTAAACCTATTACACTTATTTATTTTAATATTTTCAAACAAATATTTTACTTCTGAAGTGATTTAGGGTTAATTAGGCGAAGGGTTTCAAAACTTGTAACTGAGAATCGTCTGATTTTCTCTGTTAATTTAACTTATTCATATTTCATCTGCATTTTTTTTAGCTTTATCACTTTGGAGTAGTTTGTGAAGACTTTACATGTTAAGTTTGATTTGCAAGCATCGTGAAATAAGCTCAGGTGGCATCAAAATGTGAAAACTTTGGAGGGTGGCGGAGGGAGAGTGGGT
The DNA here is from genome assembly GCF_964187855.1 of Myxine glutinosa. Lineage (NCBI taxonomy): Eukaryota > Metazoa > Chordata > Myxini > Myxiniformes > Myxinidae > Myxine > Myxine glutinosa. The sequence goes on along the minus strand of NC_136264.1, from coordinate 9,124,817 downwards.
GGGTGAATATTTTGTTGGCCGCTGTATGTTTACCTTCTATCAGTTTAAGTTTATCAGGTATTGGATTTCACAAACTATTTGCCTTTCAGTGACTATTGGCTATTTATTTATTTACTTCTCATTACCTGGGTGACCAAGTACTCTGAAAGTTTAGAACTTTTTTTCCACGCATGAAATCGTACTGGAATATTAAATTTGGACGTAGCGACTTTGTATATGCGATTGGTTCCCTAAACTGCACAACCAAAACGCTCTTGCTTGGATACGGCTCCATTGAGACTTTTGTTCTCATCTTTGTGAAGACGTTCACTCCGGCTTTGCTGTGCCACAAACAATTGATGACGATGACTGATAAGCACGTGGTGTGTTCAGCTTGGCGAGTGCTTGAACAGAAAGTGTACTGTCCAAAGCCACCTCTCCCGTCAGCCTCACGTACTGGATTACCTTTGGAAGACTTGTTTTTTATCTGGTTCGGAATGCAGCTGAAAAAGAACTTTTAATCACAGCATTCCATGAGACAATGTTTGGCTGTGACACCAGCATAGGTTACATCTCGGGTTATCCATGAGATAGAGGACATGCTTGAGTGAGTAATATTTAATTAATTAGTTTTTGATTGGTTGGTGAAACATTCCACTTGTGTACTACTGTGTTGAAGCTTCACCTGTATCTATAATGTACAAGATCTGGCAAAGTTTAAAAATTATTCACATTTAAAGATTTATTTTCTTTTTCTTCTGGGATATTCATGGCTATGTTTTTTAGACTTTTAAACCCCTGCATTCACACAGTGGTGTAGTTTTGCTGCAGGCTCTTCTAATAAAAAAACCATCCACAGCCTGAAATATAATACACACATTTTTACCCTCACCAGAGGAGAGGGTATTGCATTTGAGTCCGTTTGTTTGTTTGTTTGTTTGTTTGTTTGTCTGTTTTTCCGCACAGAATAAATATGATTTTCTCTGCAACCGTTGGTCCAATTGACAGGAAATTTTCACCATAGGTGCAACAACTCCACCTGTAGAATTTTTAAATGATAATTATGACGTCATAGATCACGTGGTTCAGCCGCCATCTTGAAAAAAACGAAAAACTTTGCACCTCTATATCTCAAAGCGCTGAATAGAAAAAATTGAGACATGGCTCATTGTAAAGAACTCTCCATGGGGAATAAAATATGTTAATGATGATGTCATAGGTGCCTCTATTATGACGTCATAATTCGACAAGTACAAAAATTCATCCGATGAAGATGCAATTTCTTGAGCGTCATGTCGGCATAAACTGGTGGAGAAAAAAATAATAATGATGACGTCGTCGGTCACGTGGTTCGGACGCCATCTTGGATAAACCGAAAAACTTTGCACCTCTATATCTCTGAAAGTGCTGAATTGAAAAAATTGAGACATGGCTCATTGTAAAGAACTCTCCGTGGGGAATAAAATATGTTAATGATGATGTCATAGGTGCCTCCATTATGACGTCATAATTCGACAAGTACAAAACTTCATCCGATCAAGATGAAATTTCTTGAGCATAATCTAGGAATAAATTAGTTTAGAAAAAAATTGATGATGACGTCATCCGTCACGTGGTTCGGCCACCATGTTTGTTTTAACACAAAAGCCTTAAAAACCACTGAAAATACATCCTGGCGAGGGTTTGCAATCTCCGATTGCTCTTTCTTGTTTATTATGTTTCTCATCCCCTCTCCTCCCCTGGTGTTGGGCTAGCGGCTAGGGTGCCGGCTTAGGATCCAGGGATCCTGGGTTCGAATCCCGGTCGATCGCTGAATTAACGCCAGGGGGGTTGACTCAGCCTGTCATCCTTCCGAGGTCGGCTAATTGAGTACCAGTTCACTGGTAATTCCCTGTTTGTCGTTAAAGGCGGCAAAAAGGGTTGGCGTCAGGAAGGGCATCCGGCCGTAAAACATTGCTTCAAATAGGGGACCGAAAAACAACAACAACCACGGTTCCCGAAAAAGGCCAACCCCCGCTTTGCGGGGAAAAATGGCCTCTAAAGGTGGTTTTATCCCCTCTCCTCCCTTTGCCCTCCCTCCATTTTTGAAGCTATCTATATATGATATGTACAATTGTTGGGCCCTCCCTTCTGTACTCTCCCCTCCTTCATTGTACATAGATGGACCTCTTTTTCATAGCGGTACAGTGAGGGTACAGTGAGGGTATCGTGATGTCACTAGTCACGAGCTAATCACAATGCACCAAACCTCACACCGCCAATCAGCAGGGTTTGGATGTTGCTGTGTTCATGCTTGCTTTGCAGGAGATATATTGATGTGAATTATGAAAATGTTTTTGTCCAAATCCTTTTTTTTTTACCATACACTGCCTATATACCTTGCGATTAATATGGTATCACCTTCATGTTTGTGCGACTAGTGGTTTTGGAGGTGATGCAAAAATGACAGACACTCAATCATATTATATAGGTAAAACACCTTGGAGATATCTGGACTTGGCCCACTGTTCTCATGTTCCCACACCTCCATATCTGGACTTGACCCATTGTTCTCATGTCCCCACACATCCATATCTGGACTTGGCCCACTGTTCTCATGTTCCCACACCTCCATATCTGGACTTGACCCACTGTTGTCATGTCCCCATTCCTCCATATCTGGACTTGGCTCACTGTTCTCATGTCCCCACACCTCCATATCTGGACTTGGCCCACTGTTCTCATGTCCCCACACCTCCTATGCCCCTCCCCCCCTGTCCTCCGCTACCCCCAAATATGGCACAATTTTAATGGGCCAAATGACTTCCTCCTACATACAAATTCCTTGTGAATCCATTTTATGCATTTATTCGAAAAAATACCCATTCCCAATGGCAGATAAAGTAAGAAACATTACCCATCCCCAGTGATAGGAAGAGTTTCAGTGATCGATCCATTTTAATTATTTCCTGGAGGTGAATTAAAAAAGGTGAATTGTGTCGCACTCTCGGTTTCACTTGGAGTCGAAGCTCTGAGCTACTTATACCACCCACCGTGAAATCGTGGTGCAACATCAGGTGGTGGAGATTGGATTTGTCTAAAAAGAGTGTGGAATATCCTGCTTGCGAAATAACATTTGGTATCAACATTATTTATGCGTGTTCTCTTGTTATTTCAAAAGTGAATGTTGAACTTTACCTACGTGTGCTGCATTTCAAACGCAGTGCGGGAAGTGGCCGCCATAAACAGGAGACAGACCAACGCACGGACAGACACCACGGTTCACAATATATATACACAAGATGACAATATATATATATATATATATATATATACATGTTTATTCCCCGGAGAACAAACTCCTCCGTATTTCCGAAGTGCCTTATTATATCGGCAATACTGGTGGGCGTATCCATGGTGCATACTAATCTCCAAATTGCGTATGCATGTTTTGTCTGGGAATTTTTTGATATTGGTGTGAATAATGAAAGTTTTTGTACAAATCAAATCTTTTTTTACTCTGCACCTTGATGATTTTATATTGTTCCACTTTCAAATTTGTGTGACCAGTAAATTGGGAGTAGATGTAAAACTGACACACAGACATTGGATCCTAGTTTATCTTGCATCTTATAAAGGTCTTTCTGTCTTCTGACCACTCACTCACACACTCACTCACTAATATTAATGTTTTATAAGTAGCCTAGAAAGCTGAAATTTTGTGTGATGATGCAACTTGAAGCCACTACCGCAGGAAAAATCACAAAACAATCTTAAAATGTGCATAAACGAAAATATCCATGAATAAAAGTCGGCCAGTGCAGACTCGCTCTGCCCATAGCGGGTCACGTGACCCAAGACAATGGAGTGGTCGATCAAACTGTTTACTCAGCAGCACTAACACTCGCTTCCACCACCCTTTGTTTCGTAACATTTTTCGTATTTTTATTAAAAAATGACTATAGCTTTAAACTGTTAAATTAAGAGCTCATTCTGATCACTTATTGTTCAGGATATGGGGGGAACCACAATTCTGTCTATGTACATGTGTATCGTATAGCACCTCCTGGTGAAGGCCGGTATTACAAGTCAATTAGAATGGCACTCATTGGAGCGCATACCTCCGCCATGCTGAACAGTTTGTCTTGTGATCAAAATCACTTTCACTTGTTTGTCACTTTTGTTTGTCACTTTTGTTTGTCTTGTTTGTCACTGATATGCCGATCCGGATTTGAACCAAAATGGAATAATTGAATCCCTGTCGCACACCCAAACTGTCCACCAATTCTCGTCCGAATTCATCCATAATTTTTTGAGATGTCCTGTTCACAAATAAACAGACTGACAAATATACAATCAAGGGTGAAAACATAACCTCCGTCCATCTTGGGTTGTGGAGGTAAAAAAAAAAAATACAGCAGACATCATAAAAGTTGGGGATTTCACCCGTCTGCGAGGACGGGTTCTTGAGTTGTGGCATTTAACTTGAAATTCCATCACATTATCTAATTCAAATGTTTTTATTTTAACATTTATTTGTTTTCAAGAGATGGCGTCCAAGTCGCCGGAGGCGTTATGTTTTTGGGTTGTCCATCCGGATGTCCGTGCGTCCATAATAGGTTTTCGGTACCATGGTAACTTGAGAACGGCTAAAGGAATCCAAGTCAAACTTGATGTAGGTATGTATAATTAACAACGATGAACTGATTAGATTTTTGTGTCACAAAGATTTTGGTTTTAAAACAGCTGTTCACCACCATCTCTTATCTTCCCCCATCCAAAACCTTGATCTCTTCTACCCCCGTTAATTCACCCCAGATCCACTTTTTTTTGAAATCCAGACTTTTCTTTTCTGGAAGTTCTAGCAGTGTCCATGTGTTTTATACCTTCCCCCCCCCCCACCCCGCCTTCCCATGCCTCCTCCCCCCAAGCCCTCTCCCTCCCACAGATCTCCCGTTGTCCCTGTTCTCTGCTGTTGTACTTGTTTGCTTCCCTCTCTCTCCCCATCTTGTCTCCCGCTCCCTTTATTGTATGTTTTTTGTGATTGATGTTAGGTCTTACACGAGCCTCGATCTTGTATTCAAATACAAAAAACAAAAAGTCAAAGGTCAGAGGTTATGTTATGTGAAAATCCTTTACCATGATAACCTGTGAATCGGTAATGGGATTTTGACCAAGGTTGGTACATGTATGTATTATGATGTAATGATGAACTCATTTTTTAAAATGGCTAATCACCACTCTAGCAGGGAAAATGGCCTTAAAATGCCTGTTGGTGTTGTTGTTGTTGAACTTATTTTACTTTGGGGTCAATAGGTCAGAGGTCATGCCAGGTACATATGTGATCACTTTAGAACAGCTGAAAGGATTTAATCAAACTTGGTACAGGTATGTATCATGATCTAAAGATATATGGATTGCATTATGGGGTCAATAGGTCAAAGGTCAGATGTCCCTTTGGGTAAAAATTCTGTTACTGCGCTAACTTGTGAACAAGTGATGGGATTTTAACCAAACTTGGTACAAGTATATATTATGATGAAAAGATGAACTGATTCGATTTTTGCATCAAAGGTCAGAGGTCATGTCAGGTAAAAATGTGATACTTGAGAACAGTTGAAGAGATTTAAATCAAACTTGGTACAAGCATGTATAATGTGGGCAGAGGCGTATGAGTCGATGTCGTAGATGGCTGTTTTAGTTTTATACATGATCAAAGACTCGTAGTGGAGCTTCAAGACAAATACGGGCGGACATACACGACACAGCGTAAGACTGTTAAACGAGACAAACACAGCCACGTAGCTTGTAACATGCAGGACAAGTATGTTATGATATGTCATTAATTTTTTTTCCATGAATTACAAGGGCATTGGTGGACAATGGTCAAAGCAATACAGAATGTGGTATTTCAACCTGGGATTGCAGCATCATGGGAGTGTGTGCTCAGATAGGAATGTTAAACATTTCAAATTGGTAAAACTCGCAATAAAAGTACAAACTGTCTTGCATTTTACGTTGACAATATGTTCATTGTACAATCCATTTTGATTATTTACAAAACTGTACTTTAGCACCAACATTGTCCATAAGAGAGTTCTTGTTTCAGTGGCATTGAGTTTCACATACCTAGAAGCCTGATATGTGACTTAAAATCATGGTTGGGGCCTTCCCAACTGTTGTGAAAGGTTTGATGAGGGGTAATGGGAGTGGAGACTGAGGTATGTGATGGAAATTGAGGGAAGAGGGTTGTTTAAAGATACAGTAGCCATTTAAAAACATTCCCAAGATTATGTACCATTGCGTATGGCATAAATGGACACTTCATACAGGATTAGCATCTAAAGTATGAATTGGAAATAAATAACCAGAATCGGTGGCATAATACATGGAGCATCCGCTCCGAGTTTGGGAGGATGTCGGAAAATCCTCGTCCGAATGATACCAAAGACTTTTAAAAATGGTACGTGCCACTTCCTTGCTTGACGCTCAGCGTCTAATCATACAAAAATATGCAATTTGATGTCTGTCTGTCTGTCTGACCGCGATGCATTCAGTCGTTACTTATCCAATCTTAAATAAATTTGACAAGAGGACTAATCGTCACACGAAGGAGGTTGCAGCGACTTGATTTTCCCCCCTCACGAAGGGGGTTTTCCATTTTGGGCAAAATCCATGTTAAGGTAGCCTGGTGTTGGCTTAGCGGTTCGGGTGCAGCTTGGGATTCTAGGATCCTGGGTTCGAATCCCGGTCGATTGCTGAATTAACACCAGGGGGTTGACTCAGCCTGTCAGCCTGTCATCCTTCTGAGGTCGGCAAATTGAGTACCAGATCATGGTAATTCCCTGTGTGTCGCAAGAGGCGACTAACAGGGTTGGCGGCAGGAAGAGCATCCAGCCATAAAACATTGCTTCAAAAAGGGGACCAAGGTGCCCTGAAAAAGGCAAACCCCCGCTCTGTGGGGGAAAAATGGCCTCTAAAGGGGGTATATATCCATGTTAAGATAGCTATTCGTCGCATTTTTCCAAGACTACTTCTAATAATAAAAGTAATAACAACACGAATGATAATAACATAATATTAAGGTTATTATAAAACGATATTCATACTATTACTATTAATTTCCCCTCTCCACAAGGGGTTTTCCTCCTTTAACAAACGTTGTGTTAACATTCATAAACAGCTTAATAATAATAATAATAATAATACATTTATTTTATATAGCGCTTTTCAAGAAGCCCAAAGAAGCCCAAAGCTTATCGCATGTTTCATTGGGGCATCCCTACCAGAAGTAAAAATACTATAAACCACAAAACGTATGATTACCTTTTGAAACAGTCACTCCTGCTGTTTATCACTAAACTGAAAGGGAGGAAACCCGAGGTGTGTTCAGTTACCAAGCGTCTCGTTAGCGCTTGCCAAGCCTGCCGTTCCTTATCAACGGTTTTGAATGGTTTGCTTGCTCAAATGCTTAAGCCACTTGGTAAGCTCTCTACAAGAAAGTTAGTAACTGAACACACCCCCAATGTTCTTGAGCCCTGAGTAGATCTACTGTAATCTACATACCCCAGAGATTATGATAGCATGACCCTTCCTGTCGCCCCCATACAAAGTGGGTGTACTAGTATATATACAAGCCAGTTCGTTTTTGGTCCATGGTTGTGTGGATGGATTGTTGTTGCCCCATGTTGGACAGTTTGCCTGACTCCACCCACAATTGTAACCTAAAATAAATCGTACGGCCACCATTTTGTGAATCCGCTGGCCTTCGGATGCAGGCCTCGGGTGTCAGCCCATGGCCCAGTGCAATTGTAATTATCCGAGCTATATAACCACCCTGGGTTATTTTTATTATTTTTGGGAGCGATCCGCAGCAATCTGTGGCCTATACACCGCCCAAATAAAGGGATGAGCAATTGGCATAATAAATGAAGGTATGTAATTTTGGTTTTAGCCCAACTTTCCAAGGCCGATTAGTGTGAGGTTACAGAGCGGTTATCTGTCATATGCTTCATGTATGTAATCCGGGTTGCAGCGGTATATTGGTTGAACACCGCCCAACTAAATGGATGAGAAATTTATGTAATAAATGAGGGATTTTGTTCCCCATCGCTCAAATGAGGTTGGAGATGTGGGACATTAATTAAAATGAGCTCCGTCCGACCGACCGACCTGACCGATCAGCCGTCCATGTACTTTTTTGTTTACGTGATATTTCAAAAACCTCCGAACATTTAGCTTTCATATTGCAGATATCTATTACTCATGACATCATCTCAACTTGATCAGATCACGGCTGTGATTGGCTGAATTATGTTGCCATAGCAATCATCTCATGTACGCGATATTTGAAAAACCGTTCAAGATTTAGCTCTCGTATTACACAGATCTATTCCTCATATGACCCAAAAGGCCACGGACCTAGAGTATCAGCTCCTTGTTGTACATAATTTCGGTTTTGGCCCCTAATTTTCAGGGCAGATTAGTGTAAAAATGCATAATGGTTTTCCCTTTATGTATGTTTTCCAAATATAGGGATGAGCAATTTGCCCGATTTTTGTTATTGGAGTTATAGATGTTACCTCTGCCACCGAAGGTGGACAAAGCTTGTGTGTTCAACCTTGTCTGTTAGTCTGTCTGTATGTGAGCAGGATATCTTAAAAAGATTCGGACGAAACTCGGTGATGAATTTGGTTTGTGACGAGAACGAATCGATCTGATTTTGGTTCAGGTCCGGATACAGTTCCGGTCTATCGGATACAAAACTATCACATCCTGAAGACAAAAAAGAAATAGATTGGTTCCATACAACTACAAACACTTTTTTATCAAAAAAAATTGGGACAGGAACTTACAATTATCCCTGCAATCCTCGACATGCTTGTTTTTTTATCGACCAAACTACAATATGTGTTACCCTCACATCATCGCATATTGGGGGCTTGTTTATTTATATATTTATTTAGCTCCTCTCCTCTGTCTGGTTTAGCTCCCTCTGATTAAGAAAGCAATCCGACCCCCACAGACCTGAGCATGATTCTAATGATCCCCTTCTGCTGGTTAAATTCTCAAAATGGCGGCTGACTGCACACCTCAATTTTTATCCTCTGCACTTATTCTGTTTGTGGAATGGCCTTACTGAGGCTGGTCTAACCCACTATTCCCTGAAGGGCTTCATGAGACGCAGGAGGTGCACCACCATCGTTATGCAGGAGGTGCACCACCATCGTTATGCAGGAGGTGCACCACCATCGTTATGGAGAAAGTGCACCACCATCGTTATGCAGGAGGTGCACCACCATCGTTATGCAGGAGGTGCACCACCATCGTTATGCAGGAGGTGCACCACCATCGTTATGGAGGAAGTGCACCACCATCGTTATGCAGGAGGTGCACCACCATCGTTATGCAGGAGGTGCACCACCATCGTTATGCAGGAGGTGCACCACCATCGTTATGCAGGAGGTGCACCACCATCGTTATGCAGGAGGTGCACCACCATCGTTATGCAGGAGGTGCACCACCATCGTTATGCAGGAGGTGCACCACCATCGTTATGCAGGAGGTGCACCACCATCGTTATGCAGGAGGTGCACCACCATCGTTATGCAGGAGGTGCACCACCATCGTTATGCAGGAGGTGCACCACCATCGTTATGCAGGAGGTGCACCACCATCATTATGCAGGAGGTGCACCACCATCGTTATGCAGAAGGTGCACCACCATCGTTATGCAGGAGGTGCACCACCATCGTTATGCAGGAGGTGCACCACCATCGTTATGTAGGAGGTGCACCACCATCGTTATGCAGGAGGTGCACCACCATCGTTATGCAGGAGGTGCACCACCATCGTTATGCAGGAGATGCACCACCTTCGTTATGCAGGAGGTGCACCACCATCGTTATGCAGGAGGTGCACCACCATCGTTATGCAGGAGGTGCACCACCATCGTTATGCAGGAGGTGCACCACCATCGTTATGCAGGAGGTGCACCACCATCGTTATGCAGGAGGTGCACCACCATCGTTATGCAGAAGGTGCACCACCATCGTTATGCAGGAGGTGCACCACCATCGTTATGCAGGAGGTGCACCACCATCGTTATGTAGGAGGTGCACCACCATCGTTATGCAGGAGGTGCACCACCATCGTTATGCAGGAGGTGCACCACCATCGTTATGCAGCAGGTGCACCACCATCGTTATGCAGGAGGTGCACCACCATCGTTATGCAGAAGGTGCACCACCATCGTTATGCAGGAGGTGCACCACCATCGTTATGCAGAAGGTGCACCACCATCGTTATGCAGGAGGTGCACCACCATCGTTATGCAGGAGGTGCACCACCATCGTTATGCAGGAGGTGCACCACCATCGTTATGTAGGAGGTGCACCACCATCGTTATGTAGGAGGTGCAACACCATCGTTATGCAGCAGGTGCACCACCATCGTTATGTAGGAGGTGCACCACCATCGTTATGCAGAAGGTGCACCACCATCGTTATGCAGGAGGTGCACCACCATCGTTATGCAGGAGGTGCACCACCATCGTTATGCAGAAGGTGCACCACCATCGTTATGCAGGAGGTGCACCACCATCGTTATGCAGAAGGTGCACCACCATCGTTATGCAGGAGGTGCACCACCATCGTTATGCAGGAGGTGCACCACCATGGTATATCAGCCCCTGACCTGAAGTCTGTTGGCTCTGTTAACCACATTTCATTACAATCCACGCCAGGAATGGAGATCTCTTGTGTATCTAACCTGAATATCTAATGCCAGGTACAATTAGCTTCTCCACATTTGAAAACCTTTAATTTCTGCTTAAACGTTCTGCTGTTTTACTCTTTATCGTTTCCACTGCTTTTCCTAAATAGTGTTTTAGCGAATGACGTGTGATAACCACTGTGAACCTTTTGATCTTTCCCACTAATTGTTCCCACATTAGGTTGTTGAGCAAGTTCCTGCTTGTTTTGCTACGTTGATTTTTCTTCTTATTCGACATTTCCTTGGACAAGTCGGTTGCTTTTCTACTTTGTAAATAAGAAAAATATAAATAAATTATTTTTTAATACAGTTAAATCAAATAATGTACAGACGTGCATTTATATATGTAGCTGGGCGGCTTAGCTAAACAATTCGGATCGATTGTGCCTTTTCCCTTAAAAGCATGAAGCTTGGCACATGGCGAGAATACCCGAAAAGAAAGATTTTTAGTCCAGGGGGCATCCCCAATTTCACCCCACATGGCGGCCATCTTGAAATCCAAGATGGCCGTCATACAAGACCTATTTTGATGAATATCTCCATAATTAGAACAGATATCAAAATGGTTGAAGTGCCTATACCTACATTTTTAGGGTCTAGGAATCCAATGGTAACATAAAATATTCAATAGTATATGGCAGCCATCTTGAAATCCAAGATGGCCGCCATAACAGATCTGTTTTGATGAATATCTCCATAATTAGAACAGATATCAAAATGGTTGAAGTGCCTATACCTACATTTTTAGGGTCTAGGAATCCAATGGTAACATAACATATTAAGCAGTATGTGGCGGCCATATGAAAATATTAATTTTGCATAGTATCATGCAACCTGGGAAAGCACATAAATACTCTTACCAGGTTGGCATTCTTCTGTGATTTAAAGCTAAATTCATAGTGGATTCTATGATTGTGAGCTTCCCAGGCCCTGATGCAGCAAAGCTGCCCCAAACCATAATATTTCCACCACCATGCTTTACAGTTGCTATCAGGTTCTTGTGGTCAAATGCTGTCTTTGGTTTTCGCCAAACATGTCTTCTGGTACTGTGGCCAAATAGCTCTACCTTTGACTCATCTATCCAGAGCACATTGTTCCAGAAGTGCTGGTCTTTGCCTAGGTGTTCATTGGCAAACTTTAGTCTTGCCCTGATGTTCTTTCTGGACAGCAAAGGTTTCCTCCTGGCACACCTCCATGTAGAGGAAATTTGTGCAGCCTCTTTCTAATGGTAGACTCGTGCACTTTGACATCAACAGTGGGAAGAGCTACCTGTAGGTCCCGTGATGACATTCTGGGGGTTCTTAGAGACTTCTTTCAGCATCTTGCGGTCTGCTCTCGGGCTGAACTTGCTGGGGCGGCCTGGCCTGAACAAGTTGGCAGTTGTTTGGAATCTTCTCCACATGTAGAATTCTTCATTGTACCAGAGGATACTTGAGGATAATGTGAGGCCATCTGTCGGAAAGTTGAAGCTCAACCGAGGGTGGACCTTGCAACATGACAATGACCCTAAACATACCAGTAAATCCACCAAGGAATGGCTGAAAAGAAAGAAATGGAGGGTTCTGGAATGGCCAAGTCAAAGCCCGGATCTAAATCCCATCGAGATGTTGTGGGGGGATTTGAAACGAGCTGTGCATGCAAGAAACCCCTCAAACATCGCACAGCTGAAATAATTCTGCATGGACGAGTGGGCAAAAATTTCTCCCAGTCGATGTCAGAGACTGGTAGACAGTAATAAGAAACGCCTACTTGAGGTTGTTTCTGCCAAAGGGGGCAACACCACCTATTGGAGCCACGGGTGTACTTACTTTTTCCACATGCGAAATTTGCATTTATGTTTATTTAAATTGTACAATGGACTCCAAAATGTAAATGTTTCATGATATTTGTTATATTATATCACCTTTATCTATCAATATTGTTGAAATGAAGATCAAATCTAGGCTCTCTGCTCACCTTCACTCTTTCATTCCTCTTTTCTCCCACCTCTGGAACAAACTCCCACACTCACTTCAATCACACTCCTCCCTCCAGGTCTTTAAAACAGCTGTTCACCACCATCTCTTATCTTCCCCCATCCAAAACCTTGATCTTTTCTACCCCCACTAATTCACCCCAGATCCACCTTGTTTGAAATTCCAACTTCTTTCCTGAAAGTCCTGGCAGTGTCCATATGTTTTATACCTCTCCCACCCCACCCCACCTTCCCATGCCTCCTCCCCAAAGCCCTCTCCCTCCCACAGTTCTCTCGATGTCTCTATGTCTCTCGGTCCCTGCTCTCAAATGTTGTGTTTGTGTCCTTCCCCTTCTCTCCCCATCTTGTCTACCGCTCCCGATGTTATTTGTTTTATGTGTCTGTTTGTCTTTCTGTGTGATTAATGTTCGCTCTTTCACGAGCCTCGATCTTGTATACAACAAAAAAAAAAAAAAAAAAATGGAGATATTCATCAAAACAGGTCTGTTATGGCGGCCATCTTGGATTTCAAGATGGCTGCCATATACTATTGAATATTTTATGTTGCCATTGGATTCCTAGACACTAAAAATGTAGGTATAGGCACTTCAACCATTTTGATATCTGTTCTAATTATGGAGATATTCATCAAAACAGGTCTTGTATGACGGCCATCTTGAATTTCAAGATGGCCGCCATATGGGGTGAAATTGGAGATGCCCCCTGGACTAAAAATCTTTCATTTCGGGTATTCTAGCCATGTGCCAAGTTTCATGCTTTTAAGGGAAAAGGCACAATTCATCAGTTAAGCAGCCCCACTAATGTATCATGCACTACTACTACTACTACTACTACTACTACTACTACTACTATTGGTACTACTACTATTACTATTAGTACTACTACTATTATTACTACTGCTATAACTACTTCTTCTACTACTACTACTACTACTACTACTACTACTACTACTACTACTACTACTACTACTGGTACTACTACTATTACTACTACTACTACTACTACTTACTACTACTACTACTACTATTATTTCTACTGCAATAACTACTACTATTATTACTACTGCTATTAGTACTATTACTACTGCTATTACTACTATTATTACTACTGCTATTACTGCTACTACTACTACTACTACTACGACTGGTACTACTACTATTACTATTAGTACTACTACTATTATTACTACTGCTATAACTACTACTACTACTACTACTATTAGTACTACTACTATTACTATTAGTACGACTACTATTATTATTACTACTACTACTACTACTACTACTACTACTACTACTACTACTACTACTACTACTACTACTACTATTATTGCTACTGCAATAACTACTACTATTACTACTATTATTACTACTGCTATTAGTACTATTATTACTACTGCTATTAGTACTATTATTACTACTGCTATTACTACTATTATTACCAGTGCTGCTACTGCTATTACTACTATTATTACCAGTGCTGCTACTGCTATTACTACTATTATTACCAGTGCTGCTACTGCTATTACTACTATTATTACTACTGCTATTACCACTATTATTACTCGTACTACTACTATTACTACTATTATTACTACTGCAATTACTACTACTATTACTACTATTATTACTACTGCTATAACTACTATTATTACTACTATTATTACTACTGCTATTAGTACTATTATTACTCCTGCTATTACTACTATTATTACTACTGCTATTAGTACTATTATTACTACTGCTATTACTACTATTATTACCAGTGCTGCTACTGCTATTAGTACTATTATTACTACTGCTATTACTACTATTATTACCAGTGCTGCTACTGCTATTACTACTATTATTACTACTGGTATTAGTACTATTATTACTACTGCTATTACTACTATTATTACTACTGCTATTACTACTATTATTACCAGTGCTGCTACTGCTATTACGACTATTATTACTACTGGTATTAGTACTATTATTACTACTGCTATTACTACTATTATTACTACTGCTATTAGTACTATTATTACGACTGCTATTACTACTATTATTACCAGTACTGCTACTGCTATTACTACTATTATTACCAGTGCTGCTACTGCTATTACTACTATTATTACCAGTGCTGCTACTGCTATTACTACTATTATTAATACTACTATTACTACTATTACTACTGCTATTACTACTATTATTACTTCTGCTATTACTACTATTATTACTCGTACTACTACTATTACTACTATTATTACTACTGCAATTACTACTACTATTATTACTACTATTACTACTATTATTACTACTACTATTACTACTATTATTACTACTGCTATTACTACTATTATTACTCGTACTACTACTATTACTACTATTATTACTACTGCAATTACTACTACTATTACTACTATTATTACTACTGCTATAACTACTATTATTACTACTATTATTACTACTGCTATAACTACTGCTATTAGTACTATTATTACTACTGCTATTACTACTATTATTACTACTGCTATTAGTACTATTATTACTACTGCTATTACTACTATTATTACCAGTGCTGCTACTGCTATTAATACTATTATTACTACTGCTATTAGTACTATTATTACTACTGCTATTAGTACTATTATTACTACTGCTATTAGTACTATTATTACTACTGCTATTAGTACTATTATTACTACTGCTATTACTACTATTATTACTACTGCTATTTGTACTATTATTACTACTGCTATTACTACTATTATTACCAGTGCTGCTACTGCTATTACTACTATTATTACTACTGCTATTACTACTATTATTACTACTGCTATTAGTACTATTATTACTACTGCTATTACTACTATTATTACTACTGCTATTAGTACTATTATTACTACTGCTGTTATTACTATAATATTACCAGTGCTGCTACTACTACTACTGAGCACTGAGGACCTAGAGCTGGGATATCTTTACGCTGAGGAAATATTAAAGACCATGTTTTTTTTTAAATGAGATTTAGAATGTTCAGATGTACGATGTCGTGAATTGTTCGGAACAAAAAAGAAACTCTTCATCGCTGGGGGGAAAATGGTGTGATGCTGGAGGTGGAAACTCCACAAAGGGCCTATCTTTAATGGGATTTCCGGATGCAGGACCATTTCTTCATAGTTGGGGGGAAGAGGGGGGTTGAAGGTCAGAGGCGCGTGTGCAAGATGCCGCAGGAATTAAGGGTCACAGCTTGAAGACGACGAACGAGACCAATGAGGCGGAGCTTTTCGACACTAGTTTGAGAGATTCCGAGAGCAAGGACCAATGCTCCTTTGGAAGCTGATTGGTTATCATTTCGTGGTCGAATATAGCCGGTTTGTGTCTGTGAGCACAAAATGCCTTACCTTCTTCTAGTCCCTTCCACAGCAACCCTCTCCTCTCCCCCTTTCCCCAAAAAGTCCAACAATCCGGCCAAAGATTAAAAAAAGACCAACACTTTGGCTCTCTGCAGAAAATGGTCATTCCAGTAGACAGGATTGGCAGCAGGATCGTTGGTAGATTGGCAGCAGGATCGTTGGTAGATTGGCAGCAGGATCGTTGGTAGATTGGCAGCAGGATCGTTGGTAGATTGGCAGCAGGATCGTTGGTAGATTGGCAGCAGGATCGTTGGTAGATTGGCAGCAGGATCGTTGGTAGATTGGCAGCAGGATCGTTGGTAGATTGGCAGCAGGATCGTTGGTAGATTGGCAGCAGGATCGTTGGTAGATTGGCAGCAGGATCCTTGGTAGATTGGCAGCAGGATCGTTGGTAGATTGGCAGCAGGATCGTTGGTAGATTGGCAGCAGGATCGTTGGTAGATTGGCAGCAGGATCGTTGGTAGATTGGCAGCAGGATCGTTGGTAGATTGGCAGCAGGATCGTTGGTAGATTGGCAGCAGGATCGTTGGTAGATTGGCAGCAGGATCGTTGGTAGATTGGCAGCAGGATCGTTGGTAGATTGGCAGCAGGATCGTTGGTAGATTGGCAGCAGGATCGTTGGTAGATTGGCAGCAGGATCGTTGGTAGATTGGCAGCAGGATCGTTGGTAGATTGGCAGCAGGATCGTTGGTAGATTGGCAGCAGGATCGTTGGTAGATTGGCAGCAGGATCGTTGGTAGATTGGCAGCAGGATCGTTGGTAGATTGGCAGCAGGATCGTTGGTAGATTGGCAGCAGGATCGTTGGTAGATTGGCAGCAGGATCGTTGGTCGATTGGCAGCAGGATCGTTGGTAGATTGGCAGCAGGATCGTTGGTCGATTGGCAGCAGGATCGTTGGTAGATTGGCAGCAGGATCGTTGGTAGATTGGCAGCAGGATCGTTGGTAGATTGGCAGCAGGATCGTTGGTAGATTGGCAGCAGGATCGTTGGTAGATTGGCAGCAGGATCGTTGGTAGATTGGCAGCAGGATCGTTGGTAGATTGGCAGCAGGATCGTTGGTAGATTGGCAGCAGGATCGTTGGTAGATTGGCAGCAGGATCGTTGGTCGATTGGCAGCAGGATCGTTGGTAGATTGGCAGCAGGATCGTTGGTCGATTGGCAGCAGGATCGTTGGTAGATTGGCAGCAGGATCGTTGGTAGATTGGCAGCAGGATCGTTGGTAGATTGGCAGCAGGATCGTTGGTAGATTGGCAGCAGGATCGTTGGTAGATTGGCAGCAGGATCGTTGGTAGATTGGCAGCAGGATCGTTGGTAGATTGGCAGCAGGATCGTTGGTCGATTGGCAGCAGGATCGTTGGTAGATTGGCAGCAGGATCGTTGGTAGATTGGCAGCAGGATCGTTGGTAGATTGGCAGCAGGATCGTTGGTAGATTGGCAGCAGGATCGTTGGTAGATTGGCAGCAGGATCGTTGGTAGATTGGCAGCAGGATCGTTGGTAGATTGGCAGCAGGATCGTTGGTCGATTGGCAGCAGGATCGTTGGTCGATTGGCAGCAGGATCGTTGGTAGATTGGCAGCAGGATCGTTGGTAGATTGGCAGCAGGATCGTTGGTAGATTGGCATGCAGGTTTTATAACTTTGGACATGTTGGGGGAAAAAACCGTTTATTCGGTCTCTCCCAGCATTCCAGGACAGAACGCCATTGTTTGCATTATTCAAGGACCATGGCTCATGCGGTAGTTTGCACAAGGTCACCTGCAAGGCCAGCCAAGGAATGGCGTCGTCCAGACCGCGACTAGTGAAACGCTATCTTTATTTTTGAAATTGTTCTGTGTCGGTGCAAACACTTGGTCAACGCGACTCGTGTGCGCCAGTTCACACGTCTCATCTGTTGTTTGCGGGGCAAATGCCTCCGGAGGCTTTGATGCTCAAAGAACACAATCCTGGCCTTGATTCCGCTGCATCGAATTCACTTCTGACACTTTGCAAAAGAAATGGGATTATTTCGTCCTATTAACCCGGGTTAATAAGACGCCATTGCATCTCACCCCATTGGATTAAGGAAAATATATTTATTTTAAATGAGTTATCTTGTCCTTTTTTTTTCTTTTCTTTTTCCAGGCCACGGCGTCACATCTTCAAAGGGCCTTGCATTGACATCTTGGCCGAGCCTTGAAAATGCCATGAACAACAGCTTCAAAATACTGGTGCGCAATGCAAGTGACATCGAAGGCAGCGGCTGCCCAATCGAACTTAGTCTGGATTTTCCAATCTCGGAACTTATGGAAAGAAATGGATTTTCCTGGAAAAACGATTCGGATGGTTCCGTGATGCTGGGAAGTTGCAATTTCAACATCTTCAAGAAATCGTTCTTCGTCATCCATGGCTGGTCGGTAGGTGTTCCGCATGCCATGACGATTGATGTCGACACGCCGAGTACCTGGAGCGGTTAAAACGGAACCAAATTCGAATTCTATCCATTGACCACTTCCGTGTTTGGTTATTGAATTTTTCAATTTGCAGGTTTCTTTTCACGTCGAGATGGAAATTGAAAAATGAAAATGTAATCTCGATGAAATTCCCAGTTAATTGTGTGGAGGTAGCCGATTGGTTCGCATTTCGATGTTGTGCAGATGTAGTCAGGTTCACTATTTTTTTTCGTTCAAAATTTTGGTAGATTAGCAAAACTACACATTTTTGGAATATTCAGAGCATGAGGAATCCAAAAATTAATGTTTACATTTGCGTAAACACCTTTGCGAAAATGACCCTCAGGACAGTGATGAAGATCTGTAAAAGCATATTCCTGAACGGTGTAGACCTAGTAGATCCTGTGTATAGGACTTATAGTTCAATCTGATACTACCTATAACTTCCTATAACAACCTATAACTTCAAAGGACTTGCAATATCATGTATTATGTAATACAGTTATATCACACATATAAAGACAATGGCTTTCAATTACCTTTGTTTGTTGCTTTTCTATAACCCTGAGCACTATTTTGAGGCCTTTATTGGATTCCTTGACCCAGAAAACATAGGATTAGCATATTTAATTAAGTTTCTAGGTTGACTACAACCCGAGATAGCGCAAAATACGTATTTTATGGCGGCCATTTTGAAAATCCAAAATCTGTGTCTGTGCAAATGGCAACATTGATTTTCGGATTCTCCAGGCTCTGATGATTCCAAAAATGTACAGGTTTGCTCATCTCCAAAAAATTTGAACGAAATTATATTTAACATAGTGAACCTGACTATTGTGTGCCCTAATTGGCTGTGAAAACCATGTGACGTGACATAGCCTATGAGAGGCTCACAAAGAACGACTACTACCTCAATGGCTATAAATTGGTCCCACCTTTTGGGGTCACCTGGGGATAGGTCTTAGGCCAAATATTTTAGGAAATGGCCGGCCAGGCCTAATGTGCAATGTAAAGTGTGAAGCATTTGTAATTTGACCTACTGACCTAGCTATGGCGATGACTTGCCCGCTCTTCGCAAAGGGCACCGTAGGATCTTTAACGTCCACCGACCAATGTTGGCGGATGGAAGGCCCAGGCATCCAGACACTTATGTAATGCCCTGCTGGTGAAATACCATGGTGGCAGTTTACATCTGGACCGAGAGTCAAACCGAGCTGAGACGGCACCGAGGTGGGTGTGTCTACCTCGAGCCTCGGCTACCATGGCGACCTCCACACAAATCTCTGGGAAATTGATGGAAATCGCATTGGATGCTTAATGGTGTACATTACTTTTACATATTATAACAACGACAAGTTATTCTTATTATGATCAAATTGAGTAATTATATATTTCAAATTGGCTTTGTTTTTTCTCTTTAATACTGAATTTAATAATTTGGTGTTGTACACGTATGGTGCCAAATCTGTATAGATACTTGTTATAAATTTTATCTTTTGATTGGATGTGTCCATCTGTGTCACTTAAAGCTCCATGTGCAATTGAACCCCTTCCTCTTGCACATCCTCTCTTTTCTCATTTCCTTATGGAATATTCTCTGCTAATGAGTCTGTGAATTGATGAGGGGCTCCATTTTTGCCTTGCAGTTGGTACCCTTGCCAGACACGTGGATCGACTCGCTCGTGGCTGCCATATTTCACAGACACCCCCACAGCAATGTGTTTGTTCTGAACTGGCTGGATCTCGCTCAGGTCCGCTATGCCCATGCTGTAAAAAGGGGGCACCGAGTGGGCCGCCATATCGCAGCCTTCATCGATTGGCTTAATGCAAGTACTTCTTTTTTGCACTCGCTAAACTGTTGTCACATCCACAAGCTCCCATTCACTAAAGGAACATTCACAGAGTAATTGAATACATCAAAATGACTAACTTCTGCACATTTGGGACTAGAACGGCACTCTGTAGAGCACATACCTCCGCCAGGCTGATTTGTTTACTTTTTCTATCCCACTGGTAGGCCTGATCTGCGTTCGGACCTGAACCAAAATCGAATCGGCTTGTTCTTCTCGCCGACCCAACTCGTCGTCCTAGTTTTGTCATAACCCGTCCACAATTTTTTGAAATACCGTGCCATATATCGTTTAGGCCCTTTCGCTAAATATGGTGAAGATTCATTTTAAAAATGAAAAAATTCGCGTATTCAGATCTTCACCAAAATTTAATCGAGTCTTCCTTGTCACACCCATGTTTTGTCCGAATCCGTCCACAACCTTGTCAGATATCCTGCTGTACATCGATTTTGCCCCCTCTCTCAATGATGAAGAATCACTTAGAAAATTCTACTAGCCGGATCCAGATCTTCACCAAAATCGAATCATTTCATCCTCGTCAACCACCCAACCTCTCCACTAAATTTTGTCCGAATCCATCACCAACTTTTTGAGATATCCTATTGATAAACACCAGGAGTGAAAACACAACCTCAGCCCACCTTTGGTGGTGCAGGTAAATATATAATTGGAGGGCAGGTAAATATATAATTGGAGGGGGTGGGGAGGGGCGGTGGGAGGGTGGGGGGGGGGGGGGGGGGGGAGAAAAGTGCAAAATAAGGGAATTTTCAGCAGTAAACCTAAACGTGAATGACTAACAAGAAAAGTCGCCAATGTGTGGTGGAGGAAAGAGATATTTTTATGATCGGGCAATAAGATTCACACCCCCACATTAGTCTCAGCTCTCTCTGACGGGATGTGAGAGATTGCGATGACTTGCAGAGATGTGGATGAAAATGATGCCGGTGGTTAGGTAGCTCCTACATACCTGGGTACACCCCTCAGGTTCCGCAGTCCTAAACCGATGACTCTTGCATAAAGGGGACTCCTCTTCTGGCAAATTTAATGAAATTATCATCAAAATTATAGGTTGGAGGTTATTTAGCATCAAATATATATAACCTTTTGCTAAAAAGATGCAATTTGACAATTATTAAAAAGTTGTAAATTGACAATTTTTGTGAAATGACAGTCACGTGATGACAATATTTCATCTATGAGCGTGAATCTGTGGCAGGCAAACAAAGCGCCCTCACCTTGCCTGCTGTTTACGGACATGGGGATGAACGATGTCCAACTCGATGGTAGAATAGTCACGTCAGACGGGTTCGTTAACATTGACCGTCTGGGCTGGATGGTCTAAGACCCCTCCGACTCCCCCCGTGAATGACCGAGATGACGGTAGGAGTCATTGCGGTCTTTCAATTACTATTCCCCAAGGATTGTTCGATCCAGGCCAAACCTGGCGACATGCGCAAAAGGCAGAAAGGTGGGAAAACGTTTCTTACAATTAAAATTGTTTATTACTAGGGCATGCCCGTACTATATCTATATCTAAAATTATATCCCCCCCTCTATTTACATGAAATGGTTTGGTCCATGAAATGTTTTGGTTCATTCGCAACGCCAAAGCGAACGGCGAACGCTTTACATGAAATGGTTTGGTTCATGAAATGTTTTGGTCCATTCGCAACGCCAAAGCGAACGGCGAACGGCTTGCGAGTACAGTGACAATCCCCCCGGGGTTTTAATTAGTTTTAAAACATCGTTTAACGCCAACATAGCGCCAACATAGTTTGCCGACGGGAAATAAATGAATACGCTCTCAAATGTGCCATCCGAGGCAGAGTGTGTTCGCCACGTTCGGCACACGCGATAGCTCGCTGCTCTCTGATTGGTTGAATCGTTTTTTGGACATAGCTCGGTAAGTAATTGTCCGATTAATATGAAACCTTGAAAAGGCACATCCTCGGGTCCCCAGCAATATACCTGGCAAGTTTAAAGTATATCGGACCCGTGGTTGTCGAGAAACAGCGGTCACAGACAAACAAACGTACAAACAAACAAACGTACAAACAAACAAACGTACAAACAAACAAACACACAGAGATTACTGGAATTATAGATAGATAAAGGATACAGGGATAAGGAAGGATGCTATGAATAAATAAATGGGATGAACAAAGTGGTCGATAGATCCAAGTAGGGATGAGGGAATACACGATGCTATGTGTACAGGAGAACTAAATCGACCAGTTAATGGCGCCAAATACCAGAATCAACAAAGAAACAAAGGGCCAGCCGAGGACTTGAGCAAGTCATGAGGCTTTTCTCCACCATGACGGTGTCGTGCAGGCTGGTAATGGTGATCTGGTGCTAAGCAGATCAAGCGATTCCAGGTATACCAATGCCAAATGGGTAAGGATGGCACATCAGTGGTGAGACACTTAAATACGAGTGGAGAGAGGGTGATTTATCACCAAAGGAGTTTGTGGATTTACTCGTGGATGATCCATCAGCAGATCATGAGGGAGAGGAAGTATCACACCACGAGGAAGCTGAGACTCATGAATTTGTTTACATAGCTATCATCTATGATAGTGATTAATAATTTATTAAATTAAGTGGTTTAATTTGTACATAGACAAAGTCCATCCAATCGATTGTTGTATAGGTTGTGATCTTGAATGTTGACGTTTTAAAAGCTGGATCTTCGGAAGTATTGATTGTAAAATACTCTCGCCATGGTAACAATCTTAAACAATGAAAGTCTTACACTACCGAGGTTGGTAATGGCTGAACTATTATTCTCCGACACATACATGTCACTGTGTTGTTTGTGTTTAAATTGATGCAGAAAACAGTGTTTATGCATAATTTGGCCAAAACAGCTATTGGTTAGACGTTAGATGATCACGTGACTACACTTTGATGGTACAAATAAAGTTCACAAAATATATGGAAAGGTGAATGTTGCAATGTTCCACCAAAATAACTTTACCGAACAATCAAATTTGGGGAAGAGTATGGTTTAGGCTTCCAAAAAAATAGTAATCTGCAAAAATGACCCTGTGGGCGGTGAAGGGAGGGCATGGCCTATTCAACTCTTGGCCCATGGCCTATTAGGTGATGTATGATGGCATTCGTTTGTACGTCATAAAAGCTATTTTTGGATCATAAAACTGGAGACAGTAGGTCTTCATCCTGGCTTTGATTTTACGCAAATGATGGGGGCATTTGGGGATTCAATTATCGTTAAGATATCAACAGGTAACTTAAATTGAAAGAAACCTGTTCGGTTGAGCCAGCCCCAATCAATATATCAATTTGTCCTATTCAATACATCAACTTGTTCATCTTCAGGTAAATAAACCTGTCATCGATCCTGATCTTGCGACCATTGAACGAGATGAAGTTGATCGAAAGGATGGGTATTTTATTAATTATCTACACGCACTTGAAGGTCTTTATATTAAGTATTTGGATTGCAAAACCATTGGGTCTTTATTTAACTAAATCATGGTAGGTTGAGTACACGCATGGTGGGGCCAAAGCTGCATTTTCCTGGCCCTGACTTTTCCTGCATGACCTTCTACTGTGTGTGTGTGTGTGTGTGTGTGTGTGTGTGTGTGTGTGTGTGTGTGTGTGTGTGTGTGTGTGTGTGTGTGTGTGTGTGTGTGTGTCATGCTTTTTGTGTCTATTAATTGCGTAAATCTAATTAATGACGGACGTCTAATTACCTTTTGCAACAAACAACAACAGGCATTTTAAGGCCATTTTCCCTGCTAGAGCGGGGGTTAGCCTTGCGGTCCCCATGACAATCTTCTCCATTTTGCCCTATTTTCTGCATCTCCCCTTGTTAACCCCCTTGCCCGCATTTCTTCTTCGACCATCTTTAGCCAAGTCTTTCTCGGTCTTCCCCATCCTCTACTTCCTTCTACATTCATTTCCATCACTCTTCTCACCCAGTCACTTTCATCCTTCCTCAACACATGACCAAACCATCTTAACCTGTTCCTCTTCACAGCATCAATCACAGGCTCTATTCCCATCATCTTTCGCAAGTCATCATTTGTCTTCCTCTCTCTCAACGATACTCCACACATCCACCGAACCATTCGCATTTCCACCCTTTCCAGCCTTCGTTGCTGCTCGACGTTCATTACCCATGTCTCGCTCCCATAAATCATAACACTTCTCACACATGCAGCATACACCTTTCCCTTCAGCTTCAACGACACTCCCCTCCTCATCAGCACGCCACTCAGTTCCCGAAACTTCTTCCATGCACATCTCACTCAAGCAACCGTTGCCGAGTATCCACCTTCTCCATTCAGCATGTCTCCGAGGTAACAAAATGTTTTCACACCTTCCAGCTTCACGCCGTCTCCAAGATCCAACTCAACATTTCCTCCATCTGCAGCTCCCTCTGTGCACACCTTACATTTGAATGTAGCTGCCACACTGGTTAATGACCCTCTCAAACCACTACATTTTTGATGAACCCACTCAGGGCACATGGTACATTGAATGGAGTTCACTCCGACACCCTTCCTGCACACAGCACACGGCCACTTCCCAGTTCTTTCCACCTCACCACATGCTTTACCACTTGCCATCACCTTCGTTTTTCCGATATTCACCTTCAGACCTTTTGTCTTCATACATTCCTTCCATTTGTTCATCTTCTTATTCCGTCCATCCATTACCTATTACATACTATTGAAATGTACCTTTTAACTCTTTAGACTGCTGAGACCCCTTTGACCTTTGAAGACCCACAAGACCCCTAAGACGCATAAGACCCCAAGGACAAAAAAGTCCCCGAGAACTCAAAACAAAATGTCTCAAACGACCCAGATGACCCAAAAGAACCAGAGGCCTCAAAAGACTCCAAGGACCCAAATGACCCCCCCCCCCCCCCTCTCTCTCGAGTGCTGCAGGCAGGTATACTCCAAGGCGAAGATAATTGAAAATTTGGTCCAATGGACCAATGGGTCCCCTAGATAATTTAAATAGTGAAGTTCGTCAAACACAGAAACACTTTGGTAAGATATGTGTATATATATATATGTATATATATGTGTATATATATATATGTGTATATATATATATGTGTATATATATATATGTGTATATATATATATGTGTATATATATATATATATGTGTATATATATATATATATATGTGTATATATATATGTGTATATATATATATATGTATATATATATATATATATATATATATATATATGTATGTATATATATATATATATATATATATATATATATATATATATATATATATATGTATGTATATATATATATGTATGTATATATATATATGTATGTATATATATATGTATATATATATATATATATATATATATATATATATGTATATATATATATATGTATGTATATATATATATATATATATATATATATGTATGTATTGTTACATATTTATGTGAATGTATGTGAATTACCATTCAGGTCTTTGCTTATCCGTGTGTAGTATATTAAGTTGTTGTGTAGTTGTTGTGGTTGGAGGGTCAGGAGCCCTTCTGAGGGAGTGGCCGGAAACGGAAGTGACCGGAAACGGAAGAGGAAAAGACACGAGGAAAAAAGGACGAGTATTATTCTTCCTCGCCCCGCTCCGACAAAAGGTGGGATCGACCTTGCGCTGCGTGGAACAGCGGCGTTCCGAAGCCTGTCTGGCGAGAGGAATTACCGGAACGTGTACCTGCCCGGTGGAGACGTCAAGTTGACGTGGGGCCGTGCATCGAACCCGCGTCTGGCCTCGTTCGCGGCACCGTCCAAACAGACGCGTGCGGGTCGCACGTTGGGGCCTAACGCGCCTTGCAAGCGGCGTGGGGTTTGGCTTGCTCTACCGTATCCGCTTCGCGTGGCCACGAGGGGCTGCAGCCTCGGTGCCTGGTACGATACCTGCCCGGTGGAAAAACGTCCACCCGGGGTTCGTTCAACCGCCCGAGAGCGGCGACGGCGACCATCATCTTGGTCAGGAGGGGCCCAGAGACATTGTGCGGGACCGAGACCAAAAGGGTGTCGTGAGTACTCACCGGGACACACATGTATAAGATGGCCATCTTACTCATAGGGAATTGATTGTGGCTGGGGAATTGTTGATGGTAGTGTATTGTTGATTGCTCGGGGAAAATCTCCGTGGTTGTGTCATTGAAATATTGTTGATGGTTGTGTATTGTTGATTGCTCGGGAAAAATCTCCGTGGTTGTGTCATTGAAATTGTATGGTATCATTACCATTGGAAATATATCCTTGAACATCAGTTGTCTCCTGGGTTAAATTCATATGGATTGCGTGGCGAAAGCGCATATATAATACAGCTTGCTGGCGGAGTTCCTCTCACGGTCCGGGGGTCACCGAGACCAGGTATTCACCGAGGGGACCACGTAACAGAATTGGGGGCTCGTCCAAATTACGATTTGCGGTTTCGCAATTGGGTCTACGTCCGGGATTTAAAATTGTATAAAATAATAAAATAATAATTTTTTTATTAATTAAAATTTATTAATTAATTATTAATTGGTAAATTTTTTTTTTGAGAAATTGGGGTAAAGTCTTGGGTGGAGGTTAACAGGTGTTAACGATAGGCACCATGGCGTTTGTGGCACAGAACTTTGGGGTGACCCCGAGTGAGGCACAGTTCCGAGCGTTGCTAAAGTCGGACCTCTTGAAATTGGCCAAACACTTTAACTTGGAGGTCCGAACTAATTTGAGGAAGGCAGAGTTGCAGGCCACAGTGATACAATCTATGGTGGGATTAGGAACATGGGACGAGTTAGCCTGGGAGTGGCTACCCGAAGAACCAGAAGACGTTGAGCTCCGGAAACTGGAGTTGCAATTACGGAGCCAGGAACGGATTAAAGAAGAAGAAAGGAAAGCAGAAAAGGAAAGAGCAGAAGAAGAAAGGAAAGCAGAAGCGAGGAGAGAAGAGAAACAAGCAGAGGAAAGGAGAGTGGAACGAGAACTCCAGGAAAGGTTAAAAGAAGAAGAAAGGAAAGCAGAAGCGAGGAGAGAAGAGAAGCAAGCAGAGGAAAGGAGAGTGGAACGAGAACTCCAGGAAAGGTTAAAAGAAGAAGAAAGGAAAGCAGAAGCAGAGGAAAGGAGAGTGGAACGAGAACTCCAGGAAAGGTTAGAAGGGAGAAAAGCAGAGGAGAGGAGAGCTGCAAGGGACCTCGAAGCAGAGGAGAGAAAAGCGGAAAGGGAATTAAAGGAACGTGACATGGAGCTTCAGCAAGAAATCAAATTCAAGGAGCTGGAGTTAATGAGAGAACGGGGAGAGGCACCACCCTTGCTGACGGGGTCGACACCTAACCAGAAAACCTGGGATGTGGGCAGACATGTGAGGCTGGTTCCACCGTTCAGTGAAAAGGAAGTCGCGAAATTTTTCCCACACTTTGAGAAAGTGGCTCGACAATTAAACTGGCCGGAGGAGGCCTGGACCATACTCGTGCAAAGTGTGCTGGTGGGGAAAGCTCAGGAAATTTATTCGGCGCTACCAATGGACCAATGTGCAGATTATGAGGTACTGAAGAAGCACATCCTCAAGGCCTATGAGTTGGTTCCGGAAGCTTACAGGCAAAAATTCAGGAATGCCAGGAAGAGGGAGAGTGAGACCCATGTGGAGTTTGCCAGAGTGAAAGAAAACATGTTTGATCGGTGGTGTGAGTCAAAAGGAGTCGGGAAAGACTTCGAGACATTGCGGGACTTGATCCTGGTGGAGGAATTCCAGCAGTGTGTCCACGAGGACATCAAAGTGTACCTGCAGGAAAAGAAGGTACCAAAGTTGTGGGACGCAGCCACCATGGCAGATGATTATGCCTTAACCCACCGAATAGGGGTCCACAAACCTAACTCCTCGCCTAGATCTCCGCAGGGGAGGTGGGGAACAGCAGGTGCGGAGAACGACCATACATGGCGGCGGCCTCGAGATGATTATGGGGACAACTATGATACCCCACCGGTTCGAAATCAGAGGGATGCGGGCCCAAGACAAACTTATAGTTCGGGGGGCCCGAGGCAGACCCCGAGTTTTTCCTCCGGGCCTACTTGCGCGTTTTGCAAGAAACCTGGACACTTGATGTCCAGTTGTTACCTCATGAAAAGGGACAACCCAGAGCGGAGTCCGACTATTACAACTCCGAATGCGATGGCTAGCGTAAGAAATCGCCATCAAAAGGGTTACCAACCATTTATTTCAGAGGGGTTTGTGTCACTGGATGGAGCCTCGACTAACCGGAGACCGGTTAGGATATTGAGGGACACAGGGGCCCATCAATCTTTAATGCTTGAAGGCATTTTGCCATGGTCCGAGGAGACGGCAACGGGGGATAGTGTTCGTTTACAGGGGATCGGGGGCGGTGTTAGTGCTCCCCTTCAGGTCATCCAGTTGGAGTCCGATTTGGTGTCAGGACCGGTCACCGTCGGTTTACAAGCCACGCTTCCTGTAGAGGGTGTATCTGTGGTTATCGGGAATGATTTGGCCAGGGGTCAAGTTTATGGTAACCTGAGGGTTGGTAAAGAGCCCAGCAGGGAAAATAACATCACACCAGCTCGGGATGGCGACCAAAGTGCCAAGTTATTTGTAGGGGGACTGAACTTCAAAACAGAGGAAGAAGTTCTGACCTCTGTCTTCAACAGATATGGGCCGCTGGTGGAAGTGCGGTTGGTAAGAGACTGGGAAACGCAACAGTCAAGAGGGTTCGGCTTTGTCACGTTTGCCAGCACAAAATACGCCAGAGAGGCAGAGAAGAATTGGAATGGCAAGGATTTGGAGGGTCGGACCATAACAGTAGGGAAGGCATTTCGTAGGCGTCGAGAGGTCTACAGGAGAGGACAACTGGGCGGTAGTTTTGGTAGTGGCCAAGAAGGAGACCGCTATTCATGGGACTACAGGGACCAGTGGTCCCACCCTAATTATTAGGGAAGTTCTGAGAAGTTGAAGCACTGAAGGCGGCGGAGCCGCCGAGCCAAGATTCCTACACGAATTAACCGTGAACGCCGTTCCTAAAGGCGTCCATGTAGTGAACTTTCATGCACGGACTAACCGTGAACTCCACGTTCCTCAAGGCGCCCATGTAGAGAACTTTCCTGCACGGACTAACCGTGAACTCCGCGTTCCTAAAGGCATCCATGTAGTGAATACTCGGCTTGGCCTCCCGGAAAAAGTGCTATCGAGTTGCTTAACTTTGGATCTTTGATCAACCCCTTAACCTTCATTCCCAAGAAACTGACGGTCAAAGTCAGAGGGTCATGAGATGGAGTTGGATTTGGCAGGGACAATGTCGTTGTTGGTACTTAGTCCAGAGGGAGTAATCTGGAGGGGTTGTGGTGAAATTTTGGTTGCTTTATTTTTAAGTGATAACTGTGCCCGGGGGGAACGGATAATGTGGGGGGGGTTGAGTTATCTGGTTTGTTTCTCCAAATTGGCCGGCAAAGAAAGTTTTCGCTGGGTTCAAACTTTCTTTCTTGAAGGGGGGGAGTGTTACATATTTATGTGAATGTATGTGAATTACCATTCAGGTCTTTGCTTATCCGTGTGTAGTATATTAAGTTGTTGTGTAGTTGTTGTGGTTGGAGGGTCAGGAGCCCTTCTGAGGGAGTGGCCGGAAACGGAAGTGACCGGAAACGGAAGAGGAAAAGACACGAGGAAAAAAGGACGAGTATTATTCTTCCTCGCCCCGCTCCGACAAAAGGTGGGATCGACCTTGCGCTGCGTGGAACAGCGGCGTTCCGAAGCCTGTCTGGCGAGAGGAATTACCGGAACGTGTACCTGCCCAGTGGAGACGTCAAGTTGACGTGGGGCCGTGCATCGAACCCGCGTCTGGCCTCGTTCGCGGCACCGTCCAAACAGACGTGTGCGGGTCGCACGTTGGGGCCTAACGCGCCTTGCAAGCGGCGTGGGGTTTGGCTTGCTCTACCGTATCCGCTTCGCGTGGCCACGAGGGGCTGCAGCCTCGGTGCCTGGTACGATACCTGCCCGGTGGAAAAACGTCCACCTGGGGTTCGTTCAACCGCCCGAGAGCGGCGACGGCGACCATCATCTTGGTCAGGAGGGGCCCAGAGACATTGTGCGGGACCGAGACCAAAAGGGTGTCGTGAGTACTCACCGGGACACACATGTATAAGATGGCCATCTTACTCATGGGGAATTGATTGTGGCTGGGGAATTGTTGATGGTAGTGTATTGTTGATTGCTCGGGGAAAATCTCCGTGGTTGTGTCATTGAAATATTGTTGATGGTTGTGTATTGTTGATTGCTCGGGAAAAATCTCCGTGGTTGTGTCATTGAAATTGTATGGTATCATTACCATTGGAAATATATCCTTGAACATCAGTTGTCTCCTGGGTTAAATTCATATGGATTGCGTGGCGAAAGCGCATATATAATACAGCTTGCTGGCGGAGTTCCTCTCACGGTCCGGGGGTCACCGAGACCAGGTATTCACCGAGGGGACCACGTAACAGTATATATATGTATATATATGTATATATATATATATATATATATATATATATGTATGTATATATATATATATATATATATATATATATATATATATATATATATATATATATATATATATATATACATACATACATACAGACTTGGCATTTAATATGGAATCTTTTTTTTTTCTTCTTGACTTGGGTTTACTTTCTTAACTCAGTATATCAATCTGGTGAGTTTCTTTTACACTTTGGTGATTTATTTGTTAAAAGAACCATGTCACGGATTGTCTGTCGCAGCAAGAAGTCAACAACAGGATTATATCACAGGTGGCGTGGCAAAATGTACGGACAGGTGCATTTGACGATTGGCTTCACAGTCGGGTATACAAGGGTTGTTGCATTCTGTATTAGTGGAAAGCAACTGCTGCACATCTCCAAAAGTTATTGTCGCTTCCTCTGGAGATGGTCCGTCAACTCGACAATGCTGTTTGTCATGGAGTGGTGGCTTTACGAAATTACGGTATGAAACAGCGTGCTATTGCTCGGCAGTATGGCATCACTCAAGGTCAGGTGTCAAAGATCCTGAAACGAAATGCTCAGAGGGGTGTCCCTACTCCAATACCGAGGCCAGGACGTCCCCGCAGAGCCACAAGGAGAGATGATCGCCAGCTGCACCGGTTAGTCCGCAATGGCCGTACCAAGTCAGCTAATCGGCTTAGGGCTGAGTGGCAGCAACTGACAAATGTGCCTGTATCCAGAAGGCTAGTCAACCAACGACTGGTTCAACACCGCCAGCGCCAGCGCCGATTGCAGTGGGCCAGAGAGCACCGTCAATGGCAGCCAGAACACTGGAATCATGTGATCTTCAGTGACGAGTCTAGATTTCTGGTCTATCGTCAAGATGGCCACGTCCGAGTATGCAGACAAGTGCATGAAGCCTCCAACAAAGATTGTATAGTGCCAAGAGTCCAAGCTGGAGGTGGTGGGGTGACCGTTTGGGCTGCTTTTCATGCAGGGGGCAAAACTGACCTGGTTGTTCTGAATGGAAACCTGAACCAGTTCAAGTACAGGGCCATTCTGGAGGAAACATTGCTTCCATTTGCTTGTGCAGCCTTTCGAGGAAACTTTGTCTTCCAAGATGACAATGCACGGCCTCATCGTGCTCGCATGATCCAACACTTTCTTGCTGACCGTGGTGTTGAACATATGGAGTGGCCTGTCATGTCCCCGGATATGAATCCGATAGAGAACTTGTGGGCAGAATTAACGCGTCAAATCGACCACTTGGACCACCAGCCTACCTCTGTGTGTGAATTGCAGTAGGCTATTGTCACTGCATGGCAAGCGATTCCTGTCCAAACCTTGGCAAATCTCGTGAACAGCATGCCGTAACGTGTACGTGCTCTCCTGAATGCTCGTGGGGGTTACATGAAGTACTGAACTGTAATTTTACTGTCGGTAATCCCAGTCGTAATTGAACTTTTGTTTTTGTTAAAAAATTTTTTGGCTAATGTGAAAAATAGAGATACTGCTGGAAAACGTACAGAAGTTTAACACAGTACTGTCCATGAATTGAGTTCGAGATCAGTTTACATCACTTTCAAGGATCAATTTATTTGCTTCGAAATGTCAAATATGGTTTTTGTTTCTTTTAAAGGTCACATTAACAAAATCTAGAATAATTTCAACATAATTCCAATGAACTTTTGGTTCTAAGACATCTTGAAAAGTAAGTTCACCCCCACAAAAAAAATATTCCATATTAAATGCCAAGTCTGTATATGTATGTTTGCCATTGTTTGAAGGAGACAATACTGGATATTGTCGTCTGTGTGAGCTGGAATTGAAGCAAAAGTTTTGCCGCTGATGCAATAACCTTTTGGCTTGTGTAGCCCATGAGATATGGTGCTGTGAAGTCTCCTGATAAATGACATTATCCTCCTTTACACAATCCAGGAGCAGTGGGGGTACTTGCCTAAACGTGTCCACCTGGTGGGATTCAGCCTGGGAGCTCACGTGGCTGGCAGTGTTGGCTCTGCTGTGAGCCGCGGACAGATTGGCCGCATTACTGGTAAGTTTACCTTCGACGTGGGTCTGCGGTCGTTCCACTGGCCAACTCATTCCACCACAATAAAGTATTTGTGAAGGACTATTTGTTGGTTTATTAACATTACGTGTTCTTGTACATATACAAGGTACTCCTGTCAAAAGTTAAATGTATCGTCTGGTCATTTAAAGGATACAATCACCAAACTTATTTGCAGTTCTTAAATGTTAAAATATATATGTATATCCCATACTTCATTAATTCATATCCATCCCTAAACTGACATACCTGATTTGTATTTATTACTTGCAAAATCGAAGATTTTTCAAGTATATTGGTCGGTTGCGTTTGTGGGTCTGTCTGTCTGTCTGTCTGTCTGTCTGTCTGTCTGTCTGTCTCTGTCTGTTTGTCTGTTTGTTTGTCACCGGCCTACAGGTCACAATTCTAAACCGATTGTCACGAAACTTCACCAAGTTGTATAGGTCGTCCCAATTGAGAAGCCTGTTGTTTTTGGGGTCAAAAGGTCAAAAGGTAAATTTCTAAAATCCTCAATTTTCATCCGACTGACTTGAAATTTGAAGAGGACTTGCATATCTGGTCACTGAATTCAACCACCAAGTATATTTGAGGTCAAAATAGGTCAAAAGGTCAACATAGGCCAAAAGGTCAACATAGGCCAAAAGGTCAACATAGGCCAAATTTCTAAAATCCTCAATTTTCATCCAATTGACTTGAAATTTGAAGATGATTTGCATATCTGGTCACTGAATTCAACCACAAATTATATTTTAGGTGAACATAGGCCAAAGGGTCAACATAGGCCGAATTTCTAAAATCACCAATTTTCATTTGATTGACTAGAAAATTGAACAGCATTTGCACATCGAGTCACTAAATAAGGAAACTAAATATTTTGATGTCAAAAGGTCAAAGGTCAACTCAAGGTCAACCTTACAAAATCATCAAATTTCATCTGAAAAATCGTCACTTTTCTTCCTGTTGACCTGAGCTTTGATCACGATTGTCATTTTTAATCTTGATGAAATGGACAATATGCTGTATCAATGGAATTTTTTTTCTTGGGGGTGGGGGGTGGATTTTGCAAGTATCGTGCTCCGCATAACGTCTTCTTGTTTCTTTATCTCTATGTAACATCTCTCCTAATTTTATTTTCAGGCCTTGATCCAGCTGGACCCATTTTTGAAACTGCTCCGCCAGATAAATCCCTCTCTCCAGATGATGCGCTCTTTGTGGATGCCATTCATACCTCAATCGTCGGTCCTGCAGGCATGAACTTCAGCATGGGAATCCGAAGGCCTGTTGGCCACCAAGATTTTTATCCCAATGGAGGGTCATACCAGCCAGGCTGTGACTGGTCCCTTGCCTATGAGAATGTTGGAAAGTACGGCATCATGGGTATGCTCCAATGGCCACACTGATAAATCTTTGGAAATGCACCTTGGGGTTGGTCCATAAGATCCTCCTCGTTTTATTTTCTGATATTTTTTATTGAATGTTTTTTTTTCCAGTTTTTTTTTATAACTCATGAGGAAGATTGTTTATTTGATATCTATAGAACAAGACTATATTAGGAGACTGTCTATAACATGAATTATAAGGACACGGCATACAGTACACAATCGACAAATCAACACAACTTGTGCGATTTGAGCTGGGATCCTTTCATAAGCTTTGAACTCAGGTGGGAAGACCAAATAGACTTAGCCCACATACCAAACTAATGTTTGGCATTGAGGATGGAGGTCCTCAATGCCAAACAGGAAATCAGAGCTGTCTCCCTTGACGTATCACGTGCCTTCGATACGGTCTGGCACCCAGCTCTGCTCACCAAACTCTCCTCCTATCGTATCCATGGAAATCTCCACGCATGGCTTGCGGACTTCCTCTCTGGTCGTAGTCAACGTGTGGCCCTGAATGGATTTCTCTCATCTCCCCTTCCTGTTCAGGCTGGAGTTCCCCAAGGCATGTTCTGGGCCCTGTGCTTTTTCTGGTCTTTATCAATGATCTCTCCGACTCTCTGGAAAATCCTCTCTATCTCTTTGCTGATGACTCCACTCTCTGCCGCTCCATTCCTCTTCCCTCAGATTGGCAGTCTGCAGCCTCCTCACTCTCTGAAAACCTGGACAAAATCACAGACTGGTCAAACAAGTGGAACATGTCTTTCAATCCTGACAAATCTCACACTCTTACTATGTCTCTCCGAAAAGACCGACTGGACAACCCTCCCATCTACTTTCTCAACAATCCTCTCCAAGAAGTTCTGTCGCTCAAGCTTTTGGTTCTCACTATCTGCCATGATCTTTCTTGGGGAAAACCACATTTCCAAGCTGGCCTCCAAAGCCAGTCACCGACTGGGCATCCTCCGTCGTGCGAAGTCCTTCCTAGGCACACCTGAGCTTCTCACCACATACAAGGCTTTCATCCGCAGCTCAATGGAATACTGTTCTCCCCTATGGGCCGGTGCTCCTGCCTCACACCTAGCTCGGCTTCACGCTTTTGAAACCAAAGCGTTCAGAATCATTGGAATCTCCCGCGAAGAAGCTAACTCCGAGGGCCTTTCACTCACTCACCGCAGGCAGGTAGTTGGTCTTTCTGTCTTCTACCGACTCCTCTCCGGCCTTGCTCCCCCAGCTCTCTCTGTGCTTTGTCCCCCAAATATTCCTACAGGTCGCACAAGATCTGCCAGCAACCCTCTGATGGTTAAACTGCCGAAATCTAGGCTCTCTATTCACCTTCACTCTTCCATTCCCCTTTTATCCCGCCTCTGGAACAAACTCCCACACTCCCTTCAATCCCACTCCTCCCTCCAGGTCTTTAAAACAGCTGTTCACCACCATCTCTTATCTTCCCCCATCCAAAACCTTGATCTTTTCTACCCCCACTAATTCACCCCAGATCCACCTTGTTTGAAATTCCAACTTCTTTCCTGGAAGTCCTGGCAGTGTCCATATGTTTTATACCTCTCCCACCCCCCATTCCCATGCCTCCCCCTCCCCCCCCAAAGCTCTCTCCCTCCCACAGATCTCTCGATGTCCCTGCTCTCAAATGTTGTGTTTGTGTCCTTCCCCCTCTCTCCCCATCTTGTCTACCGCTCCCCATGCTATATGTTTTATGTGTCGGTTTGTCTTTCTGTGTGATTTATGTTAGCTCTTTCATGAGCCTCGATCTTGTATACAAAAAAAAAAAAAAAATGGCCAACACACCCAACCAATGGAAGCAACAGGGCACTGCTATTAGGGACACCTCTTTGCAGTGGTTTTACCCCCTCACCTCACCCCCCAACATACAAGTCGGGGGCCAAATCTTCCCCACTCTTCCCTGCTGCCCGGTTTCATCAGGGCAGCATAGTCATGGTCAGAGTGCTGATTGGTCCCCAAAGACCAGCCCTTTCCCTCTTGTCTCTCTCCCTCTCTATCTCTACCTTTGTCGTGGCCCTGACTTCATGAAGTCCGGGGTACACCATCCTGTATGTGGGGGATCTCTGAGTCGCTCCTGGGAGATCAATCAGCTGTCTCCATGCAGCGGGCTTTTCTGAGAGAACTGTCCGGGACTATACAACGACTACACAGAGCACTACAATAATTGGGACATTCTCCACGAAAGATTAGGCCACAGCATATGTCAGCCAGAGCAGAGACCCAGATTTCAATGAATAATCATTCATGAAGTGCATTCTCTCGTGTTCTCAGGTGTGGCCCAGACTTTGAAGTGCGGACATGAACGTGCGGTGCACATATTTGTGGATACGCTTCGTAGCAAATATCTACCTCCAGCATATCCTTGCTCTTCGCTAGAAGAATGGCAGCGAGGCCATTGCCTTAAATGCAACAAGTCTACTTGCCCTTTGATGGGCAAGGAAGTGAAGTGAGTGATGAATCCGACCTTCTTGCATTGTTGTACTGTTGCGATAATCTTGGGAGGAATGCTTGATCACGGCAGATAGACTCGTGATGTAACAAAATTACAGACGAATCATGTGCGGAAGGGTGAATCCATTTTGTTCATTTTTTAAATAATTATCAGTACAGCCTCTACTAAGAATGCAATTTAACAGTGAAGGAAACACACAAACATCCAAAATAAAATTGTCAGAATGATTACCTGGAAACTACTGTGCATATTACAAGCTGGACAATGAAATAAGAGGATTGGACATTTGATGTTATTTATCATGAACGATGCAACATTTCCAAGCTTTCTCGGGTTTCTCCTGCTAATGTCGTTTCCTTCAGGTTGAATAACCGTGCTCGGAGACACGCCATCCACCACAAGGGTCTCTACCTGCAGACTGCAGCGAGTTCACCTTTTATAGGTAACAAATGGCATCCCACCGTATGTCTTGTGTAGGAACTTTGGCTTATATTATAATTGCAACTATAAAGCATCTGAAAATGCAAAGCCCGTCCACGTCCGCTTTGTATTAAGACTTCTTCTTCTTCCGTATGCAAAACATGACAAAAGCAGCTAACAAATAAAATACAAAACCATTGACGATTTCAGTCGGCTTTGATCTTTTGACCTCAAAAGCAAAAGGCTTAAGTGGCTCAACATACAAACCCTGCTCAAATATCATGGAAATTGACAGTTATACAACCTTGACCTTTGACCTTTTGGTCATAAAAAAACAATCAGATTCTAGTTTTTATTGGTGAACCAATTTGGTGACCCAATATGCAATTTCTTTAAATTTCAGGTCAATTGGATGAAAATTGACAATTTTATGTGATGCTGACCTTTGACCTTTTGACCAAATTATTAATTTGTCTTCTCCATATTCTTATAATAAAGCTTTGTTGAAAATTTGAGGACAAAAGCTGAAATGGTAAAAAATAAAGTTGTGGCCTGGACAGACACACAGACACACAGACACACAGACACACAGACACACAGACACACATAGACAAACAGACACGCGGAAGTGGTTGCAAAACCCCGTCACCTGCTACGTGGGGGACGAGTTAATGATAACATATGAAGTGCGGGACTTCAGGATGATGTACAGATTTTCTTTGGCATCTAACTCATCTATTATATCATGCAATTCCAACTGCAATCTAAAGCATTCCAAAGTGTATGGGAATTTTTTTCCCCCAATTTCAGAGGCGTATCGGCCATTTTGGATGCTGGTCAGAAAATCATTAGTAAAAAAAAAATCTTTAAAGATAATAAAACAGTTCAATGGTGTCAACCTATTTAAGGAACATCAGGAGACAAGTAAAGACGTGGGTGGTGGAGGCGTTGCTCTATAAATCCACATGTCACTTCGAGCTCCCTTTTGTTGAGTCTCTAATCAGAGAGGACCTGGGGGACTCTATTTGGTGGGAAATTCCACAAAAAAAACCTCAGACTCTTAATAGGAATTGTATATTGCAGCCCAACAGCTACAGCAACTCGCAAATGACCGTCTACTGCAAACTACTAAGGAAGCGTCCATCTCAGCCTCATTCACATCCCCTGATCATGGGAGATTTTGATCTACCCGACGTAGAGTTTCATGTTCACGGTGAAGGGCACACACTATCGTATCGCTTCTTCATCATAAATGAGGAATTGGGACTACATTTTGGCACACACTGCATAACTAAGATTGGGACTGCATAACTAAGAAAACATTAGAAGAGCTCTTCTGGACTTGAACCTGTCCAACACGGGAAGGAAGAACATGGTCAGCAGGTACAGCACAATCCCAGAAGTTTCCTTATCCAAGCTGATGAGCTCGTTCATTCTGGTGAGAAAACACGACTCAAATGTATCGCGTGATAATCACTCGAACCCTGAACAAATTACCAATTCTGCCACTTTCAGTCAAACATTCCATGTCTGAGTGGCACCACCCATCCAGGAATGTTACGCCAGCGAAAGAAACTCATTTGGGAGAACCGACAATCTGTATAGCACGGCGCATCATAATAACAAAAATATTTGTTTTTTTTTGCTGCGTCCATTAGATTGCCACATGTAGTGTATGACCTCAACTCGGTGGTAGCAGATATCAAAATAAAACTGAACCAGATAAGAGTAAATCAGAAAAGAACGAGAGACGACACCGGAAAAAATAAAGCTTGTCTTTCCAGTCATTGACCTTGGAATGTCAAACGAGAAGTCATTGCTCCATTAATCTAACCTTGTATCTGTTTTGTTCCCAACTACAGTGTATCACTACAAGGTCAAATCGGACATGTTTATCCCGTATGGGGCACCACTCGATTCCGAACCGCTCCTGCGCATTTCCCTGCATGGAAGCCTTCGATCGGCTAAAGATCTTCCACTGCCATTGTAAGTGACTCGTAGTGATTTTATTTCAGGGTACGGTACGACGTCACTGCTGTCTGATGTCATCCCCCTGGCGGGTCTTGCGGGTGCCCTGCAAGCTTTGATAGTATTGATGACATCGCAAGTCTGCACTTTTACATGCTATTATCAGTGTTAATGGGAGGATATGGCAGAAGAGGTACAAACCAACTGACAAATGAAAAAAAAAAAATGAGCATGGATGGGGGATAACCTGCGGTGGTGGTAAACAGCTGTCTTGAGGCCCTGGAGGGAAGTATGGGACTGATCAGACTGGGGAAGTTGGTTCCGCAGACGAGGGAAAACAGGAAGAAATGAGTAGAGGTGAGCGGTGAGCCGTGAGCCTGGATTTTGGAGGTTCAACAAGAGGGTCCCTGGGAGACCATGTGTGCCCAACAGAAACCTGGGAGAGACAAAGCCAAGAGAGGTCAGAGGGTGCAAAACCAAAATGGAGGTGGCAGAATACAGAGGCCACCAAACCAGCCTGCAATGCGAAAGTATGAGGCCTAGAAACTCGGCTTCATCATGGGAGATCCCAATGATTTTGAGGGCCTTGCTTTGCAGGGCATCAGGAAGGGCAAGTTGTGAGGCAGTGGCACAAGTCCAAAGGGGAAGGCAGTACTCCATCAAGCTGTGAATTAAGGCCTTGTAGGTTGTCAACATTTCAGATCGGCCCATGAAAGATTTTGCACAATGGAGGGTGCCCAGTCGTGGCTGGCTTTGGAGGCCATCCTGAAAATATGGTTTGCACAAGAAAGATGAGATCTGAAAGATGGCTGATGGTGAGATCCAAAAGTTTGAGTGACTTAAGCTCTCAAACTTAACTTGACCTCCATCATCGCAGTTGACGTAAAGTCATGCCTTTTCTCTAACAGCCTCATTTCACATCGTCAATTTGGATTCAGACCTTGTCAATCCACCTTAGACATGCTGCTTCTACTCTCCCAACAATGGAAAACCACTCCCTTTTTGCATCTTCAGATGACCACTCCATGCATAGGGCTGCCGAAGCAGTTTCTTGGCTATTGGGCACAATCCTAGAAGGGCCACCACTCCAATGGAGGATGCTCGAATGGCTCATTCATCCCAGTAAGCTGGTACTCATTTTGCCGACATCGGAAGGATGACAGGCTGAGTCAACCCCCTGGTGTTAATTCAACGGCTGACAGGAGCTTGAACTCGGGACCTTGCGATCCTAAGCCAGCAACCTTGACCATTAAGGCAAAACCAAGCTTCAACAATGGATGGAGGCCTTCAATATCAGACATGAGATCAGGGCCTTCTCTCTTGGCATATCTCGTGCTTTCAATGAAGTCGAAACTCACCGGTGTTGTACCAAAACTTGAGAAATCCTGCCTTGCTCTCCAAACTGACTGCCTATGGAATCCAAGGACAACATGTGGCTCAACTGAACCCTTTCTTCTCCTCTCCCTGTCAAGGCTGGAGTATCCCAAAGCAGTTTGGGGCCCATTTAGGCCCACACTAGGCCCCATTCTATTCCCAATCTTCATCAATGATCACCCTAACTCTCTGGAAAATCCTCTTTATGTATTTGTTGATGACTCTACTCTCTGCCATGGCATCCCTCATCCTTCTGATGGACAGGAAGCAGCCTGTTCCCTCTCTTCAGACCTTGACAAAATCACAAACTGGTCAGACCTCCGTACAAGATGGCTATTGGCTCCCTACAGGAGCTCATCCACCCTTTGCCAGGTGTTGTTTTTGGTCCTGGTAGGTGTCACAGTCACCCTCCCCACTAGGGAAGCCAGTGAGGGGTGTCAATTTAGTCTCTGACAACTCGACCATGCAGCAGGTAGCACTGGGTTACCTGTTTCCTGTTGCCCGTTACCAGTGGCAGTCCCAAAAGACTGACCTAACTTGTCCGTATTTAGCCCGTGTGTGGATGCTAAAGATTCCGCAGTATCTGAGGCAATTGTGTGTTCCGATCAAATTTTCTGCTTCGGGTTAGGAGTAGAACGAGCTGCGCTGCACAGTCTTTGTTGGTTTTTCAATTGGTATCGTTTTTATCTTTGATGATGATTTTGATGCAATGATGATCTAATGATGAAATGATTACTGTTATTTTATACTTTACAATGTAAACCATACAAATTTCAGTCTACGGACTGCCCTGTTTGGTGTTTTTACATGAATAAGCCGAAGTATTATTTATTATTATAAATCTCCAACATGGAGAAGAAACACTGAAAAAAAAAAAGAAGTTAACTTCGTACTTTTCGTTGGATTTTTTATTTAATTTCAAGTGGAACATCCCATCCAGGATTGAAATTCAAACTCTTCTTTTCAATCCGATTTAGAAAGTACCATCGGCTTGTTCCGGGACAACAAATATGGCATTTGATTGTACTAGGGCATGCCCGTACTATATATATATCTAAAATTATATCCCCCCCCTCTATTTACATGAAATGGTTTGGTCCATTCGCAAAGCCAAAGCGAACGGCTTGCGAGTACGGTGACAATCCCCCCCCTCTATTTACATGAAATGGTTTGGTCCAAAGCGAACGGCTTGCGAGTACGGTGACAATCCCCCCCCTCTATTTACATGAAATGGTTTGGTCCAAAGCGAACGGCTTGCGGAGTTTGGTAAAGAAATCGGCATAGCTCGGTAACTACTTCTCCGATTAATATGAAACCTTGAAAAGGCACATCCTCGGGTCCCCAGCAATATACCTGGCAAGTTTCAAGTATATCGGACCGGTAGTTGTCGAGAAACAGCGGTCGCATGCACACAGACACACACACAGACACACACACACAGATTACTGGAATTATAGATAGACTAGGGCGTGCCCGTACGTGGGTGCCCGTTCCTTGCCAAAAAAAAAAAAAAAAAAAAAATTTGTGTAGGGGTGTGTGTGTGTAAACATCCTAGGGCGTGCCCGTACGTGGGTGCAAAAAAACATGCGTGCAAACAACAACAACAAAAAAAAACTTTGAAACCACGTGGCAGTAACGACCACAGAACCCCCCCCCCCCCCTCTATTTACATGAATGGTTTGGTCCATTCGCAACGACCACAGAAACCCCCCCTCTATTTACATGCAATGGTTTGGTCCAAAGCGAACGGCTTGCAGTGTTTGGTAAAGAAATCGCCATAGCTCGGTAAGTACTTGTCCGATTAATATGAAACCTTGAAAAGGCACATCCTCGGGTCCCCAGCAATATACCTGGCAAGTTTAAAGTATATCGGACCCGTGGTTGTCGAGAAACAGCGGTCACAGACAAACATACACACATACACACATACACACATACACACATACACACATACAAACACACATACACACAGAGATTAATGGAATTATAGATAGATGTGAACATATTTGAACAAATATGGCTCTCCGCTTGAGAAAATCTTTCCTGTGCCGTCAGGTACGATGACTTCTCGAGCAATAAGAGCCACTCGTGGTTGGTTCACACGAGCACCGAATTGGGTGACCTCAAGTCTGTACATCTCAGCTGGGACATCGAGGACGGCCTTCTGTGGAAGACCTGGCTGGCCCTTTCCACTTACTTCGTCGGTGGAAATGACGATGAAGGTGAAAAGCCACGTATTATGGCCAAAAAGGTGCATATCAAATCTGGAGAGAGTGGGCACAGGTAAGTTGGTTTTTCAGACTCTCAACTTGTTTTCGGTGGGAACTGGGGTGCACATGGGGCAAATATCAGAGTTCCATATTGTTAAAACTTTTCTTCATGTCTTGTAAGATCCAAACACAAGCTTTTCGTCTCGGTATTGCCTTGTAAAACCAAAAATTAAGTTTTTTTTTTACACATATTAAACAAGGGTTACAAACTTGTTTATATTTGAATCACATTGGTGAGAATAATTATCACAAGTCGTCTGTTTTTATTTTTATTTTTGACCTCCATGTGTTTGTTTGGCGCATGTGTTTATTTGGCGGATGTGTTTGTTTGGCGGATGTCTTAGTTTGGCGCATGTGTTTGTTTGGCGCATGTGTTAATTTGGCAGATGTCTTAGTTTGGCGCATGTGTTTGTTGGGCGGATGTGTTCGTTTGGCGGATGTCTTAGTTTCGCACATGTGTTTGTTTGGCGGATGTCTTAGTTTGGCGCATGTGTTTGTTTGGCGGATGTGTAAGTTTGGCGGATGTCTTTGTTTGGTGAAACTGTTTGTTTGGTGGATGTGTTAGTTTGGCAGATGTCTTAGTTTGGCGCATGT
Organism: Myxine glutinosa; assembly: GCF_964187855.1. Lineage (NCBI taxonomy): Eukaryota > Metazoa > Chordata > Myxini > Myxiniformes > Myxinidae > Myxine > Myxine glutinosa. The sequence continues at coordinate 9,081,392 of NC_136264.1, read as the reverse complement.
GTTTGTCTGGCGGATGTGTTAGTTTGGCGGATGCCTTAGTTTGGCACATGTGTTTGTTTGGCGGATGTCTTAGTTTGGCGCAAGTGTTTGTTTGGCAGATGTGTTAATTTGGCGGATGTCTTAGTTTGGCGCATGTGTTTGTTTGGCGGATGTGGTTAGTTTGGCGGATGTCTTAGTTTGGCGCATGTGTTTATTTGGACGATGTGTTAGTTTGGCGGATGTCTTAGTTTGGCGGATGTCTTAGTTTGGTGCATGTGTTTGTTTGGCGGATGTGTTTGTTTGGCGGATGTGTTTGTTTGGCGGATGTGTTTGTTTGGCGCACATGTTTGTTTGGCGGATGTGTTAGTTTGGCGGATGTCTTTGTTTGGTGCATGTGTTTGTTGGGCAGATGTGTTAGTTTGGCAGATGTTTTAGTTTGGTGCATGTGTTTGTTTGGCGGATGTGTTCGTTTGGCGGATGTCTTAGTTTGGCGGATGTCTTAGTTTGGCGCATGTGTTTGTTTGGCGGATGTCTTAGTTTGGCGGATGTCTTAGTTTGGCGCAAGTGTTTGTTTGGCAGATGTGTTAGTTTGGCGGATGTGTTACTCTGGCGGATGTCTTTGTTTGGTGCATATGTTTGTTGGGCAGATGTGTTAGTTTGGCAGATGTCTTAGTTTGGCGCATGTGATTGTTTGGCAGATGCGTTAGTTTGGCAGATGTCTTAGTTTGGCGCATGTGTTTGTTTGGCGGATGTGTTCGTTTGGCGGATGTCTTAGTTTGGCGCATGTGTTTGTTTGGCGGATGTCTTAGTTTGGGGCATGTGTTTGTTTGGCAGATGTGTTAGTTTGGTGGATGTCTTACTTTGGTGGATGTCTTAGTTTGGCGGATGTCTTAGTTTGGCGCATGTGTTTATTTGGCGGATGTGTTTGTTTGGCGGATGTGTTAGTTTGGCGGATGTCTTAGTTTGGCGCATGTGTTTGTTTGGCGGATGTGTTAGTTTGGCGGATGTCTTAGTTTGGCGCATGTGTTTGTTTGGTGGATGTGTTAGTTTGACGGATGTCTTAGTTTGGCGAAAGCGTTTGTTTGGCGGATGTGTTTGTTTGGCGGATGCCTTACTTTGGCGCATGTGTTTGTTTGGCGCATGTGTTTGTTTGGCGGATGTGTTTGTTTGGCGGATGTCTTAGTTTGGCGCATGTGTTTGTTTGGCGGATGTGTTAGTTTGGCGGATGTCTTAGTTTGGCGCATGTGTTTGTTTGGCGGATGTTTTAGTTTGGCGCATGTTTGTTTGGCGGATGTGTTAGTTTGGCGGATGTGTTAGTTTGGCGGATGTGTTAGTTTGGCGGATGTGTTAGTTTGGCGGATGTGTTAGTTTGGCAGATGTGTTAGTTTGGCGGATGTCTTAGTTTGGCGCATGTGTTTATTTGGCGGATGTGTTTGTTTGGCGGATGTGTTAGTTTGGCGGATGTCTTAGTTTGGCGCATGTGTTTGTTTGGCGGATGTGTTAGTTTGGCGGATGTCTTAGCTTGGCGCATGTGTTTGTTTGGCGGATGTGTTAGTTTGGCACATGTCTGAGTTTGGCACATGTATTTGTTTGGCGGATGTGTTAGTTTGTCGGATGTCTTAGTTTGGCACATGTGTTTGTTTGGTGGTTGTGTTAGTTTGGCGGATGTCTTAGTTTGGCGCATGTGTTTGTTGGGCGGATGTGTTCGTTTGGCGGATGTCTTAGTTTCGCGCATGTGTTTGTTTGGCGGATGTGTTTGTTTGGCGGATGTCTTAGTTTGGTGCATGTGTTTGTTTGGCAGATGTCTTAGTTTGGCGCATGTGTTTGTTTGGCGGATGTGTTCGTTTGGCGGATGTCTTAGTTTGGCGCATGTGTTTGTTTGGCGGATGTGTTAGTTTGGCGGATGTCTTAGTTTGGCGCATGTGTTTGTTTGGCGGATGTTTTAGTTTGGCGCATGTTTGTTTGGCGGATGTGTTAGTTTGGCGGATGTGTTAGTTTGGCGGATGTGTTAGTTTGGCGGATGTGTTAGTTTGGCGGATGTCTTAGTTTGGCGCATGTGTTTGTTTGGCGCATGTGTTTGTTTGGCGGATGTGTTAGTTTGGCGGATGTCTTAGTTTGGCGCATGTGTTTGTTTGGCGGATGTGTTAGTTTGGCACATGTCTGAGTTTGGCACATGTGTTTGTTTGGCGAATGTGTTAGTTTGTCGGATGTCTTCGTTTGGCGCATGTGTTTGTTTGGTGGTTGTGTTAGTTTGGCGGATGTCTTAGTTTGGCGCATGTGTTTGTTTGGCGCATGTGTTAATTTGGCAGATGTCTTAGTTTGGCGCATGTGTTTGTTGGGCGGATGTGTTCGTTTGGCGGATGTCTTTGTTTCGCGCATGTGTTTGTTTGGTGGATGTGTTTGTTTGGCGGATGTCTTAGTTTGGTGCATGTGTTTGTTTGGCGGATGTCTTAGTTTGGCGCATGTGTTTGTTTGGCGGATGTGTAAGTTTGGCGGATGTCTTTGTTTGGTGAAACTGTTTGTTTGGCGGATGTGTTAGTTTGGCAGATGTCTTAGTTTGGCGCATGTGTTTGTTTGGCGGATGTGTTCGTTTGGCAGATGTCTTAGTTTGGCGCATGTGTTTGTTTGGCGGATGTGTAAGTTTGGCGGTTGTCTTAGTTTGGCGCATGTGTTTGTTTGGTGGATGTGTTAGTTTGGTGGATGTCTTAGTTTGGCGCACGTGTTTGATTGGTGGATGTGTTGGAATGGTGGATGTCTTAGTTTGGCGCATGTGTTTGTTTGGCGGATGTGTTAGTTTGGCGGATGTCTGAGTTTGGCACACGTGTTTGTTTGGCGGATGTCTTAGTTTGGCGCATGTGTTTGTTTGGCGGATGTGTTAGTTTAACGGATGTCTTCGTTTGGCGAAAGTGTTTGTTTGGCAGATGTGTTAGTTTGGCGCATGTGTTTGTTTGGCGCCTATGTTAGTTTGGACGATGTGTTAGTTTGGCGGATGTCTTAGTTTGGCGCATGTGTTTGTTTGGCGGATGTGTTTGTTTGGCGGATGTCGGTCAACTTGTTGATCCGTGTTTTTGTTATTTTGTCCTCCATAAGGACTGGATATTTTTCTTTGATGTGTATATCTTGATGGCATTAACTTGGTGCCATGGTGAAACAAATAACCAAAATCTGTCGAGATGTGCACAAGATAACCCAGTAGGTTTGGTGCTCTTGTATGCTGCCATGTTGTATTTTCCAATATTGTTTATGACCAATGATGCGCCAGCATACTTGGAAAATAAAACGAATACAATACGATACGATATTTTGAAGATTTAGTGCTAAATTTCTGTTAAACTCGAGGATATATTCAAATTTCTTGTGTTTATTGCTCAAGGAAAATAACTGTGCATGCGCACAGCGTAAAAATGTCAGATGCCTCACATGTAAAAATATTTGTCATATAACATTTGATATGTAATCCAAATTTCATGCTTTTATCACCAGATGTACAATTGTTTTGCTGCTTGACTATGAGGTATTCTCATTTATTTAGTAAAACAAACAGAACTTTGTATCATTCGCCACTATAAGTGTGTTGTTCATCCACGTGCTCTGTATGTGACCACAATGTGTATCGCTCAGGTGGAAATTTTGCACGGAAGACTCCGATTGGGTGATCATGAAACGGTTCAATGAGGAGAAATTTGACATCTGCCCTCCGGACCTGACATCCAAGGAATTCCAGCCGTATGTACAAAAGAAGGATTAACTGAAGATTATATGGTTGCGTTGAGAAAACTAAAGGATTGCTTTGTTGAAGCAACACCTGTTGTGAATCCAAATATTACTTTGCAATAATTGGTTACTGGCGTGACACCAACATGGACGCTCGGCATCAAAAATCGGCATGCATTGAACAAACGGTTTCAAATGGAGCACCTCACCTCCATTAGAGTATTTAAATTGCATCACATGTGGCAATAAATGTGAATTGTTGCTCCCGGCTTGCTAGCTCGATGACACAAGACGCCATTTGCATATTTGCCACCTCCATCCCTGCCCTGTTTAGAATTCTGTGGGCATGGGCAACTTTCTAATCTTTTAGAATAACCAACAGAGTTTTGGTGAACATTCCCCATTCAACGAACAATTTCAAACTGTATATGACGAACCGTTAAATATGGGATAAAATAATTTGAATCAAAATCTTTTGTCACTGCAAAATATTTTTAGTAAATGCCTATTTTGCCATTTTTAAACCTATTTGGTGAAATCTAGAATCTTTTGACTTTTAACTCATTTTGGTGGCGCGTGCCGGATATGTCGTGCTTGTACGTCCTCAACTCTCGGGGGGAACCGTTTATTTTTTTTAATTTAGTTATTTAGTTAATTATTATTGCGAGGGTGATGCCCAGTATAATGAGTTTTCCAGAGAAGGAAGAGTCCACAGAACATATTTTCATTTTAATAAGACTCAACTTAAGGCTGACAGAGCATGAGACCCGTCCTTCACGGCTGTTCCTCGGAGGACACCTGGTGCTCCCTTCTTGGACGTAAACTCTCAGCCAGCCCAGTTGGGTAAAAAAAATACTGTACCGGCTGACTTTGACACGTTTTACTGAAACCCTTCAGACTACTGTAACACTTCCCTTTATAATTTGCTCTCTTAGTTCCCAAGATGCACTGCCCGAAAACCTGGCAAGCTCCATCCGACCTTCCCTGTGGCCTTTGCTGTTTGTTCCGCTGTCGACTCTGCTCACCATCTTCACGTCGCACTGATGAGCAGCTGTCAAGTCTAACTTTCATACCTTTAAGTAAGGGAAGATATTTACTTGTTCGGCTCATTCAACTTCATTTGTGCCTATCCATCAACTTGTAAGTCCTTTTTAGATTAAAAATACAAGTTACTGTTTCTATTATAAATAAACCATCCTTGACCATGTTGTGGAACGTGGGCCGAGGCCCGTGTGCGAATGAGATGAAAAAGGACTCGGCTGGAAGTTCCGATCAACACAAAGTTCAGGATAATATTTTAGTGCTCATTATCTTCTAAGTTGTCTGCACACAAGCATGGATACCACGTGGTAGTAGGCGTTCAACATTTTCAGACAATTTTCAATTTCACATGCAAGAATTCTTCAACAAGTCAGTGTGTCTTCCCTGTCGATCATTTCATGGCAATTCCTGGAAAATTGTGGGATATTTATTTGGGATTCCAACCTTTTCCCATTATTATTTTTTTGGGGCGTTCAGCCTCGGAAATTTGGCATTGGACCGTCTCTCGGGGCAAGTGTAGATGTGCTTGTGCTGTGTGCTCTGTGCACCTCCTTTCCCAAAACAAAGGAATCAAAGAGTCGTCATCTTCTATTTTATGGCTTTCAAAGCCACCCCACAACCAAATTGACTGAATAAGAAGTGTGTGCAATGGGCCGACGTTGGGCCGACACAATGTCAAAAGCTAGCTTCATACAAAGTTACATGATTATTTGATGGAAAATGCGTCCGGTATTCCAAAATATAAGGTTTTCTGCAGGCATGTGTTGCAGTGCTCCTCCATAGCACAGCATATTCTACTTTGCTTGGCCTATGGGTACGGGGTGTTTCACGTAGCAGGAATAAACGGCCTCGGCCGAGCGAAAAGTTTTGGCAGTTGGTTTCTTTCAACTGGAGAATGAGTATATCCTCAGCATTTGTTGTTGTTTTGAATGATCCATATATTTTTGATTGCGTCATAATATGTACTCTCCACCCTAACATGATTGGTGTTTGCAATGTACATTAGTTTGGAGCCAAAAATAATTCCTTTGCCTTTTTTCATTATTGTAATTAATATTAGCTAATATTTTGTGCATTTTTTTCCTTTTTCCTTCTTGCAGAAACCGAAATTCCAATGAAGCTGGAACCTCTTCAACCATTTTATTTCCTGGACTCCAGATAGTCCTACACATCAGTATTGGTCTGTCTGACTGTACACAATGACCTATCAGACATTGATCTCCCTACGAATGAGTGCAACTTTTATTTATTGTTTTTTTTTTACAACTAAGAGAAACTAAATTGAATGTTTATAAATGTGCTTCATGAATAAGAAATGTTTGAACAATGTAGAAAATTGACAATGATAGGCCTTTTTATCTCGAGCTGTTTATTGAGTAGTGGGGACTCGTAGTACTGTACTGTATTTGAATACTTTTTTGTATACAAAGTCGAGGCTCATGGAGGAGCTAGAACATATGATGCATCAGGATGTCACAGAACAAAAGGACCAGTATAAAGAGATGGAGGAAATACACCAACAGCGGGGGTAGGAACAAAATGGAGGGAGACATGGAGGGATAATGGACGTGGGGAAGAATGAGGGGCAGTGGAGAACAAGATGGATACAGAAACAAACTTCAGGAAGGAAAAACTTGGAACTTAGAAAGAGGTGTTCTTCTGGGAGTGGGGAGTAGTGTGGATAACAGGGGTAGAAAACTGAGATGGTTGTGAACAGTTGTCTTGAAGACCTGGAGGGAAGACTAAGTTAAGGAAGTAGGTTCCACAGGCAGGAAAAAAGAGGAACGAATGAGTAGAGGTGAGCAGTGATCCTAGAGTTTGGGAGTTTCACCAGAAGGGGGTTTATGGTGGACCGCGTACACCCTGCCGGAACCTGGGGGAGGTGGACGAGGACAAGACCCGGAAAGAGCAGAGGGTGCAAGACCAGGAAGGAGGCAGAAGAAGACGGTGTGCGATGATAAAGTAATAGGCCCATACACTCAGTTTCATCGTGGGAGATTCCAATTATGTAGAAAGCCTTGATTTCCATGGGCGTCAAGCTGAGCTAGATGTGAGACAGGGAAGCCAGGCCAAAGGGGACAGCAGGGCTTCAACAAGCTGCAGATGAAGACCTTATAGGTGGATAAGGTCAGGTGTGAATTTGCTATTTTGCCTCTGGCTAAAGGTTTTTAATGTGAGCATCTGTGTTTGGTGACGCGTCCTATCCATATTGGGCCACAAGTCCATTACAAGTTTCACCAGCAGGTAGCATCTTTCTGAAGGGTGTGATGCAGTGCCCCCTGCAGGTTAGACAATGAATTTGTAATTTGTTGAAAGTGCCGGCAAAATAACTCGTTCACTTTTTGTCCGAACACAGAGTGGGATCTTTGATGTCCACCATGTAATGCGAGCAGACTCGACATCCAGCTTAACGTCCATCTTAATAAAGTAAGTGTGCTAACTCTGCACCATTCTACCAGGAACGCACGTCACATTTGACTTTTTGTTCTACATATTATTAATGGCTGAGGCAAAAAAGTGAAATTGTTACTGTCCAGAAGACGTTCTCCTTCCTTATAATTCCACACCCCTCTCCATTTCCTCTCCAGGTTCTTCCATCCTCATGCCAAATTCCTTTATCTTCCATTTTCTCTCGTTTCTTGAACCATTGATTTCCTTTTCTCACTTTTATTGACCTTTATTGCATCCTTCCATCCACAACCCTGAGGACTTGAAGAGGAGGTTCGTCACCTCCTCGGGTCCTACACATCTCCTGTGTAGGAATCCTCCACTTCCTTTCCAGGAGGTTGTTTTCTCCCTTCTCCCTTCACCAACCTTAACATTTACTCGTTCTCTTGCTCTTTCATCCCTGATTTTCCATTCCTCCTCTTCCAGCCCCTTCTTGCCGTATTTGTATCCAGCTTATTTACCCCCCATGTCTTCCTCCCCCTCTTCACTTCTTCCCCCAAGTATCCCTGGCCTCTCCTCTATCCTGCCGTTGGTGTGTTTCTCCGCTCCCGCTGTTCTCGCCGTTCTATTCTACGTTCTAGCTCTTCCACCAGCATAGACTTTGTGTACAAAAAGAAAATTCTGCATATGTGATATGTAGCTTCGTCTTTGGCCATTGCGGATAGGTTATCCACTCGGCACACAGGTTTTCCCTTTTCATTTTTAATTTAATATAAATTGACTTCAATAATTGGCTCACCTGCAATGGAGAATCACACAACGTTGCCAAATTTCTAAAGAAACAGCTGTTCTTGTGATGAAAGGTTCGGGTTAGGGTTGCTAGGGTTGGCATAGTTGTTAGGGTGGAGGTTGTTAGGGTGAAGGTTGTTAGGATTGGAAGAGTTGTTAGGGATAGGGTTGTTGGGGATAGCGTTGTTAGGGTTAGGGTTGGAAGGGATAGGATTGTTAGGGTTAGAGTTGTTAGTGTTAGGGTTTCTAGGGTTGTTAGGGTTAGGGTTAGGGTTTGTAGGGTTGTGGTTAGGGTTGTTAGGGTTAGGGTTTCTAGGGTTGTGGTTAGGGTTGTTGAGGTTAGGGTTTTTATGGTTAGGGTTTCTAGGGTTGTGGTTAGGGTTTCTAGGGTTGTGGTTAGGGTTGTTAGGGTTAGGGTTTCTAGGGTTGTGGTTAGAGTTGTTAGGGTTAGGGTTTCTAGGGTTGTGGTTAGGGTTGTTAGGGTTAGGGTTGTTAGGGTTTCTAGGGTTGTGGTTAGGGTTTTTAGGGTTGTGGTTAGAGTTGTTAGGGTTAGGGTTTCTAGGGTTGTGGTTAGGGTTGTTAGGGTTAGGGTTTTTAGGTTTAGGGTTTCTAGGGTTGTGGTTAGGGTTGTTGGGGTTAAGGTTGTTAAGGTTAGCATTGTTCAGGTTAAGGTTGTGAGGGTTGGAAGAGATGTTAGGGTTGTTAGGGATAGCGTTGTTGGGGTTAAGGTTGTTAAGGTTGGAAGAGTTGTTAGGGTTAGGGTTGTTAGGGATGGCGTTGTTAGGGTTGGAAGGGCTGGAAGGGTTAGGGTTGTTTGGGTTAGGGTTGTTTGGGTTAGGATTGTTCGGGCCAGGCCGTTAGGTCTCGTACAACACTTTCACATGTTGCTGTGGAACGATCAGTTCAAGGTTTATGACGTCATTCTATGCAACCCAACAACCATTGTGGAGCCACAGTGCCAATATATTAGAATAAAATAAACACATCTCGTACTTTAGTTATGCATGTACAATTCTGTATTAATTTATATGTAGCTTGTGGAACACTGTACGGAATGATGGCTGGAGAAGGTACTGTACCTCAAAACTTGAAGTTGTTCATTTGAATAGTGCCAGAGTGTTTTATCACATTTTATCCAGGGAGATGTTTTGTATTTTTCAGAATGAGGCTATTGGCTATGTAGACCCCCTTTTGTGCCAGGGGTCGAAAAAATAGGATTTGTAGTTTCAGATGGGTGGCGGTGAGGGATATTGATGGAATATTGGGTTACGTTGGATCGTGGTGCAGGGACATTGGTTGTGGTGCATGTGGGTGGTAATTATTTGTTTTTTTCCCCCTGGGATTCTCCAGAGAATGGCTGCCTGTGCAGAATTTATGATCAGAGTAACAGATTTTAACCTGGGGTTGAAGTGGTGGTACAAGGAGCGGGGTTTTGGGTTTTGGGAAACTGTGGAATTTAATTCATGGTTATTGTGAATGTTTTCAGACCGATTCAGGTTCGAGGGGAGTGGAGAACCTGTCGTGAAGGGAAGTGTGACTACAGAAGTTGTGATTGGTAGGGCTAAGCAGTGGCGTAGTGATGGTTTGTAGTGCTCGGAGTGAAAGTCAAAAAAATCGCCCCCTGCAGGTACTGACATAGTCAGAAATTCCTATTGAGGGGGACATATGGAAGAGCTCTAAGCTTCCCCAGCGGGATCATCAGCAGAGCCCTGAAACCTGTTCAAAATGAGAATAGATTTAGTTATGATCTCCTGAGATGATTAGGATTATTAACTACAAAGAATCCGGAAGAATTCCCATGTTTCTAAACACGCGCCACGTTAAGGTGTATAGAGCAGTTTATAGGTCCTTCCATGGCATGGTATTCCTATTACAAAATAAATAACAAAAACAATGATAACATTGTAACAAAGCATTTATTAATACTAAGTAGCAACGGTACCCACCCTATGGGCGGGGCTTCTATTGGGAAACCCAAATGAAAAGGCAAAATATCAGAAATTGAATGCTCTTTTTATTTTAAACGATTCATATAAACATCTGTTGAATCATATCACACGCAAATCATCAAAATCTAAACAGTACATGCGCCATTTTGAAAAAAGATTGAATTCTGCAAAACGGAAGCGGCCGCTACACGTCTTTCTTTCTCAGTCGCAAGTTTATGTGTGAAGAGTGCGCGCCGAATCTGTAACACGGAAGCGGCCACTACACCTGTTTCTCAGTGGCTTTGCACACGCTGCCGTGTTCCTTCGGAACCGCACGTTTATGTAGGAAGAGTTCGTCAGGAGTCGATCCACTCTCTCCTGGTACGTAGAATTTCAACAAAAGCAATATCTCTGTTAATATCGGTAAATATTATTCCATCGTGTTTGGAAAAACTGGAAAATTGGAAAACTTGGAAAAATTGGAAAAACACGATAGCCTATTTTACTCCAGGGGGTCCTAGGAATACCCACCCAAAATATCGCTGCGATTGGTTGAGCCGTTTTTGCGGTACCTTCGAACGGACGGATGGACATTTGGTGAATTATAGTAAGAAGATAATATTAACAACAATAATAATATTCGTATCATTTGGCAACAGTAAAGCGAACGTATAATCCCCGCCCTGGTGCAAGCATACCTGGGCTTGGTGAAAAGTAAACTAATGCTGAAGCAGCAGAGCAGGCAGGTATTTTACAAGGCCGTTAACAACTATATCAAACATACATGCAGCATGGTGTGGTATTTCTATGCAGCATGGTGTGGTATTTCTATGCAGCATGGTGTGGTATTTCTATGGTCTAGACTCTAGAGACTAGAACTGATGAGACAGAGCAGCAGAGGAAGGCAAGGAAGTTAAAGAACTCACTTGACACGTGATCCTGGCCTCGCTGATTGGGACATACACCGTGAGATATCTAGATTTGATCGACGTAATTACATAACAAATGTCCAACAGTTACACCCCTCCATCCCTTGGGCCAATGGCTGAGCTCCATGTTGGAGTGCATATTAAGCCTTATTATACAAGATGAGAGATCTACGTAGCAGGCAGCCCGATAATTACTAACACTGGAACACGGATTTATTTATTGTGTGAGGAGATAGAAATAGGAATTAGGAAAAAAGTTAATTCGGATGTAAAGAGTTTGTAAACGTCAACCTGACACATTGACACATTGACACGTTGCACGGAGTTTAAACTGTAAAACGTGGTTCTGAAAGTTGCTTCTCGTGATCTCACAAGTTCGTTGTATTATAATTTATATACAATACAAACAAATGGACCATGAAAACGTTTTTTTTGAAGGTGTAATTTGGCGCACCATGCCCTTTGCGCCTGGTGCGGTCGCCCCCTCCGCCCCCCTTTGACTTCAGGAAGGCAAACCTTGAGGGTATGATGAGAGTTAGGTGCTCTAGATTGAGAAAGGCCAACAAGTGGACAATCTCCATCAGAGAATGAGGCAACCTTCAAGGAACAATAGCCTTTTGTGCAGAATAGGTATGGTCTAATGAAGCGGAGAGATTCAGGCAGAAGGAGAGGACGGTGGATGAACAGGGGGATGAGCAGTTCTTGAGGATAAGCAGAAGGCGTCCATCAAGTTCAAAATAGCTGGATGAGAGTCTTACGCATCATTATGGAAGAAAACGGGGAGTAAATTTAATTAGTAACTACCTGGATTAGAAACTGGAAGCAACGAGTGACTGTGAGTGGGAGGATGTTCGGTTTGGAGGATGGAAGTATTGGGGAACCCCAGGGATCAGTTGTAGGACCGTTATCTATATAATAAGATTGTGTGTGTGTCCATTTTGCATCTCCTCCCAAACCGCTGATCGCACAAAGTAAAAATTCATCGACCATATTCATCGCCAACAACTCGGGCAGCGCAGGGTAAAAATTATTTGATTACGACAATTTTTTTCATACTTTACATCGATAAGTGCCCAGACGAGGCAAGCGTGGACTATGCTTCACGTGGACAAGTTGCGAGACGCTGCTGATTGGCTGTGCGAAGCCAGGTGTGCTGTGATTGGCTCTAGACAAATGATGTCATCCACCCTTAACCTTTTTTTTTCTCATCGTACGAAAATGAGGGCATTCTCTTTATGTCTGAATGTTGTGGAATCAAACGATGCTTGGCGATTCCAGTGAAAGCTTAGTTTTTAATACGCGCTCAAGTTACCAAGAGTCGGATCATAGGCACAAAAAAAACACTCCCCCAATCCCACCTCTCCCCCCTCATTGCATGAAGGGGTGGGGAGACGACTTGAAATTTCCACCTGTACACGTGGCATAGGGCAGGTGGTGTACCCACTCACCCCCGCCAAAAAGTGAGGAAACGACGATGCCAATTCTGGAAAAAAAATCCTCTAATTTGGGGTTTATATCCATATTTTCGTGGCCTTGCTGGTATGTTATTAAAAACGATCACTATGCCCTTCAGTAATGCTAATTACCGGTGAAAATTACAATACTGTACTTCATATGAAAAGACACCAATTTCTATGTATGTATATGTGTAGGTGGGTATGTATGTAGGTGGGTAATGGGTATGTATGTAGGTATGTATGTATGTATGTAGGTGGGTATGTATGTAGGTGGGTATGTATGTAGGTGGGTATGTATGTATGTAGGTGGGTATGTATGTGGGTGGGTATGTATGTAGGTGGGTATGTATGTATGTAGGTGGGTATGTATGTGGGTGGGTATGTATGTAGGTATGTATGTATGTAGGTATGTAGGTGGGTATGTATGTAGGTGGGTATGTAGGTATGTAGGTGGGTATGTAGGTATGTATGTATGTGGGTATGTATGTGGGTGGGTATGTATGGATGTAAGTATGTATGTATGTAGTTGGGTATGTATGTATGTGGGTATGTATGTAGGTTTGTATGCATGTATGTATTTGTCGATAAAAATCGACCATCGTATCATTGTTACGGACTAATGAAGTAATCCACACCACAGCACCATGTTGTGCTCGGGTATCAATTAGTCGTTTGTGAAATATTGCATTCCGAGGAACAACTGCACTAACACCAAGACGAGCATTTAGCACCACGTGATACGAGCTTTCCATTGAGGAGGGGGACGTGGTTTCCGGTAAGGATGGATGCTTAGAGTGCGTGGGATCGGATCTCCCACAGCACGTTTTTACTCATGGCCAAGTCTATGTTTGAGGTGGATTAAAGTGATGATTCCAGATGTTAGATAAACAAGAACTCTCGTCTACCCAGAGGTGTTAGGATAAAAAGATGTTTTCAGATATAATCGAAGCGGATATTTGTAAAGATCCCACCGGTGTAATTTCCTTCCATGTGGAGTTTCTCTTTTTCGATTTTTACACCGAGTCCTCAGGTTGATACCTCTACAGGTGTCACACATTTGAAAAGAATCTTACTATAATTCACCAAATGTCCGTCTGTCCGTCCGTCCGTCTGTCCGTCCGTTCCCAGGTATCGCAAAAACAGCTGAACCGATCGCAATGATATTTTGGGTGGGTAATCCTGGGCCTCCCTGGAGTAAAATAAGCCATATTGTTTTTCCAATTTCAGCTTTGGTCTCCAGCATTTTCAGGTTTGGACTCCCGCCTAACGTTATTGTCCCGAGTACCGCACAAACGGCTGCACCGATCGCAACGATACACCTCCATGCCCGTGGGATTCCCACAGGTGACCCCAATAGTATTTAAAATGGAAGTGAGAATGAGTATGTCCATACCCATAGCTATTAAACATTCAAATAACATTCCACAATTCACCAAAATACCTTTATTGTGATAATCTTTTGGTGGCGGCCAACCGCATCCCTTTCCAAGAACGATGATAAATTAAATAATTGCTTTCCACAGGGGCAACTTTATATGGAGATGGGTGCTTACATGTTGGGAAAGCTGATAGTTGGGTCACAAGTCCATGGCCAGGGCCAACCATCACTTACTTTGCACCATTGATAAAGAAGATTTGTAAGAATTTTGTAAGAACTCGTATTTCGTTCAGTTTTGGTCACCACATCTGAGGAAGGACATAGCTGCTGTAGAGAGAGTTCATCATTGGGCTACTAGATTGATTCTGGGCCTAGCTAGACTAAGCTATGAGGAGTGTCTGAAGGAGACGGGGCATTTTACATTAAAAAGAAGGATTACTGTTACGAGGGAATCTGATAGGATTTTTTTTAGGATAATGAAGGATGTATACAAAACAAGCATTCTGAGTATTGCGCTGCAACACATGTCCCCTACCGGCAGTCTTGTGTATTGCACTGTGTGAATTATATAATTACCAACTCATGGTCTGAGGTAACTCGGCTAAAAATTATCCCATTTGCACCAAATAAAGTTAATGAATGCTTGCACAGACCCCTACTTCTCAATAAAAGGGGAAAAAGAATGTAAATCGGAGTTAAAATAAGCCCGCAAGGTCGCTCCGTGGAGCAGCCTGCACGTATTGCACTATGTGTGAATTATATAATTACCAACTCACGGTCTGAGGTAATTCGGCTAAAATTATCCAATTTGCACCAAATAAAGTTCATGAATGGTTGCACAGACCCCTACTTCTCACTAAAAGTGGAAACAGAATGTAAATTGGAGTTAAAACAAGGAATATTAACAGCTTTGACTTACCGCACTCCAAATTATAGTCCGGAAAACTGTTGGGGAAATTACCAAAGTTCAAAGTGCCATAACTTTGTCAAAAATGATCGAAACGTTGTGAAGTTCGAATTTGATCTGTAACTTATCATGAGGAAACCATGTACCAAGTTTGAAATCATTAGCATTAAGAGTTTAGAAAAAAAGTCTGGAAAGCTGTTCTTTGTGTGACGGACGGACAGACAGACGGAGGGACGGAGTGCAAACCTATAGTCACCACCGGTGTACACCGGTAGGGGACTAATAAGTGCAGACGAATTTTTCAGCAGGATGGACACCGACAGTTCCAGGAGGCACAATTGTGGAGTAAAGAAGAGGAGAGTGAGGATGGTAGTAAAGCAGGAGATGTTTCACTCGGTAGTAAATGCATTGAATAGTCTTCCTGAAAAGGTAGTGGCAGCAGAACCAGTGTAGAAATATGGGGGAATTGTTGTTATGGAATTGTGCAGGCTTGATGGGCCGAATGGTCTCCCTCCGGCATTGGACTTCCATGCTTATCCTTTCATGGATCTGCACACAAATTTGGCGACCAGATTATTAAGCTTCACAATTTGTGGGACCAGAAAGTTGTTTCCCTTTGCATTTTGCTGTTGGCGATCGCATTGAAAGACCAAACTTGGGCCTTTTTTTTTTTTAATGTACACTCCTAAAGATGGGCAATCACCTGTTGGGAATTGTAATGGCAGCTGTAATTTTGTCAGGTGTATGGTGGTCGAAATTCCTTTTATAAATTAAGATAAACTTTATGATACATGAACGAGTATTTATGTTTAATTTATCAACCGCTGACTACTGTGTGATCTGAGTCGCATTTGTTGCAGAAATGTCAGAACTTGAAGTTAAGTTTTAATTTATCATACACATTGTATATTTGTTATTCATTCGGCAAAGCCTGTATGACGTGCTCACAAATGCTTACGTGGCCACCTCCTTTAAGGGGCCAGAATGTGCCGAAGGAATTTGCTTATTTCCTAGAGGTCAATCTCTTTTTACGCAGCCTTCTGTTATGTAGACACTTTTTTTCTTGCTTAGTTGCCTGACTGCGGTTTACAGAATGTCTATACAAATTGTAAGAAACATTGAAGTGAAAAGCATTCTCCCACTACTAACTAAAAAACAACTTAAACTACCGCTGTGTCTCCGCTCAAAGGCAGATTCTGCTGCCAAGAGGCCTCACAGCTAGGATTACAATTGCTGGTTTGCCGTTACTTTCCCATTGGCGAATTTTTGTAAATTTTTGTAAATAAGCAAATTTGGAATTTGTTCATGGTGCCTGGAGTTGGCTCGCTTACTCTTCACGAAGGACACCGTGGGATCTTTTCACTTCCAGCAGCTCATGTTGGCAGATGGCACGCCCAGTTTTAAGGTCAATCGGAGGGATGGCACACACTTTGATGCCTCGTCCGACATGTGAAACACCGGGATGACAAGTTTGTACCTGGGCCGACGTTTGTACCTTGCCTCTACAGCTTAGACGTGAGTGTGCGTATACTGGTCGGCTATCCTGCCAGCATTGTGCATACTTCCATTGCTATATATATATATATATACAAATAAAACCTGGCTTGTACCATCTTGCAGACAAACCTTCTGGAGATTTTCATTATTGGAGATGCAAAGAAAATAGACATATCTTTTTGATGCTGAATTCAAAACCTACTTATAACATGAGCAAATTGCATTTAGAGTAATTATTCGGCTTTGAATTGTCTGTAGTATATGTGAGTCGATTAAATAGGGGGAATTGTGTTTTCCTGTGTATAAAGACTCAGCACTCCATTAAAAACTGGTGTGAAATGGATTCATTTCTGGGGGGAAAAAACTGGATGTAATGTATTTTTTGTTTGTAATAAACTATGTAAAGTTTGGTGATATATTTCTGTCATGCTCCGTTTTTATATAATTAGATTGGATAAGCAGGTGTTGGTTTAGGCTAAAATCTGTGTCTGAAGGTATTTAGAGGACATCAGTCACAACGTTGGATATTATGGTAAGTTTCCTATGGTTAGAGAAGCACACATATATCCACTATTGTGAGTAGGGAGGGGGGAGGACCTGCCTCATGATCTCTCCCCCACCGACCACACTTTCTGAAATTGCTAAAAAAAATCCCCCAAAAAAACAAGACATAACATCACCTGAGCCTAAACTTCGAAAAACTATCAAGGACAAAACCTCCAGCAGATGCAAATAAACATTCTATATTCCAGTGACAAAGCAGACAGAGCAGAAAGTTTTCCAATCATCATTTCTTTTCCATTTCTACTTTGTCTTTAATTTGCACTTTAATCCTGATGATAACAATGTTGTTCCACAAAAATCCGAATCGGAATGTAGACCTTATTTTGTTTTGTTTGTGAAGGACTCCACACGCAGAACACACAGTTGTCCAAGTCTACTAGTAATAGGCGTGTACAATAATCATTGACCATGTTGTGGAACATCCGTTCAGGTCCTCATTTTTTTCCCCTTCGGCCCTCACTTTTAAAATCTTGTTCCACATTTAAATTTGTTTTCTCTGCAACCACTTCAGTGATTGACACAATACTGTTACGTTTATGGGGTTGGTAAGAAAATACCATAGGGAAGGTATAATTGTATAGGAAATAGTATGGACCATGGGACATGTGTGAGCATTTTGATGTCATAAGCAGGGAAAATGTAGCTTAAGGTTGTTTAAATGTGCATCATACGGGGGATGATGACGTGTTAATTAGTAATAGGGTTTAAGGCTAATTTCCCCTGTGCATCAAACACTCTGTAGTCGTTCCTAACGTTTTTGCCGCTACGGCCTGCGAAGTATGACACAGCCGGGCATTAATCACACTCCATGAACTGCCGGCCAAGCTTAGCCCGCCCCTATGGACATGATACAGCAAAAAGGACCCGCCCAGGAGAGGCGGAGCTGACGGTGGTGAAGTGGGCGGAGAAGAGGACCGGCGGGCCATGCCTCCCGAGTGACGCAGCCGGATGATGTGGGCGAACTAAAGAGGGAAGCCTCGCGATTGGCTCTGGCCGCTGAAGAAGAATAAGAAGTGCTGGATTATTGCTCGAATAAGAAGGCTTGCCCATTTTTGGTGTTCCTGTGAGAGCGTTTTTCTGCGGCGATCGTGAGGAGGTTTTGGCTGTTGTGATTTTGGGGGAGATGGGGGCCGCGCTGTCCTTCCCAGGTGGAGGAGTGGCAACATTAAAAGAAGGAGAGGAAACTTGGAGGGACTGAAAGGAAAAAGGGCCATCTTCACTACTTGCCTCCTGCCCTTTGCATCCTCACTACGTGCGGCGCCTTAGTTGCCGTCGCCATCTTCCCACCTGAGTGGCTCTGAGCCACCACCACTACCGACCTCACCAACGGGACTCATTTTGGAGACAGTTAAGTGTTGGAGAGGGAACATTTTATTTTATTACGTTTCCCTGTGTTTGTATTTGTAACTGCTGGAGGTACCTCAAAGTATAATTTAGTTTTACCTCAGCTCTATTTTCGTAGTTTTCTTCTGCATTTATTTTTGCTATTAAATCCTGATTGTTGCATTTTATTTGTCATGTTTTGGTTTCGTGGGTTTTGGGAATAAACCCTTGTTTTCGTTAATCAAACACCTCGTATCCCTTACATCCTGCACACGCAAATTAACCGCCATAATCGGGAGGTCGCCTCAGGCATAAGCTAGTTCGACCATCCGTCCTGGCTGATCTTAATTGCCAGTAGGCCTCAAGCTGACACCGTGTATCGTTCAATCCCGTTCCGAGGTCAGAGAGACTAAAAAATAATCACTGGTAATCTGAGTACGTGCCGAGTTGTAGCACATACAAAAAGTTTAACTAACAGATCCAAAAAGTTTAACTAACAGATCCTGCCAGCTTCATGCACTTTGAACACGTCGTGAATGACATAACTTCGCCGTTTACGCCTCTTAGATGGAGTAAATATCGTGAATGCCTGCAGACGTGGCTGCAATTGGACGGTGAGTATCACAATCTTGCCAACAGACACCGGCATCTGGTCAACGTCGAGTTCACCAACACCACCACGAGTTTATGATACACCTCCACAAGTCTAGGATCTACCTCCACGAGTCTACGATACACCTCCACGAGTCTACAGTACACCTCCACGAGTCTACAATACACCTCCACGAGTCTACAATACACCTCCACGAGTCTATAATACACCTCCACGAGTCTATAATACACCTCCACGAGTCTAGGATCTACCTCTACGAGTCTAGGATCTACCTCCATGGGTCTAGGATCTACTTCCACGAGTCTAGGATCTCCCTCCACGAGTCTAGGATCTACCTCCACGAGTCTAGGATCTACCTCCACGAGTCTAGGATACACCTCCACGACTCTAGGATACACCTCCACGAGTCTAGGATCTACCTCCACGAGTCTAGGATACACCTCCACGAGTCTAGGATCTACCTTCACGAGTCTAGGATCTACCTACACTGCTAATTATACCCCAAGTTATTGTGCAGGGTGGGACGAAACGAGCTCTGTTGTACAATGTCTGCATCGGTGGGTGATATTGGATATGCGTCCGCCTGCGTTCGATGTCAACCCACTGTTTACGTTTAATCTCGATTAAAGGTCACATGACAGAGGTAAAACCTCAGATGTTTCAAACTCGAGTTATGATCTGCAAAAATATTTTCAAAGGGCACATGTCCTGTTACACCCAAAAAATTAATCTGTCCATCTTTGCACAGCAGGCCATTGTGGTATCAAATTTGGTTGTTGTTGTATCACTTCGGACAGTTCTCTCGAACAAGCCCGTGACACAAAGACAGCGGATCGATCTCCCAGAAACGACCCAGAGATCCCCCACATCTAGGATGGTGTGACCCACCTTCACAAAGTCAGGGCCATGTCAGAGTTGGAGAAAGAGAGAAACAGGGACAAGAGGGAAAGGGACGGTCCATGGGGACCAATCGGCACTTTGACCCTAATAAAGCACTGACCTGACGAATCCGGGCAGCAGGACAGAATGGGGTAGATTTTGCCCCCGAATTGCATTGGGGGGAGAAGGGGGAAGTGTTCGACCACCATGAAGAAGCATCCGCGATATTTACTGTCAAGTTTGATTGAAATGCCTTCTCTCGTCCACAAGTTGTGGTAACCAAGATTTTAAATTAAAGGTCACATGACCATGGTCCCTTTGACCTTTTCAACCCAAAATCGAACCAGTTCATCTTTGCATTACAGTTCATACCAATTTTGTTATCATACCAATTATTACAGTTCATACCAATAAGCCAATCCCATAAGCGGTTATTTTGGAAACGAAAGTCTGGTACGGACCGACAACCGGACGGACAACCGTCCTGCGGAGGCATAAAAACGTGCACTGTATACTAATTTTAATAATAAAATACTCACGATCACCTTGCTGTTCTACCTGAGCTAATTAATTGCTGATTAATTCTACCTGAGATTTTTCAAGTATATTGCTTGATCTTGTGCGTTATTCTGTCTGTTTGTCTGTCTGTCTGTCTGTCTGTCTGTGTCTGTCAGGCGCCTACAGGTCACAATTTTCAACCGATCTTCACGAAACATCACCAAATGGTAGAGTTGATCATAAGCAAGAAGCTTATTGTTTTTGGGATCAAAAGGTCAATAGGTCAACATAGGCCAAAGTTCACCAACTTTGTCGAATTTCTAAAATCCTCAATTTTCATCCGATTGCCTTGAAATTTTAAGAAGATTTGTGCTACTTGAGCCCGTGGACATTCAGAATTTTCGCGTACATCGAAGCCTGCATCTTTGCGCATTGACACGACGGTGAATAAACTATCATGCGATTTACTTCAGGTGTGTGCCTTATTATTATCTATGGATTGATACTTATTGTATCAATGGATTATCATGTATTCATACCGCCGACCATAATACCAAGCTTCCCTACTCTACATTCACTATGCTATCCCTGGTCATCATGCGGTCCCCATATGCATCTGGAGGCATTTTTAGTGTCGCCCCCTTCATCCGTTGTTTTCCAAACAACCACGCAACGTCGTCAATAATCAGTATCCCTTCCATATGCCAAGCTTACCCATTTTCGAGAGGATATCTCTGATGGTTTCGAAAATATTTTGGGTTAATTTCGGAGAAATTCATTGAATTTTACAGTAGGTACGTACGACAAAAGTACATTTTTTACATTTCCGCTGCATGATGCGCACGTAAGTAAGAGCCTGCAAAACTGACAGGGCCACAGAACCATGGGAGGTCTGTGCCAAGCATAAATTCCTAGGCTGAATTATATGTACTAACGGAGATACCACGCCGCAAAGTCGGCACCGGAGCTAAAAACCCTCCTTTTTGGCTCTACATGACCTAGTTTGACGTGGTCGTTCACGGAAACTGGCAGGATTTCAGAGTTAAACTTTTAACACAAGGTCAGGCATGTTATATACAATAAAAAATGCATAGAAATCGTAGTCCCTCGAGTTCGGAACGAAACTCATTTTTTTGGCACTATTTCAGACCTCAGCTTGAGGCCTACAGGGACGCGACATACTTTCAACATATGAGTGCCTACCCATGGAGATGTTTTTTTTTAACGCAACTGCAAAATGGGACGTTCAGATTTTACACACCGATCCATACCCAAGATCAAGGACACTACACCAATGGATTTACGAATATGGCAGGACTAAGTCAATCGGACAGGTGTGGGTTTTGCAAGGTGGAAACAGAATGCATGAAGCACCTCCTATCGGGATATTAAAAAAACTCATGTCAGAGCAGCTGTACACTTAAAGCCACAGCAAAGTATTGTTACAAATTTATGTGAATTACTATTCAGGTCTTTGCTTATCAATGTGTAGTCGATTAAAGGTGGTTGTGATTAAAGGGTCAGGAGCCCTTCTGGGAAAAAGGAGACCGGAAATGGAAGAAGAAAAGACACGAGGTCCTGAAGAAGCAACGATTCTTCTTCTTCCTCGCCGAGCTCGGACGCGAGCGGTATCGATTGAGCAACGTAAGAGAATCGGCGTTTCAAAGCCCGTCTGGCGAGAGGAGTTACCGGGACGTGTAACTACCCTTTGACACGTCAAGTCACTGTGGGTTCGTGCACTGAACCAAGCAGCTGGCACAGTTCGCCTCGCCGTCTACAAGGCCGCGTACGGGTCGCACCTTGGGCCGCGCGCGCTGGGCCAGCCTCGTGTTGCTTTGCCTGCTTTACATTACCCGCTTTGCTTGGCCAGGAGGTGCGCGCTGCAGCCGTTGTTCCCGGTACGGGACGTGCCCGGTGAAAGCACGTCAGGAAGGGTCCGTTCAACCGCCCACGTGCGGAGATCGAACTACAGGCGTACGGAGACATTGAGAGAGACATTGACCATGGAGGGAGTCGGGAGTGGGGCTCACGTGAGGAATGTATAAGATGGCCATCTTAGAGTTATTATAGATGAGTTTACATCTTTGTACTATTGATTGCTGATTGTGGATGGTTGTTGATTGCTCGGGGAATATATCATTGATTATTCCGGATCCTTGGTGTGGGGTTTCTTATTGATTGGAATTCATATTGATTGCGTTACGAAAGCGCAGAAATAATAGATCTTTCTGGCGGAGTTCCTCTCCGGGGGTCACCGAGACCAGGTAGTCACCGGGAGGACCACGTAACAGAATTGGGGGCTCGTCCAAATTACGATTTGCGGATTCGCAATTGGGTCTACGTCCGGGATCTAAAATTGTATAAAATAATAAAATAATATTTTTATTAATTAAAATTTATTAATTAAGTATTAATTGGTAAATTTTTGGGGAAATTCGGGTAAAGTCTTGGGTGAAGGTTAACAGGTGTTAACGATAGGCACCATGGCGTTTGTGGCACAGAACTTTGCGGTAACCCCGAGTGAGGCACAGTTCCGAGCGTTACTAAAGTCGGACCTCTTGAAATTGGCCAAACATTTTAACTTGGAGGTCCAAACTAATTTGAGCAAGGCAGAGTTGCAGACCACGGTGATACAGTCTATGGTGGGATTAGGAACATGGGACGAGTTAGCCTGGCAGTGGCTACCCGAAGAACCAGAAGACGTTGAGCTCCGGAAACTGGAGTTGCAATTACGGAGCCAGGAACGGATCAAAGAAGAAGAAAGGAAAGCAGAAGAGAGGAGAGAAGAGAAACAAGCAGAGGAAAGGAGAGTGGAACGAGAACTCCAGGAAAGGTTAAAAGAAGAGGAAAGGAAAGCAGAAGAGAGGAGAGAAGAGAAACAAGCAGAGGAAAGGAGAGTGGAACGAGAACTCCAGGAAAGGTTAGCAGAAGAAGAAAGGAAAGCAGAAAAGGAAAGAGCAGAAGAAGAAAGGAAAGCAGAAAAGGAAAGAGCAGAAGAAGAAAGGAAAGCAGAAAAGGAAAGAGCAGAAGAAGAAAGGAAAGCAGAAGAGAGGAGAGAAGAGAAACAAGCAGAGGAAAGGAGAGTGGAACGAGAACTCCAGGAAAGGTTAGAAGGAAGAAAAGCAGAGGAGAGGAGAGCTGCAAGGGACCTCGAAGCAGAGGAGAGAAAAGCGGAAAGGGAATTAAAGGAACGTGACATGGAGCTTCAGCAAGAAATTAAATTCAAGGAGCTGGAGTTAATGAGAGAACTGGGAGAGGTACCACCCTTGCTGACGGGGTCGAGACCTAGCCAGAACACCTGGGATGTGGGCAGACATGTGAGGCTGGTTCCACCCTTCAGTGAAAAGGAAGTCGCTAAATTTTTTCCACACTTTGAGAAAGTGGCTCGACAGTTAAACTGGCCGGAGGAGGCCTGGACCATACTAGTGCAAAGTGTGCTGGTGGGTAAAGCTCAAGAGATTTATTCAGCGCTACCAATGGACCAATGTGCAGATTATGAGGTATTGAAGAAGCACATCCTCAAAGCCTATGAGTTGGTTCTGGAAGCTTACCGGCAAAAATTCAGGAATGCCAGGAAGAGGGAGAGTGAGACCCATGTGGATTTTGCTAGAGTGAAAGAAAATATGTTTGATCGGTGGTGTGAGTCAAAAGGAGTCGGGAACGACTTCGAAGCATTGCGTGACCTGATGCTGGTGGAGGAATTTCAACAGTGTGTCCACGAGGACATCAAAGTGTACCTGCAGGAAAAGAAAGTACCGAAGTTGTGGGACGCAGCCACCATGGCAGATGATTATGCCTTAACACACTGTATAGGGGTCCACGAACCTAACTCCTCGCCTAGATCTCCGCAGGGGAGGTGTGGAACAGCAGGTGCGGAGAACGACAATACATGGCGGCGGCCTCGAGATGAATATGGGGACAACGCTGATACCCGAACTGTTCGAAATCAGGGGGCTACAGGCCCAAGACAAACTTATTTTTCAGGGGGCCCGAGGCAGACCACGAGTTTTTCCTCCGGGCCTACTTGCGCTTTTTGCAAGAAACCTGGACACTTGATGTCCAGTTGTTACCTCATGAAAAGGGAAAACCCAGAGCGGAGTCTGACTATTACCACTCCGAATGCGATGGCAAGCGTAAGAAATCGCCCACAGAAGAGTTACCAACCATTTATTTATGAGGGGTTGGTCTCACTCAAGGGAGACTTGACTAACCCAAGACCGGTTAGGGTTTTGAGGGACACAGGAGCCCATCAATCCTTAATGCTTGAAGGCATTTTGCCATTGTCAAAGAGTACCGCAACTGGTGATAGTGTTCGGTTACAAGGGATCGGTGGCTGTGTTAGTGCCCCACTTCATGTCATCCATTTGGAATCCGATTTGGTGTCAGGACCGGTCACCGTCGGTTTACAAGCCACGCTTCCTGTAGAAGGAGTATCTGTGATTATCGGGAATGATTTGGCCGGGGGGAAAATGTATGGTAACCCGAGGGTTGGTAAAGAGCACAGCAGGGAAAATAACACCACACCAGCTCGGGATGGCAACAAAAGTTCCAAGTTATTTGTAGGGGGACTGAACTTCAACACAGAGGAAGAAGTTCTGACCTCTGTCTTCAACAGATATGGGCCGCTGGTGGAAGTGCGGGTGGTAAAAGACAGAGAAACGCAACGGTCAAGAGGGTTCGGCTTTGTCACGTTTGCAAGCACAAGAGACGCCAGGGAGGCAGAGAAGAATTGGAATGGTAAGGATTTGGAAGGTCGGACCATAACAGTAGGGAAGGCATTTCGTAGGCGTCTAGAGGTCTACAGAAGAGGACCACTTGGCGGTAGTTTTGGGGTGGGCAGCAGCCGATATTACTATGGAGGCTCCCAGAGTTACGGCACCTCCCGAAAGAATGAATGTCAGAGCACTGGCCGAGAAGGAGACCGCCAGTCAGGTAACGGCTGGGACAAGGGGTCCCACCGTAACTGTTAGGAGTCTGGAGAAGTTGAAGCCCTATATACGGTGGAGCCGCCGAGCCGGGGCTCCTACACGGACTCACCGTGAACGCCACGTTCTTAAAGGCGTCCAGGTAGTGAACTTTCCTGCACGGACTAACCGTGAACTCCACGTTCTTAAAGGCGTCCATGTAATGAACTTTCCTCCCCGGACTAACCGTGAACTCCACATTCCTTAAGGCATCCATGTAGGGAATACTCCGCTGGGCCTCCCGAAAAAGTGCTATAGAGAGGTTAAATTTGGGGGCTTTGGTGACCACCTCTTAACCGTCATTCAAGAGAAACTAGAAGTGGTTGACGCTTGGTCCAGAGGGAATTAATCTAGGGGGATTGTGCGAAATTTTGTTGCTTTATTTTTAAGTGATGACTGTGCCCGGGGGGAACTGATGATTTGGGGGGGGGGGGGGGGGGGTGAGTTATCTGGTTTGTTTATCCAAGTTGGCCGGCAAAGAAAGTTTTCGCTGGGTTCAAACTTTCTTTCTTGAAGGGGGGGAGTGTTACGAATTTATGTGAATTACTATTCAGGTCTTTGCTTATCAATGTGTAGTCGATTAAAGGTGGTTGTGATTAAAGGGTCAGGAGCCCTTCTGGGAAAAAGGAGACCGGAAACGGAAGAAGAAAAGACACGAGGTCCTGAAGAAGCGACGATTCTTCTTCTTCCTCGCCGAGCTCGGACGCGAGCGGTATCGATTGAGCAACGTAAGAGAATCGGCGTTTAAAAGCCCGTCTGGCGAGAGGAGTTACCGGGACGTGTAACTACCCTTTGACACGTCAAGTCACTGTGGGTTGGTGCACGGAACCAAGCAGCTGGCACAGTTCGCCTCCCCGTCTACAAGGCCGCGTACGGGTCGCACCTTGGGCCGCGCGCGCTGGGCAAGCCGCGAGTTGCTTTGCCTGCTTTGCTTTACCCGCTTGGCTTGGCCAGGAGGTGCGCGCTGCAGCCGTTGTTCCCGGTATGGGACGTGCCCGGTGAAAGCACGTCAGGAAGGGTCCGTTCAACCGCCCACGTGCGGAGATCGAACTACAGGCGTACGGAGACATTGAGAGAGACATTGACCATGGAGGGAGTCGGGAGTGGGGCTCACGTGAAGAATGTATAAGATGGCCATCTTAGAGTTATTATAGATGAGTTTACATCTTTGTACTATTGATTGCTGATTGTGGATGGTTGTTGATTGCTCGGGGAATATATCATTGATTATTCCGGATCCTTGGTGTGGGGTTTCTTATTGATTGGAATTCATATTGATTGCGTTACGAAAGCGCAGAAATAATAGATCTTTCTGGCGGAGTTCCTCTCACGGTCCGGGGGTCACCGAGACCAGGTAGTCACCGGGAGGACCACGTAACAGAATGTAGAATAATGCACTGGAACATCTGGAAACATTCAATTTCCAAAAATTCATGGAAACATGAACCAAAAGCAATAACTGAAAACAAGGAAATAACGCTCACATACGACATGATGATCCCATCCGGTGTGAACATGGAAAACAAATCGTTGTGACCGGATATAGTACAGTAGAGCCTCCATTATACGGTAAGGTTATGTTCTAGGAAAGTGGCGTGTCAAAGGAGGGGCTTAAGGGAAAAAGGGGGGTTAGGGGACAAGACCTTGTGACGGTCGTTAATAAACAGTCAGGATTGCAGCCCCCACCTCTAGTGGCCTTAAAGGCTTTGTGGTGGGTGACATCTCATAAAAAATAAACTCCTTTATTATTTGGTTGATGGGTTTTTTTTCAGAAAGCTGATGGTTGGCTCACTTCACTCTTTTTGATAACTGCTTCATTCTTTTTGATTGTTCCAATTGACTCGTTAACGCGATAAAACCTGCGATCCTGATACTGAAGAACCTGATTCATCACGTGCGAGACGATCCAGAATTTCCACTTTTTGTTCACTGACATCACTTTTCTGGACTTTTTGGCTATGGTAACAATTTAATCAGTGGCCTTGCGCTTATAACTCTTGATTACGGGAGAAATAAGCACTCGGCACTAATAAACAGCAGATCAACGACACGAGGAGGAGGACCAATAAAAACAGATCAACACGGTGTTCACCAATAACAGCACTAATGATCACGAGCTAAAATGAGCGCTGGGATCTAATTCAATAATAAAACAAGAAAGATCAATCAAAGACGGCAGACCCTCGCCAGAATGTGTTTTCAGTGTTTTTTTTTAGGCTTTTGTGTTAAAACAAATACGGCGGCCGAAGCACGTGACCGATAACGTCATAAAAAAAAAAATTTCTCCACCAATTTATCCTGAGATGATGCTCAAGAAATTTCATCTTGATCGGATGAAGTTTTGTACTTGTCGAATTATGACGTCATAATGGAGGCACCTATGACATCATCATTAACATATTTTATTCCCCATGGAGAGTTCTTTACAAAGAGCCATGTCTCAATTTTTTCTATTCAGTGCTTTTGGAGATATAGAGGTGCAAAGTTTTTCGGTTTTTCCAAGATGCGTACCACATGACATATGACGTCATAATTATCAAAAAAATTATACAGGTGGAGTTGCACCTATTGTGAAAATTTCCTGTTAATCGGACCAATGGTTGCAGAGAAAATAATATTTATTTTGTGCGGAAAAAACAAACAAACAAATGAAAAATCACTCAGAGCGACACTTGGCAAAACAGAACAAAGTAGAATGGCACTCAGAAGAGCATCATTTTGACCTCAAAAACAATTGGTGTTGGAATTCAGTGACCTGATATGCAAATTGTCTTCAAAGTTTAACTTAATCGGATGAAAATTGACAATTTCAGAAATTTGGCCTATGTTGACCTTTTGACCTATGTTGACCTCAAAAATAGTTTGTGGTTGGTTTCACTAAGCTGATATGAAAATCTTATTCAGATTTCAAGTTGATCGGATGAAAATTGAGGATTTTAGAAATTTGAAATTGTTGTTGACCTTTGGCCTATGTTGACCTTTTGGCCTATGCTGACCTCAAAAATAGTTAGTGGTTGAATTCAGTTAGCTGCTATGAAAATCCTATTCAAATTCCAAGTCAATTGGATGAAAATTGAGGAGTTTGGAAATTCTAAAAAAAGTCATTGACCTTTGGCCTATGTTGAACGTTTGACCTCAAAAATATATAGGATTTGTTGGACCACGAACTCTACCGTTTGGTGAAGTTTCATGAAGATTGGTTTAAAATTGTGAGCTGTAGGCAAGTATAAGTGAGCGGACAGACAAACACACAAATGAAAAATCACTCATAGAGTGACACTTGGAAAAACAGAACAAAGTAGAATTGGCACTCGGCAGAGCATCCTTTTGACCTCAAAAATAATTAGTGATTGAATTCAGTGACCTGATATGCAAATCGTCTTCAAAGTTTAAGTTAATCAGATGAAAATTGACTTTTAGAAATTTAGCCTACACTACTCACAATACAAACAAAACAACATGCATTTTAAAAGGCCATTTTCCCTGCTAGAGCGGGGGTTAGCCTTGCGGTCCCCATGACAATCTTCTCCATTTTGCCCTATTTTCTGCATCTCTCCTTGTTAACCCCCTTGCCCACATTTCTTCTTCCACCATCTTTAGCCAAGTCTTTCTCGGTCTTCTCCGTCTTCTACTTCCTTCTACATTCATTTCCATCACTCTTCTCAACCAGTCACTTTCATCCTTCCTCAACACATGACCAAACCATCTCAACCTGTTCCTCTTCACAGCATCAATCACAGGCTCTATTCCCATCATCTTTCGCAATTCATCATTTGTCTTCCTCTCTCTCAACGATACTCCGCACATCCGTCGAACCATTCGCATTTCCACCCTTTCCAACCTTCGTTGCTGCTCTACGTTCATTACCCATGTCTCGCTCCCATAAATCATAACACTTCTCACACATGCAGCATACACCTTTCCCTTCAGCTTCAACGACACTCCCCTCATCATCAGCACGCCACTCAATTCCCGAAACTTCTTCCATGCACATCTCACTCGAGCAACCGTTGCCGAGTCTGATCCACCTTCTCCATTCAGCATGTCTCCGAGGTAGCAAAATGTTTTCACACCTTCCAGCTTCACACCGTCTCCAAGATCCAACTCAACAATTCCTCCATCTGCAGCTCCCTCTGTGCACACCTTACATTTGAATGTAGCTGCCACACTGGTTAATGACCCTCTCAGACCACTACATTTTTGATGAACCCACTCAGCGCACATTGTACACTGAATGGAGTTCACTCCGACACCCTTCCTACACACAGCACAGGGCCACTTCCCAGTTCTTTCCACCTCACCACATGCTTTACCACTTGCCATCACCTTCGTCTTTCCGATATTCACCTTCAGACCTTTTGTCTCCATACATTCCTTCCACGTGTTCATCTTTTCCTTCAGTCCATCCATACTTTCCGCAATCAACACCAGATCATCTGCATACAACAACTCCCACGGTAAACCCTCCTTTACGTTCTGAGCCAGCACCTCCATCACAGCTACAAATAGTAGTGGACTTAGTACCGACCCCTGATGCACTCCCATCTTCACCTCAAACTCACCACTGTTCCCGTCCTTCATCCTTACAGCTGTGCGCACTCTTTTGTACATTGCCATCACTACTCTGATCAACCATTCCTCCACTCCTAACTTCCTCAATGCCCATGTCAATACTTTGCGTGGAACCCGATCGAATGCTTTCTCCAGATCAACAAACCCAAGAAACAACTTCTTCCTCTTCTCCATGTACTTCTCCTGCAACTGCCTCACAATGAAAAGTGCGTCTGTCATTCCTCTTCCTGGCATAAATCCAAACTGCATTTCGTCGATCTTCACTTTCTTCCTTATCCTCCTCTCCAACACCCTTTCCAATACCTTCATTCCATGCTCCAATAACTTTATCGCTCGGTACGAGCCACACTCCAGAGGGTCACCTTTCCCCTTGTATAGAGGGACGAGGGTACTCAGTTCCCAATCCACTGGAATGCAGCCTTCTTTCACCACCAGATTACAGATCTCTGTCATTCTCTTCACACCCCAACTTCCTGCTGCCTTCAACATATCTCCCACAACTCCCGTCGGCTCTCCCGCTTTTCTACCCTTCATTGCTTTTATCGCTTCCTCAACTTCCTTCTCAGTTATCTTCTCTGCCGGTCCTAAAACTGGGTTACTCTGTATGTTGCCATCCCATTCATTCTCTGTATTCAACAGCATTTCCATATATCTTTTCCATCTTCCTTTAATTCCATCTGGGTCGACAACGATTTGTCCCACTTCATCCTTCAAGCAACTCACCCCCATCACATCACACCTCTCCTTCGCTATCTGCTTTGCAATCCTGAATACCGCTCTCTGACCCTCTTCCGAATCCAAGCGTTCTCCGAACATTTTCCTACATGCCTCCTGCGCCTTTGCTACCTCTTTCTTTGCAGCCTTCTTGGCTGCCTTATAACTTTCATGCTCTGCTGTTTCTGCTCCCGTACCCTTCGCCTTCTGCAACTCCTTGAACTTCTTCCTCTTCTCGTCAATCCTCTTTCCAACTTCATCATCCCACCACCATGTTTCCGAGTGCCTCGGTGGTCCTTTTGTCCATCCACATACCTCACCAACGGCTCCCAACAGACTAGCTTTCATTGACATCCAACCACTTTCAAGCTCAACCACATCATCCTCGACCCTACTCAGCCTCTCTTTTAATGCCTCCCTTACTGTCACCTCTTTCAACCTCCACACCTTCATTCTCGGTTGGTACTTCACCCGCCGAGCTCTCCTCGCACCTTTCACCCTTACGTCGCAGACAACCAAGTGGTGCTGTGAAACAGCCTCCTCCCCCGGGATCACCTTTGTGTCTCGGAGGTGCCCCCTATCTCGCCTACGCACCATCAGGTAGTCAACGGTTGTCGTTGACCCACCTGACGTGTATGTAACAAGCTTATTATCCTCTTTCTGGAACTGACTATTACAAATCAACAAATCAGCTCCATCAGCAAACTCCAAAATCCTTTCACCTTCTCCATTTCTCACTCCATATCCGTAACCCCCATGAACTCCGTCAAAACCATCCATACTCCTTCCCACATGTCCATTTAGGTCTCCTCCTACCACAACAACTTCCTCATCTTTCACGTTTTCCATCAGCTTCTCCATCGCACACCAGAACTTGTCCTTCTCTTCATCGCTCCGACCAACCTGCGGAGCATATCCCGAGATGACGTTCACCAAGAGCTTTCCAATCATCATTTTCACCATCATCAACCTATCACTCACTCTCGTCACACTCACCACACTGTCTACAAACTCCTCAGAAAACAGGACACCAACACCACTCACTCCCTCCGGGCACCCTTGCCACACAAACTTGTATTTCTGTCCCTGCCTACCCTTCACCATTCTCACACCACTTCCCTTCCATCTCGTCTCTTGCACACAACATATGTCCACTCTTCTTCTGACCAATACTTCCACCACTTCTCCTGATCTCCCTGTCATTGTCCCTACATTCCATGTCCCAAACCTCAGAAACCGATCTCCACTTCGGGCTGTACCCTGCCCATATGTCGTTGTAATTGTCATGGTTCTCTTTTTGAGGCAATGTTTTTTTTTTATGGCCGGATGCCCTTCTTGACGCCAACCCTCTTAGTCGCCTCCTACGACACGCAGGGATACGGCGTACCTATTCTTATCCAGGGTACACACTGGGAAACGTTTAAAACATGGAAATCCTGGGGGGGGGGGGGGGGGGGATCACCGCTGCGGTTTAAACATATTTAAATAAATATTTAAACAAAACCATGAAAACATTCTGGGAAAAGTCTCTAAGTGAGAACGTGGATTTGAGAAAGCAGGAGCAGAGGTGAAAGAACAAACGAGAATATAGGGGGCGGGGCACAAGTCGAGACGAGGAGGCCGCACGAGCCACCAGGCCGCACGAGGCGCGGACAAAGAAACGACTAATTACACACAAATTTGCAACAACTACAAAACCAAAACCAAATAGAAACACACAATAACACATACACAACAAAATACGCAGCGGAAATTTGACAAAGAAACGAACGGGAAAACACTCAAACTTTGATGCCGTGGAGAGATCAAAGCATGCCCCGTCGCTCGAGGGACCAGAAGCGGATAAGTTAGGGATATTGTGGGAGTGAATTTTTTATTATTATAGGGGTTAGGGTTATGGTATTGAAATCAAGAATGCTGTGTTTTTTCACACTCATTAATAACCATAGAATTAGGACCAACAACGTTTTTCAACATAATTAATACACAAAATCAACCACACCGAAGCACCTGCCAATATCCCTAACTTATTGTGAGTAGTGTATATTGACTTTTGGCTTATGTTGACCTCAAAAATAGTTGGTGGTTGGTTTCAATAACCAGATATGAAAATCCTTTTCAAATTTCAAGTCAATCAGATAAAAATTGAGGATTTTAGAAATTCGAAAAAAGTGGTTGACCTTTGGCCTATGTTGACCTTATGACCTAGGTTGATCTCAAAAATGGTGGTTGAATTCAGTTCGCTGATATGAAAACCCTAGGATGAAAATTGAGGTTTTTAGAAATTCGAAAAAAGTGGTTGACCTTTGGCCTATGTTGACCTTATGACCTATGTTGATCGAAAAAATAGTTGGTGGTTGAATTCAGTTAGCTGATATGAAAATCCTATTCAAATTTCAAGTGAATCGGTTGAAAATTGAGGATTTTATACATTCGAGATTATTGTTGACCTTTGGCCTATGTTTACCTTTTGGCTTATGCTGATCGCAAAAATAGTTGGTGTTTGAATTCAGTTAGCTGATTTTGAAAATCCTATTCAAATTTCAAGTCAATCGGATGAAAAGTGAGGATTTTAGAAATTTGAAGAGAGTGGTTGACCTTTTGCCTATGTTGACCTTGTGACCTACATTTATCTCAAAAATAGTTGGTGGTTTCATTCAGTTCGCTGATATGAAAACCCTATTCAAATTCCAAGTCAATCGGATGAAAATTGAGGATTTTAGAAATTCGAAAAAAGTGGTTGAACTTATGACCTACGTTGATCTCAAAAATAGTTGGTGATTTAGTTCAGTTAGCGGATATGACAATCCTTTTCAAATATCAAGTGAATCAGATGAAAATTGAGGATTTTATAAATTTGAAATTGTTGTTGACCTTTAGCCTATGTTGACCTTTTGGCCGATGCAGATCTCAAAAATAGTTGGTGGTTGAATTCAGTTAGCCGATATGTAAATCCTTTTCAAATTTCATGTCAATCGGATGAAAATTGAGGATTTTGGAAATTCTAAAAAAAGTCATTGATTTTTGGCTTATGTTGACATTTTGGCCTCTGCTGATCTCAAAAATAGTTGGTGGTTGAATTCAGTTAGCTGATTTGAAAATACCATTCAAATTTCAAGTCAATGAGATGAAAATTGAGGATTTTAGGAATTCCAAATAAAGTGGTTGCCTTTGGCCTATGTTGACCTTTTGACCTTTTGACCTCAAATATATAGGATTGGTCGAACCACGAACTCGACCTTGACCTTTTGACTTCAAAAGCAAATGGCTTTGAGGATTCAACATGTAAATCCTAATCAAATTTCAAGTCGATCAGATGAAATTTGACAATTTTCAAATTTCATTTTTTTCAAGTTTTCAAGTTTTTTCAAATTTTCAAGTTACATTGAACCAATTAAATGACCCAATATGCAAATTCTTAAAGTTTCAGGTCAATTGGGTAAAAATTGGTGATTTTATGCAACCTTGACCTTTTTAATCTTAAAAAAACAATCCGCTTCTAGCTTTTCATTGGTGACCCATTATGCAAGTTCTTAAAATTTCAGGTCGCTCAGGTAAAAATTGGTGATTTTACGCAACCTTAACCTTTTTAATCTAAAAAAACAACAATCAGTTTCTAGCTTTTGATTGGTGAACCAATTCAATGACCCAATACGCAAATTCTTAAACTTTCAGGTCAATCGGGTAAAAATTGGTGATTTTACGCAACCTTAACCTTCTCAATCTAAAAAAACAATCAGCTTCTAGCTTTTGATTGGTGAACCAATTCAATGACCCAATATGCAAATTCTTAAACTTTCAGGTCAATGGGGTAAAAATTGGTGATTTTACGCAACATTGACCTTTTTAATCTAAAAAAAACAATCAGCTTATAGTTTTTGATTGGTGAACCAATTCAATGACCCAATATGCAAATTCTTAAACTTTCAGGTCAATGGGGTAAAAATTGGTGATTTTATGCAACATTGACCTTTTTAATCTAAAAAAAACAATCAGCTTCTAGCTTTTGATTGGTGAACCAATTCAATGACCCAATATGCAAATTCTTAAACTTTCAGGTCAATGGGGTAAAAATTGGTGATTTTATGCAACATTGACCTTTTTAATCTAAAAAAAACAATCAGCTTCTGGCTTTTGATAGGTGAACCAATTCAATGACCCAATATGCAAGATCTTAAACGTTTTTTTTTTCGTTTTTTTTTGTATACTGAATCGAGGCTCGTGAAAGAGCTAACAGTTATTTCACAAACAAATCAACCAGACAAACAAAATATATAAAAAGTGGGAGCGGAAAACAAGATGGGGAGAGAAGGGGAAGCACACAAACGCAACATTTGAGAGCAGGGAGATGTGTGGGAGGGAGAGGGCTTGGGGGGAGGAGGCGTGGGAAGGGGGGGGGGTGGGAGAAGTATAAAACACAAGGACACCAAGGACTTCCAGGACAGAAGTTGGTATTTGAAAAAAGTGGATTTGGGGTGAAATTAGCGGGGATAGAAAAGATCAAGGTTTTGGATGGGGGAAGATAAGAGATGGTGGTGAACAGCTGTTTTAAAGACCTGGAGGGTGGAGTGGGATTGAAGAGAGTGAGGGAGTTTGTTCCAGAGGCGGGAGAAAAGAGGAGTGAAGGTGAGCAGAGAGTCTTGATTTTGGCAGTTTAACCATAAGAGGGTTGCAGGCAGATCTTGTGTGACCTCTAGGAATATTTGGGGGACAGAGCCCAGAGAGAGCTGGGGGGGGCGCAAGGCCAGAGAGGAGTCGGTAGAAGACGGAACTTTCAGGTCAATTGGGTAAAAATTTCAGGTCAATTGGGTAAAAATTGGTGATTTTACACAACGTTGACCTTTTTAATCTAAAAAAAAAATCAGCTTCTAGCTTTTGATTGGTGAACCAATTAAATGACCCAATATGGAAATTCTTTAACTTTCAGGTCAATCGGGTAAAAATTGGTGATTTTACACAACGTTGACCTTTTTAATAAAAACAACCAATCAGCTTCTTGCTTTTGATTGGTGAACCAATTCAATGACCCAATATGCAAATTCTTAAACTTTCAGGTCAATCGGGTAAAAATTGGTGATTTTATGCAACCTTAACCTTTTTAATCTAAACAAAAACAATCAGCTTCTAGCTTTTCATTGGTGAACCAATTCAATGACCCATTATGCAAGTTCTTAAACTTTCAGGTCAATCGGGTAAAAATTGGTGATTTTACGCAACCTTGACCTTTTTAATCTAAACCAAAAAAAAATCAGCTTCTAGCTTTTGATTGGTGAACCAATTCAATGACCCAATATGCAAATTCTTAAACTTTCACGTCAATCGCATAAAAACTTGGTGTTTGGTCGTGGTGAAAAACTAAAAAACTTTAAAAATGAGATTTCCTTCCGTTGGAATTGCTTTCCAGGAGACGAAGGCAAGTTGTTTCTGGGCAACAGCCTCACCACAAGATTCCATGTACCATGGACGGGAGGAAGGGTATGACAACTGAAGACGAGATGGGATAAATCTGTGCATGAGAGAGAGAGCAATTTACTTTGGAAGAATTCCCAGGATGAGTTGATGTCAGAGGTGGTAGAGATGGGAGACCAGTCCAGATGATTGATGGCTGCTTGAAGACCGTGCCAGTTGGCCTGAGTGGAATGCCAGACTCGTCGACGCTGAGCAGGCTCCCTGAGAATGGTCAGAGAGATGTCCACTTTAACAAGCACATGATCAGAAGAGCCGATTGGAGCAGAAGAAGAGCAGCAGACATTTTCAGGGACGTTAGTCATAACCAAGTCCAGAAGAGAAGATGCTCCGTTGACTGATGTTGCATTACTCCCTAGCGGGAGTAATTATTGTATTCTAACCTCACACAATAATAACACTTAACACAAGTACAAGGAAACTCTCACTTGCACATCATAAACCATACAATTCCTATGATGGTACTGTGGCGGACACAAAAGCCCACTGGCGTGGTGACATCATTCCGCGCACCAAGTGGGCGGTGGCCACGCCCGAGGGGTAGGCGTGGCCTCATGATATACACCGGGCGCGCAGCCCGGAGCGCGCCAGTGTTACAGTGAGCTCCTGAAATAAAGACGCTTATAAGTTACCGCTTGTCCGCTTCCTCCTTGCTCGCAAGCAGCGCGCGTAACGCCACGCTTTACTGGTGACCCCCTCGACGTTGGATCTGCCAGAGCGATCCTTCCACACGCGACGCCATTGCCATGGCCAACTTCATCAAACTTCCCGAATTTTGGGAGGCTCAGGCCGAAGTCTGGTTCGTCCAGGCCGAAGCCCAATTTCAGCTTCGGCGCCTCACCGGCGATGACACGCGCTATTGCCACGTCGTCGCCTCCCTCGGGCCCGGCACGGCCGCTCGAGTTGTGTCCGTCTTTCGCCACCCACCGGACGGCCACAAGTACGAGGCACTCAAGCGGCTACTCCTAGCCACATTCGGCCTCACGGACGACGCACAGGCCGACCGCCTCCTGGATCTCCCCGAGCTCGGTGACACGCGCCCGTCGGTCCGAATGGACCATATGCTGTCACTGTTGGGCGACGAAGCCCCCGGTTCTCTATTCCGGGCGCTTTTCCGTCGCCAACTTCCAGCGCAGGTTCGCCTCGCGTTGGCCGGGACCGGGCTAATGGAACCCCGAGCATTGGCAGCCGAGGCGGACAAGTACTTCGCCGCTTCGGACACGCGGGCGAGAGTCGGTGTGGCCGTCACGGCCCTCGAGGCTGATGCTGATGCTGCTGATGCTGCTGATGCTGCTGTTCCACAGCATCAGCTTATACAGCATACGCAGCATGCTGATACGCACCTCGTGACCGCCGCCACGCCCCGCCCACCGCCGCGGCGAAAACCGCCACCGCGGGGAAACCCGCCAACTCCACCGGCCTGGCGGAGCCAGCCGCGCTCCTCCAGCTCCACCACCTGGTGCTGGTTCCACGCCAAGTTCGGCCACGAAGCTCGGCAGTGTCATCCGCCATGCTCCTTCAAAAGGTCGGTAAACGCCCGGGCCGGCGCTCAATAGTGGCGATGAGCGCCGGCCGTTCGAGCAGCCTGCTGTTCATAACGGACACCTTCTCCGGGCGCCGTTACCTGTGCGACACGGGAGCACAGGTGAGTGTCGTTCCCGCCAGCACGTCAGACAAACACGCCGCGGGTGGGGGCCCCGCGCTGCTTGCCGCGAACGGGACGCCCATCCGTACGTACGGAAAACGCTGCCTCTCTCTGCGGTTCGGAGGGCAGGTTTTCCGATGGACGTTCGTCACCGCCGACGTGCCCATGGCACTGCTTGGCGCGGACTTCCTGTGCGCTAATGGGCTCCTGGTCGACGTCAAGCGCAGACGTCTTGTCCAGGCCGAGACGTTCAGCTCGCTCGCTTGTGCGTTGCCCAGCTCAACGAGCGGCTTGCCAAGCGGCTTGCCGAACGGTTCGGTTCCGGCCACGTTGGTCTGTACGCTTCCGGCAGCGGACGCATTCACCCGCCTCCTCGCCGGCTTCCCGGCCCTCACGCGGCCCACCTTCTCGGCGGGGGCCGTCAAGCACAGGGTGGCCCATCACATCCCCACCGTCGGGCCACCGGTCTACGCCCGGGCACGCCGCCTCGAGCCGACGAAGCTGGCGGTGGCAAAAGCGGGGTTCGCTACCCTGGAGCGACTCGGCATCGTTCGGCGCTCAGAGAGCACTTGGGCGTCGCTGCTGCACATCGTGCCGAAGCCCGGCGGGGGATGGCGACCGTGCGGGGACTATCGCCGTCACAATGACGCCACGACTCCCGACCGCTACCCCGTCCCCCACATTCAGGACTTTTCCGCCCGTTTGGCGGGCAGGTCCTTCTTCTCGAAGGTGGACCTCATACGCGGCTACCATCAGGTCCCCGTCAGGCCGGAGGACGTCCCGAAGACGGCGGTCATCACACCATTCGGACTCTTCGAGTTCCTGTGCATGCCCTTCGGTCTGAAGAATGCGGCTCAGGCGTTCCAGCGACTGATGGACAGCGTCCTGCGCGACTTGGATTTTGTCTACGTCTACCTGGACGATATCCTCGTCACCAGCGCGTCCCACGAAGAGCACCTACGCCACCTCCGCACGCTCTTCGAACGCCTGGGCCAGCATGGCCTGATTGTGAACCCCGCAAAGTGCCGGTTCGGCGCCGCCATAATCGATTTTCTGGGGCACCGTGTCACCAGGCACGGAGCCGTCCCCCTGCCGGCCAAGGTGGAGGCGGTGAAGGGGTTTCCGCGCCCCCACACGATCAGAGGGCTGCAGGAGTTCCTGGGCATGGTGAACTTTTACCATCGGTTCCTGCCCCGTATCGCCCAGCTCCTGCGCCCCCTGCACGAAGCTCTCCGAGGTAAGCCGGGCAAAGGCGTTACCTGGACCGAGCAGATGGACACGGCGTTCACGGGCGCGAAGCTCGCCTTGGTAACCGAGTAACCGAGTTACAAAGGCAAAGACGTTACCTGGACCGAGCAGATGGACACGGCGTTCACGGGCGCGAAGCTCGCCTTGGCTAACGCCACCATGCTCGCGCACCCGGCGCCCGATGCACCGATCACCCTCACCACCGATGCCTCGGACTACGCGGTGGGCGCGGTGCACGAGCAATGGGTGCGTGGAGCTTGGCAACCGCTGGCATTCTTTAGCCGGCAGCTTCGCCCACCCGAACGCCGTTACAGTACCTTCGACCGCATGTTGCTCGGGCTTCACTTGGCGGTCAGGCACTTCCTCCATCTGCTCGAGGGCCATGCGTTCACTGCCTTCGTCGACCACAAGCCGCTGATCTTCGCGATGGGCAAGGTCACCGAGCCGTGGTCGGCCCGGCAGCAGCGTCACCTCTCGGCCGTGTCCGAGTACACGACGGACATCCAGCACGTCGCGGTGAAGGACAACCCGGTGGCGGATTGCCTTTCCCGGGCCGTCGCCCACGCAGTCCACCTCGGCATCGACTATGCCCGGATGGCAGCGGACCAGGCCGCTGACCCCGACGTCCAGGCCTTGCGGACCGCCATCACGGGCCTCCGCGTCACCGAGGTGCCATTCGACGGCGCGGGCGCGGCCCTCTTGTGCGACGTCTCCCTCGGGCGTCCTCGCCCCATCATGCCCGCGGGCTGGCAGCGCCAGGTGTTTGACGCCATCCACGGCCTGTCCCACCCGGGCGCGAGGGCCTCCCAAAGGCTGATCGCCGACAAGTTCGTCTGGCATGGCCTCCGGAAGGCCGTCCGCGGCTGGGCCAGGACGTGCCTCGCGTGCCAGCGCGCCAAGGTGCACCGGCACACCCAGGCCCCGTTGGCCCCGTTCACGGTGCCGGAAAGCCGGTTTGACCACGTCCACGTGGACCTGGTGGGACCTCTGCCCCCCTTGCGGGGTTTCACCTACGTCCTCACCATGGTGGACCGCACCACCCGGTGGCCGGAGGCCGTGCCCTTGGCGTCGACAACGGCGGCCGATGTCGCGCAGGCTTTCATCGCCACCTGGGTCGCCCGGTTCGGCGCCCCCTCAGACATCTCGTCCGACCGCGGCCCCCAGTTCACCTCGGAGCTCTGGGGGGCGGTCGCGCAGGGGCTCGGGGTCCGGCTGCACCGAACCACGGCCTACCACCCCCAGGCTAACAGCCTGTGTGAGCGATTTCACCGCTCATTGAAGGCCGCGCTCCGGGCCACCCTCCGCGACGGCGGCTGGGTCGACAGGCTCCCCTGGGTCCTGCTGGGCCTCCGGACGGCGCCCAAGGAGGACCTGCGTGCATCCGCGGCGGAGTTGGTCTTCGGGCAACCGCTGCGGGTGCCGGGCGAGTTCCTCCCCGACTCCACGGCACCATGGTCCGCGGCACAGCAGCGCTCCGCTCTGCAAGAGACCGCCCGGAGGTTCGCCCCGGTGCCAATGGCATGCCACGGGCACCCACCGATGCACGTCGCCCTGGAGCTTCGCACGGCGGAGTACGTCTTCGTCCGCCACGATGCCCACCGGACACCACTGCGGCCCCCGTACGACGGGCCTTTCCGCGTGCTGGAGACCGGGGTGAAGCACTTCACCCTGGACATCGGCGGTACTCCTGACCGCGTTTCGGTAGACCGCCTCAAGCCGGCCCACCTCGACGTGGACCATCCACCGCCAGTGGCCCGACCCCCACGTCGGGGCCGCCCCCCTGCGGGCGGACCCCCGGCACCGCCCAGCCCCGCCGCCACGCCGCCCCCCGGTCCTGCACCCATCCCAGGGGCAGCCAGGGGCATCCCACCTGGCATCCCTGCACCCCGGACGCCGCCGATCGCCAGGGGGCGCTTCGGCCGAGTCATTCGTCTGCCCCGCAAACTGGCCCTCCAGGTGCGCGGGAATTCTGGGGGGGCGCGTGTGGCGGACACAAAAGCCCACTGGCGTGGTGACATCATTCCGCGCACCAAGTGGGCAGTGGCCACGCCCGAGGGGTAGGCGTGGCCTCATGATATACACCGGGCGGGCAGCCCGGAGCGCGCCAGTGTTACAGTGAGCTCCTGAAATAAAGACGCTTATAAGTTACCGCTTGTCCGCTTCCTCCTTGCTCGCAAGCAGCGCGCGTAACGCCGCACTTTATTATCACATTTTTGTTCTTGTCATGCTGGCTTCTGAATATCTGCACACTGGAAGAAGCACTTCTGAATTGTGCATGGCTCCACATCATTCCAGGCCTTGGGAAACCAGTACAGTGTACAGCAGGTTGACGTTCTTCATTTCCTCACTCGCCATGGCACCAACCCTGTTTCACAACTACCATCTGTGGTACTTCAGCTTCAGGGACTGGAGAATCCCCTGATCAATGTCTGTGCTGTGGTGTCGCATGACAAGAACAAGCTTTGATCTTCAGTTGCAATTCTGGGTGTGATGGAGTATTGTTCAAGAATGGAACCATTTTTCGTGCCTGTTTTCCAATTTGTCAACATTGAGAAGACATTGGCTTCCGAAGTTTCAAATGTAGGATGAAAACTGTGCTGCCTGTCTTTCATTGTTGCAGAACACGTACCGTAGTACTGTACTTGAGTTTTTCTTGGGATCATGGGTCATCAAGGCCCCCACTATTATAATATCCCTGCACACTTGAGCACAAGGTGGGCTTTAGCAATAAATAAGCAAGACTAACAGGCAGACTTTGTTTCTGTGATTGAAGAACGACTTGATTTCAATTTCAATTTGTATTTTGAACATGACAACATGAATCGGAACATGCAACTGCAGTTTAGCAGTAGTTGGGCTCTGAATTTGGCAAATTATACGGAATCTCATCCCAAGTGTGCATGTGCAGAGTCGTAAGGTAATCTTTTCTTTCTGCCTGGCAGTCAAACAAAAAACAATTGAAAATCATTCCAAACAGGAAACTTTCTGTTTATAGGGACGTCGGAGGACACAAACAGCAGGCACAATTAACTAATTTATTGTTGAATAAGGTGGCGTGACAGACACATAAATGGTGGTAAACTTAGAAAAAATAATTATACAACCTTGCACTTGATTTCAATTGAATTAAATACGAGAACAAAAATCGGCTTGTTGGCACTTCGAAAAACCTCCAATTTCGCAGTGCTTGGACAAAATATTACGCCATCTCAAACGGTCCAATCTGCCGCTGCGTTGAGGAATATCGATATTCGGACAAAATTGCAGCTCGTCGGAAATATGGCCCGTGGTCGGAAGCACATAGCAAGCGTTTAATTAAATTTAAAAAATTAAAAAAAAGACCCTTCCCTTGTCCTTTCTAATGAGATTGCATGGGGTAAGGTGTTCTATGAATTCTCTAGTTGACTCGGAGGTTATTGAATATACTTGGAGGCTATTATTTATTATTATTATTAGTATTGTTATTTTTCGGTGAGTACCCCGGTTTAGAATAGGTACACCGTATCCCTGCGTGTCGTAAGAGGCGACTAAAAGGGTTGGCGTCAGGAAGGGCATCCGGCCATAAAAACATTGCCTCAAAAAGAGAACCATGACAATTACGACTACATATGGGCAGGGTACAGCCCGAAGTACCCCGTGGGGGACCCCACTCCCTCGTCAAAACTCAAGGTGGGGAACCCGATCGAAGCAAGGGTGGAAATCACTCCATTTATGACGACGAAACGTCTGATGCCCCACGTGGAGATCGGTTTCTGAGGTTTGGGACATGGAATGTAGGGACAATGACAGGGAGATCAGG
The DNA here is from genome assembly GCF_964187855.1 of Myxine glutinosa. Classification (NCBI taxonomy): domain Eukaryota; kingdom Metazoa; phylum Chordata; class Myxini; order Myxiniformes; family Myxinidae; genus Myxine; species Myxine glutinosa. Next base: position 9,039,100 of record NC_136264.1, on the reverse strand, counting down.
GGAAGTGGTGGAAGTATTGGTCAGAAGATGAGTGGACATATGTTGTGTGCAGGAGACGAGATGGAAGGGAAGTGGTGTGAGAATGGTGAAGGGTAGGCAGGGACAGAAATACAAGTTTGTGTGGCAAGGGTGCCCAGAAGGCATGAATGGTGTTGGTGTCCTGTTTTCTGAGGAGTTTGTAGACAGTGTGGTGAGTGTGACTAGAGTGAGTGAAAGGTTGATGATGATGAAAATGATGATCGGAAAGCTCTTGGTGAACAAGGATCAAGGAGTGATCCTTGATCCTCTGATGATCGGAAAGCAAGGAGTGATTATCTCCTTGCCATCCACCGTTTGCCCTGTTCACGTGACTCGTGGTGGTCCCTCTCGGCTCTCCCCCCGTTGGTATTTTGTGCATAGAAGATTGTTCACAGTTCTGTTTAAATATTATTTAAATATGTTTAACCTTTCCCCTTCAGTGGTTTATTCAGTGGTATATTACAACACGCTGTTTTTCTTCCTATTTAAAAGGCTTTTCTCAATTTCCTCTCCAACGCATTCCACTTCAAAAAAAAAGAAATTCAATATCTTATACGTCTCCCTCACTACATGGTCTAAATTCACATTCATTCCATCCCTCCTCCATCGTTCTGAATCGGATTGCTAACTTGAAAATCACAACAAACCCAATTTGTTATCAATGTTCGTCTTTCATTAATCATCCACTTTCTAAACTCCCCTCTTGCCCCTCCCATCCAAATCCCCCCCCTTGCCCCTACACTCCTAAACTCCCTCCTTGTCCCTCCACTTCTAAACTTCCCCCTTGCCCCTTCCCTCCAAAACTCCCCCCTTGTGCCTCCCCTCCTAAACTCCCCCCTCACTCCTCCCCTTCAAAACTCCCCCCTAACCCCTCCCATTCAATTCTCCCCCCATACCATTCCTCTCCAATTCTCCCTCCTCCCCCCTCCTCCTCCAAGCTGCCTCCTCCCCACTTCGTCTCCCTTCTATCTCATACCTCCACCCCCCCCAAACCTTCTACTTTCCTCTGCCCCCCCTCAAACAACCCCTCATTGTGCCTCATCCCTTCACCATCAAACCTTTCATCCTCCTCATCCTTCCCTTTCTTGGAACTCCTCTGCAATATCTGACACACTATCAACTGCTCTCCCTACCTCCCCCTCTCATCCTTCATCTTACCCTACTCCTCCCCTCCCCTGTCCTGTACCTGATGCTCCCCCTCTCTCTTCATTAACGGTATGGACCTCAAACATCCGGGGCCTTCGCGCAAACCTGACTGATCTCTCCATACAGGTTGCTTCTGACAATCCAGACTTGATCTGCTTAACAGAGACTTTCCTCCCTCAAGATGTCTCTGATTCCTTAATATCTCTTCCTGGTTACTCCCTCCTCCGGTATGATAGACCTGAGCCTCGGCCTGGTGGTGGGGTGGCTATCTTTATCAAAAACTCTCTTCCTCACTCTCCTTGCACTGCCCTCTTTCCTCCTCACCCCCAGGAGTACCTCTGGCTACGGCTCCCTCTCCGCTCCCACCTTTTGTTCATATGTGTTCTGTACCGTCCCCCAAACAGTGATGACTCCATCTACATTTCACTGTCTGACAACATGGACCAACTTCTATCCACTCATCCCAACTCTCTCTTCCTCATATGTGGTGACTTCAACTGTCATCATGCCACCTGGTTGGGTGTGGGTTCCTCTCTCACCAGTCATGGCACCTCAGCAAAGGACTTCTGTGACTCACTGGGATTGACACAATCTGTCAATTTCCCGACCCGGATCTCAGCCAATGGAGTATCTTCTCTTCTAGACTTGGTTATGACAAACTTCCCTGCTAATGTCTGCTGCTCTTCTTCTGCTCCAATCGGTTCTTCTGATCATGTGCTTGTCAAAGTGGACATCTCTCTGGCCATTCTCAGAGAGCCTCCTCAGCGTCGACGAGTCTGGCATTTCACTCAGGCCGACTGGGACGGTCTTCAAGCAGCCATCAATCGTCTGGATTGGTCTCCCATCTCCACTGCCTCTGACATCAATTCTTCCTGGGAATTCTTCCAAAGCAAACTGATCTCTCTCATGCACAGATTTATCCCATCTCGCCTTCAGTTGTCTTACCCTTCCTCCCGTCCATGGTACACTGAATCTTGTGGGGAGGCAGTTGCCGTGAAACAACTTGCCTTTGCCTCTTGGAAGGCTAATCCAACTGAAGGCAATCTCAGTTCCTTCCACCAAGCTCGGAACAAGTGTGTGTCTACCCTCAGGAGTGCCAGGAAGCACTATCTCTCCTCACTCAAGAATGAACTCTCAAACCTGTCTCCTTCCTCCAAATCCTGGTGGCGTCTGGTCAAATCCGTTTCTGGTGTTTGTTCCCCCTCCATCCCCTCCCTTACCTCAAATGGCCACACAGTTGACATCGCACGTGACAAAGCCGAATGCCTCAACTCTGTGTTTGCCTCAAAATCCTTAGTCCCAAACCCATCTCTCTCTGTTCCCACCTTTCCCAGTCGAACCCAACTGCTCCTGAACTCTGTGTCCTTCTCTCCTGACAAGGTGGAGGAGTTTTTGTCAAACCTCGACTCTGATTCTGCAACTGGACCAGACGGCATCAGCCCACGGGTCCTAAAATCCTGCTCTGCCGCTCTATCTCACCCTCTCTCTGTTCTTTTCACCCTATAGTTTGCTCAAGGTCATCTGCCAGCATCCTGGAAATCAGCTAACATTACCGCTTTACACAAAAAAGGTGCAAAAACAGATCCTTGCAACTACAGACCAATCAGCCTGCTCCCAATTATCAGCAAAGTCATGGAATCCATCATTGCTTCGGATATGAAATCTTTCCTCTTCTCCAATGGCTTGATCTCTGATCATCAATTTGGTTTCAGACCAGGTCACTCTACTCTGGACATGCTGCTTCTGCTGTCTCAACAATGGATGGAGGTCCTCAATGCCAAACAGGAAATCAGAGCTGTCTCCCTTGACATATCACGTGCCTTTGATACGGTCTGGCACCCAGCTCTGCTCACCAAACTCTCCTCCTATGGTATCCATGGAAATCTCCATGCATGGCTTGCGGACTTCCTCTCTGGTCGTAGTCAACGTGTGGCCCTAAATGGATTTCTCTCATCTCCCCTTCCTGTTCAGGCTGGAGTTCCCCAAGGCAGTGTGCTGGGCCCTGTGCTTTTTCTGGTCTTTATCAATGATCTCTCCGACTCTCTGGAAAATCCTCTCTATCTCTTTGCTGATGACTCCACTCTCTGCCGTTCCATTCCTCTTCCCTCAGATCGGCAGTCTGCAGCCTCCTCACTCTCTGAAGACCTGGACAAAATCACAGACTGGTCAAACAAGTGGAACATGTCTTTCAATCCTGACAAATCTCACTCTCTTACTATGTCTCTCCGAAAAGATCGACTGGACAACCCTCCCATCTACTTTCTCAACAATCCTCTCCAAGAAGTTCTGTCGCTCAAGCTTTTGGGTCTCACTATCTGCCATGATCTTTCTTGGGAAAACCACATTTCCAAGCTGGCCTCCAAAGCCAGTCGCCGACTGGGCATCCTCCGTCGTGCGAAGTCCTTCCTCGGCACACCTGAGCTCCTCACCACATACAAGGCTTTCATCCGCAGCTCAATGGAATACTGTTCTCCCCTATGGGCTGGTGCTCCTGCCTCACACCTGGCCCGGCTTCACGCTGTTGAATCCAAAGCTTTCAAAATCATTGGAATCTCCCGCGATGAAGCTACCTCTGAGGGCCTTTCACTCACTCACCGCAGGCAGGTAGGTGGTCTTTCTGTCTTCTACCGACTCCTCTCCGGCCTTGCTCCCCCAGCTCTCTCTGTGCTCTGTCCCCCAAATATTCCTACAGGTCGCACAAGATCTGCCAGCAACCCTCTGATGGTTAAACTGCCGAAATCTCGGCTTTCTGCTCACCTTCACTCTTTAATTCCTCTTTTCTCCCGCCTCTGGAACAAACTCCCACACTCCCTTCAATCCCACTCCTCCCTCCAGGTCTTTAAAACAGCTGTTCACCACCATCTCTTATCTTCCCCCATCCAAAACCTTGATCTTTTCTACCCCCACTAATTCACCCCAGATCCACCTTGTTTGAAATTCCAACTTCTTTCCTGGAAGTCCTGGCAGTGTCCATATGTTTATACCTCTCCCACCCCCCCCCCCCCCTTCACATGCCTCCCCCCAAAGCCCTCTCCCTCCTACATATCTCTCGATGTCTCCATGTCTCTCGGTCCCTGCTCTCAAATGTTGTGTTTGTGTCCTGCCCCTCTCTCCCCATCTTGTCTCCCGCTCCCCATGTTATTTGTTTTATGTGTCTGTTTATCTTTCTGTGTGATTAATGTTCGCTCTTTCACGAGCCTCGATCTTGTATACAAAAAAACAAAAACAAAAAAAAACGTCATCTCAGGATATGCTCCGCAGGTTGGTCGGAGCGATGAAGGGAAGGACAAGTTCTGGTGTGCAATGGAGAAGCTGATGGAAAACGTGAAAGATGAGGAAGTTGTTGTGGTAGGAGGAGACCTAAATGGACATGTGGGAAGGAGTATGGACGGTTTTGAGGGAGTTCATGGGGGTTACGGATATGGTGTGAGAAATGGAGAAGGTGAAAGGATTTTGGAGTTTGCTGATGGAGCTGATTTGTTGATTTGTAATACTCAGTTCCAGAAAGAGGATAATAAGCTTGTTACATACACGTCAGGTGGGTCGACGACAACCTTTGACTACCTGCTGGTGCGTAGGCGAAATAGGAGGCACCTCGGGACACAAAGGTGATCCCGGGGGAGGAGGCTGTTTCACAGCACCACTTGGTTGTCTGCGACATAAGGGTGAAAGGTGCGAGGAGAGTTCGGCGGGTGAAGTACCAACCGAGAATGAAGGTGTGGAGGTTGAAAAAGGTGACGGTAAGGGAGGCATTAAAAGAGAGGCTCAGTATGGTAGCGGATGATGTGGTTGAGCTTGAAAGTGGTTGGATGTCAATGAAACATAGTCTGTTGGGAGCCGTTGGTGAGGTATGTGGATGGACAAAAGGACCACCGAGGCACTCGGAATCATGGTGGTGGGATGCTGAAGTTGGAAAGAAGATTGACGAGAAGAGGAAGAAGTTCATGGAGTGGCAGAAGGCGAAGGGTATGGGGGCAGAAAAGGCAGAGCATGAAAGTTATAAGGCAGCCAAGAAGGCTGCAAAGAAAGAGGTAGCAAAGGCGCAGGAGGCATGTAGGAAAATGTTTGGAGAACGCTTGGATTTGGAAGAGGGTCAGAGAGCGGTATTGAGGATTGCAAAGCAGATAGCGAAAGAGAGGTGTGATGTGATGGGGATGAGTTGCTTGAACGATGAAGTGGGACAAAATGGAAGAGATATATGGAAATACTGTTGAATGCAGAGAATGAATGGGATGGCAACATAGAGAGTAACCCAGTTTTAGGACCGGCAGAGAAGATAACCGAGAAGGAAGTTGAGGAAGCGATAATAGCAATGAAGAGTAGAAAAGCGGGAGGGCCGACGGGAGTTGTGGGAGATATGTTGAAGTCAGCAGGAAGTTGGGGTGTGAAGAGAATGACAGAGATCTGCAATCTGGTGTTGAAAGAAGGCCGCATTCCAGTGGATTGGGAACTGAGTACCCTTGTCCCTCTATACAAGGGGAAAGGTGACCCTCTGGACTATGGCTCGTATCAAGCGATAAAGTTATTGGAGCATGGAATGAAGGTATTGGAAAGGGTGTTGGAGAGGAGGATAAGGAAGAAAGTGAAGATTGACGAAATGCAGTTTGGATTTATGCCAGGAAGAGGAACGACAGATGTGCTTTTCATTGTGAGGCAGTTGCAGGAGAAGTACATGGATAAGAGGAAGAAGTTGTTTCCTGGCTTTGTTGATCTGGAGAACGCATTCGATCGGGTTCCACGTGAAGTAGTGACATGGGCGTTGAGGAAGTTAGGAGTGGAGGAATGGTTGATCAGAGTAGTGATGACGATGTACAAAAGAGCGCGCACAGGTGTAAGGACGAAGGACGGGAACAGTGGTGAGTTTGAGGTGAAGGTGGGAGTGCATCAGGGGTCGGTACTAAGTCCACTACTATTTGTAGCTGTGATGGAGGTGCTGGCTCAGAACGTAAAGGAGGGTTTACCGTGGGAGTTGTTGTATGCAGATGATCTGGTGTTGATTGCAGAAAGTATTGGATGGACTGAAGGAGAAGATGAACAAGTGGAAGGAATGTATGGAGACAAAAGGTCTGAAAGTGAATATCGGGAAAACGAAGGTGATGGCAAGTGGTAAAGCACGTGGTGAGGTGGAAAGAACTGGGAAGTGGCCGTGTGCTGTGTTCAGGAAGGGTGGCGGAGTGAATTCCATTCAATGTACAATGTGCGCTGAGTGGGTTCATCAAAAATGTAGTGGTTTGAGAGGGTCATTAACCAGTGTGGCAGCTACATTCAAGTGTAATATGTTGGAGATCAAGAATGACTTGACACTTGGGAAACTGAAGATCATTCTGAAGGGGTACTTCAACGAGGAAAGCACAACTGATCTTTATCAGCGGATGGTGAACATATCACAGGGGCCCAGCGAGTCTGCACATAATTTCTTGTTTCGGGCCATTGAGCTCAAGGAGAAGTTGTTGCTGGCATCGAAAGACAACGAAGCTGAAGAACAGTTTAAGCCTGAATTGATTCAAAAGAAATTTCTCAGATCCCTAAGCACAGGGATACTGAACGACAATTTGATATTCCAGATAAAGCCATACCTAGACGACCTGAACTCGACAGATGAACTACTTATTGAAAAGATGGGTGAAGCAGCTAGCTGGGAACAGGAGAGACAACAGAAACTGAGAAATCAATCCAACCTCAAAGCAGTAAAGCTGACAGAAATCCAGACCGAGGTGGATGACAAGACAGATGAAGACCTCCACGGTGCAAAGACTATCCCCTAGACAGCACATTAGATGGAAAAGCCTCAAGGTGCAACACACAACAAGGAAAAATCTGAGAAGAGGGAAACAGAATTCGGACCAGAAAAGATGCAGGCAATAGTACAGGAGTTTAAAGTGGAAATGAAGGAGATCAGGGAGATGCTGATAGCCTCAATGGGAATGAACAGCCAGCCGGGAAGGTGATGGCCTTCTGAGCGAGGGTGCCAAGTCTGTCGGGAAGCAGGAAGGGGAGAGATCTGTGACCACTGTTTCAGGTGTGGGCAAGGCGGGCATCTGTCCCGGGGGTGTCGGGCTCCCCGCCAGATCCTGGGAAACGGGCAGGGGCCACTGTAAAGGGGCGAACAGTGACCCAAGAGGCAAGGTCCCCACCACAGAAGAAGCGTGGAAAGCTTGGTAGTACAAAAAGGGAGAAGTCAATGGTGGCCAAAGAGACAGAGTAAGACAACCTGTGCCAATAAATCAGATAGGACTGGATGCATCATTCGAAAAAACAGCCCGGCTGAAAGATACAGGAGAACGAGGAGCTGCGGGTCTCAACGCCAAGCCAAATGCCAGTTAGTGAGCCTCATCGGAAGGAGATGCCTTGTTCGCTGCACTCTGGATAATGTGAACACTACAGCTCTTTGGGACACAGGTGCCCAAGCCAGCTTGTTGAATGAAGACTGGAGGAGAACATTCCTGTCACAGATACCGGTGAGACCAGTGTAGGAATTGTTAGGACCTGGTACTGTTGTGGGTGTTGCTGCTAATGGTCAGAAATCTCCTTTCTGGGGTGGGTTGAAGTGGACTTCCAGCTCCACAGCACAGGAAGTCTAAAAAAATTGCTGCGGATCCCAATGCTGATGTCAAGTGATCCGAATGTAGCACAAGAACCCATAATTGGATACAATGTGATTGAAGCACTGCTCATTGGATCAGATGGGGCACCACCAAGGCGGATAGCAGTAGAAACAGTGAGACATGCCTTCTCCTTGGATGCCAGAACAGCAGAAACGTTCATCCAACTCATACAGGTGAAGCCCTCCGAGGGCGATGGGTGGCAAGTGCGGGCAGGTCGATTACCGATCAGCATCCCACCAGGTCAGATGTTCACCATTCAATGTCGTGCACATTCTGGGAAGCTGGAAGAAAAACGAACAATGCTATTTGCCCCGGCTGAGGGGCTGCAAGAGATGGAAGGGCTAGAAGTTGGAGAAGTACTGGTGACGGTTCACCCAGGCAATAGTCCAAAGACAGCCATCCCTGTTGTGAACACTACACAACACAGCGTCACAGTGGTCAAATGCTCCATGTTAGGACACCTGCAACCAGTGAAAACCGTCTACCCAGCAGCTGTGCGGCCAGTTGAAATGACGTCAAGCTCGCCGACACCAGCCATGACACCTCATATGAATGGTGAGGACATATCCGGTGTGCTACCAAATGCACCAAATGGCCAACAGTTCAGTGGGGGAAGTGGCATGGGATCCACCAGTCAGCCTTGATGGTCTAACCACCGAGCAAGAGGTGACGGTGAAGAAGATGCTGCGAGAGGAGTGCTGTGCTTTTTCCAGAAATAAGGAAGATGTTGGTTTCATTCCATCACTGAAAATGCACATCACCCTTAAAGATGCAACACCAGTCCAGCGGACGTACCTCTCAGTCCCAAAACCACTGCACAAGGAAGTGAAGGAGTACCTGCAGGATATGTTGAATTGCGGGTGGATAAAACCATCAAGGTCTCACTACTCCTCGCCCATTGTTTGTGTTCGGAAGAAGGATGGGACCCTGCGTCTCTGCTGTGATTATAGGGAACTCAATCGTAAGTCCATTCCAGATCGCCATCCAATTCCGCGGATTCAAGATATGTTAGACTGTCTGAGCGGAAGTTCATAGTTCTCTGTACTGGACCAAGGGAAGGCATACCACCAGGGGAGTGTGGATGAAGAAAGTAGGCCTCTCACTGCCTTCATCACCCCCTGGGGCCTATATGAGTGGGTTCGCATTCCCTTCGGCCTGAGTTCTGCTCTGGCTGAGTTCCAGCGTAACATGGAGGAGTGTCTAAGAGGTCTTCGGGATGACATCTGCCTACCATACTTAGATGATAATTTAGTCCACAGTAAAACCTTTGAGGACCATGTCCATCACATTCAAATGGTACTCCAGTGATACCAACAGCATGGGGTGAAGCTCTCCCCCAAAAAATGTGATATGTTCAGGTGGAAAGTGAGATTCCTGGGGAAGATTGTGTCAGAGGAGGGCTACACCATGGACCCGGCAGAAACTACACCAGTTCAGGCATTGAAAAACCGAAAGCCAGCCATGGTTGGGGAGCTGAGGAAGGTCCTGGGTTTCCTCTCCTACTACGGGTCTTGCATACAGAACTTTTCATGTATCGCAAAGCCATTGTATGATGTACTGGCAGCCCCTGACCTAAAGTTACAGTCAAAGACAGAAAGGAAGGGGGGGAAGGAAAATAAAGACGCCAGAAAAACAGGCCAGTTGCCCAGTAAATGTCCTATTGTCTGGAGTGAAGAGCATCAACAGGCAGTGGAACAGATAATCAGCCACCTCACCAGCCCCACCTGTCTTAGGTTACCTTCAGTTTGATCAGTCATTTGTGCTGCACTGTGATGCATCACAGGAGGGCTTGGGAGCAGTGTTGTACCAACGTCAGGAGGGGAAACTGCGGGTCATAGCTTTTGGATCAAGAACTCTCACTCCGCCAGAAAAGAAGTACAACCTGCATTCAGGGAAGTTAGAGTTCCTGGCATTAAAATAGGCGATATGTAAGTGCTTCAGGGACTACTTATACCATGCACCCTCCTTCACTGTCTACACAGACAACAACCCACTCACATATGTACTCACAACAGCAAAGCTGATTGCCACTGGACAGAGATGGGTTGCTGAATTGGCAGACTTCAACTTTGATGTCAAGTACAGGCCAGGCCAAACAAACGCAGATGCGGATGGACTGTCTCGCATGCCTCTTGATTTCTGTAAGTTCATGGACGGGTGTACAGAAGGAATAAGTCCAGAGGTGGCTGAAGCTGTCATTCAAGGGGTGTCCACCACACAGAGGGACTTCATGCCACATCTAAGTCCATTGGCCATCAATGCAATGGCCACAGAGATTAAACTTGACCAGGCTTCTACCTCATTACATCCCATTCCACTGAGTCACCTCCAGTCAGCTCAGAGAGAGGATCCTGTCATTGGCCTGGTGCTGAAGCTAAAAGACCAGGGTGAGCACCCAAGCAAGGCGACAGTAGAAAAGGAAAGCCCTGAGGTGAAGGCATTGCTGAGGGAGTGGTCAAAGCTGCAGGTAAATAGCAAAGGTTTCCTGTATCGCAAGACTGCAACAAGGACCCAACTCGTGTTGCCACGCTGCTACCATCCACTTGTATACAAGGAACTGCACAAAGATATGGGGCACCTGGGCTCGGAAAGAACGTTAGAACTTATCAGGGACCGATTTTACTGGCCAAGGATGCAGCGGGATGTGGAGAGATTTGTGACACAGGAATGTGAGTGCTTAATGAAGCGAAAACCAAGCCAGATCACGCGAGCACCCATGCTGAATATAAAGACCACATATCCCTTTGAATTGCTGTCCATCGACTTCCTGCACCTTGAAACGTGTAAAGGAGGGTATGAGTACATTCTCGTGGTGATGGACCATTTCACTCGATTTGCACAAGCGTATGCAACAACCAACAAGTCAGCAAGGACAGTTGCCGATAAGATATTCAGTGACTTTGTGCTGAAGTTTGGTTTTCCCATACGAATCCATCACGATATGGGACGAGAATGTGAAAATCAACTGATGGCCCAGTTGAAGCAACAAAGTGGGATTAAAGGCTCCCACACCACACCATACCACCCTCAAGGAAATGGACAGGTAGAGAGGTTTAACAGGACATTGCTGGCAATGCTGAGGACTGACTGAAGAACAAAAACAAAATTGGAAGAACTCATTAGCAAGTGTGGTACATGCCTATAACTGCACCCGCAATGAAGCAACAGGGTTCTCACCGTACTTCCTGCTCTATGGGAGGTCTCCCAGACTTCCGATAGATCTACTATTTGGATTTGACATTGAGGGGAAAGAGGGCTCTTATGCTGACTATGTTGCGAAGTGGAGGGACAGGATGAGAGATGCATATGAAATCGCAAGCAAAACTGCAGCCAAGCAGGCCACTCGGGGAAAACTGTCACATGACAAAAGAGTCTACGGTGTAGAGCTACAAACAGGTGGTCGGGTTTTGTTGAGGAATGTTGGTGAGAGGGGAGGTCCTGGGAAGATCCGATCCTACTGGGAGGACTAGGTTTACGTTATTGTCGGAAGAAAGACGCCAGACAGCCCAGTGTATGAGTTGAGACCTGAAAATGGGAGAGGCAGAGCCAGGACCCTCCACTGCAATCTTCTGTTGCCATGTGACTCCCTCCCTGTGGCAGAACCTCAGCAGAGACTGCCCAGAGAGGAAACAGCACAGAGTGAGCGAGGACTGAGGAGAAGGTGGACACGCCGTCAAGGTTCCATTGTGGAAGGGGTTGAGCCAGTTGGTGAGTCAGAAGACGAAATCTTTGAGGACCAAGCCCAATGGGGCACAGTGGAGGGATTGGATATCTCGGATCTCAACCCTGACGCCATAGCATTTCAACCACGGAGGAGGGTACAACGACAGCCAAATCCATCTCCATCTCCGGTGGTCATGCAGAAAGAACTACTGGAAGACTGGGACCTCAGTGAAGAGGCAGGGGGACACACCAGTGAAGGACCACAAGAGCTCCTGGAATCGGAGGAAGAAGTAGTACACGAAGACACCTCCAATGGCAACTATTCCTGTCCAAAGAGACGGATTAAACCTCCACAAACATTGACCTATGAGTCACTGGGAAAACCATCTTTGGTGAGAAGGATAGTAAGCACCCAGGAATCCAGGATTCGGTTGGTTGATGGAGACATCTTTAACTGCCCCCCAACAGAGACTCTTGCATACTGCATTAGCAGAGATTGCACCATGGGAGCAGGAATGCTTACACTCTTTGAAGAGAAGTGCTCCGGTATACAAGAGCTGTTCAGTCACACAAGGAAGACCAGAGATTGTGTGGTGCTAAAAAAAAGGAAAAGATTTGTGTACTACCTCATCACAAAGGAGAGTGCTGACCAGAGATCAATGTGCACCAGCTTGAAGGAAAGCTTGGAGGCAATGAGAAACCACTGCATTGCTCATGTAATAACCAAGGTCTGCATGCCAAAGAATGGATGTGGGCTGGAGGACTTGAATTGGGAAACGGTGCTGAAGATTTTGGAGGAGGTCTTCCAAGAAACTGACACCAGTATCTCTGTCTACTCGTAGTAAGAACCTCGGGAGTACGTACGAGTGATGGAAGAACGAACAGTTGTTCGGGTGAAGTGAATGTCGGGACGACATTTCTTTTGAGGGGGAGAGTGTTACGAGAAAAACTACTATCTCCATTTTCATTACTACCACCCCATAAAAAACTCAAAATAATGATGAGATTAATATTAAAACGCAGAAGGCAGCCTGAATGATAGAGTGGAGATGCAACCGCTGACCACCGGGTGTTAACAACACAGTTGCTCTTACAGCACCTCAGGTTGCCGCGAACGGCGTATCGGAAGGCACCAAGCCTGCATCTCCTGTTTTATATCTGCGATTATTATACAATTCAGAATAATGACGAGATTAATATTAAAACTCAGAAACCAGTCCGAATAATAATAATGAGTGGAGATTCAGCCTCGGACCATCTTCTGTGAACAACACCACTGTTCTTACAGCACATCCGGTTGCCGCGAATATGGTGTTTGAATGCGCCAGTCCGGCATCTCATGTTGTGCATCTTTGATTATTATTCCAGTAAAAGAATTTGGAATTGGAATGGCGACACTGCTCTGATCCATCTACCTCATCACCCTGCACCATCACACCGGAATACTGTTATAGTGCAACACCTACTTTGGACTTAATCCTGTTCACATGATCATGTATGGTGTTTATCCTCATCCACATCTTTAAGAATCAAGATCGGAAGCATCGTACGTATGTGTTCGTTTTGATCGTCACAAAAGTCTTGCCGGACTGGGAAGATTCCACAAGCGTTGGTGAGCAATGCACGTCTCCTCTGTTACTCCAAAACTGCTTTTCTTATTTGTATCGTATCGATTGTACCATGTGTCAATATCGTAACATTGATAAACGCATCAGCCGTATGCCCTCCGTCAAATTGACGACAACATACCCTCCTCTGAACGTTCCCTGTGCCTTATTTCACTTACTCTGGCATTGCAAGTAGACTAGACGGATTTCTGACAAATGTGAATGTTCGGTGCATTTTTGCATAAAAGTTGGGAACCTCACTTTTTAATATAATTCGGGTATGCTGAATTCGATTAACCCGGTTCCCAAGCCGAATGTTGAGTTTTTGACCTTCTAATTAGCATAAACAAAATTGCTGCCAAATTGCCATTTTTGGACAATTTCTTTGAACAAGCATTTTTGTATCATGTATATACATGCAGCTCTTTTCCTTTAACTTTACAACTTTTACCACAAAATGCATCGAGAAGCTTATACGTGGCCTTGTTTCATAAATCCGTCTCGTTCTCAACTCTAAAGGATGTGGTATGCCGAACACCAACAAACAGACTTGATCCCTCAACACCTATTATAGGGATTATTACTCCAACCTGTTGACAAGATAAACTCACTCGCTCTAATTACCATTTTAAAGGCCTATTTATCATCAACTCTTAACACTAGGATACCGGGCTGTAACATTGCCAAGTCAACCCGGCCAAGCTCAATCATCCTTGAACTGCACGTTTCCCTGGGCGTTTCTTACCTTCTGCCATCCCCTTGCTTCCCAGCTCCCATTGTTTTGACATAATCAGTCTCCTATATGAATGCCAGAGTGGGTGGGAGATTTGAGCAGCTGAGAGCAAAGGGAAGTAGTAAAAGGGAGTGAGGTGAGGTTGTGGGAAAGGAGCCGAGCAAGAGCTAACAGGTGAGGCACGTACCAGTACAAATGTTGCTTTTGAGTGTCATTGTTTTTGTAAATAAAGTCAAGGCTCTTGGAAGAGCTGCAACACAGAACAGATCAGGATGCAGATGATCAGAAAGAGAGGCGGATGCCAACAGCAGGGCTGAAGGACAAAATAGACAGAGATGGACAAGAGTGATGCGGATAAGAATGAGGGGTAGGAGAGGATGCAGAAGCAAATTCTCAGAAGGGAAAAAATGGAAATTTGGATTAGGTGAGGGAACTTTGTTTTATTACATATCCAGGTCGAAGCTCATGGTTGAGTTGGATGAGTGTGGAAGATCGACAAAATAAGATGTGCATCAGCATAGGTAGAGACATTCGAGTGGATGGGAATAATTAAGTCGAAGGGCTGACAAATATATGTGGGAGATGGTGTTGAGTGATGATGTGTTGAAATGTTAAAATAATGATGGAAAGGGCATAGAGTGACAACCCAAGTAGGGAGAGCAGGAGGGTACAGGGAGTATAAAACGACCACAAGCCGAGTAGGGAGAGCAGGAGGGTACAGGGAGTATAAAACGACCACAACCCAAGTAGGGAGAGCAGGAGGGTACAGGGAGTATGAAACGACCACAACCCAAGTAGGGAGAGCAGGAGGGTACAGGGAGTATAAAACGACCACAACCCAAGTAGGGAGAGCAGGAGGGTACAGGGAGTATAAAACGACCACAACCCAAGTAGGGAGAGCAGGAGGGTACAGGGAGTATAAAACGACCACAAGCCGAGACTTCGGGACGGTAAGGAGATAATGGTTAAAGAAGAATTGCATCTGCAGCTGTTTCACAGGACATCTTGGTGTGTTGGAGAGAGTGGCCAGGAAGACAGACGACCAGAAAGTCAAAGTTTGAGGCCATGCCCACACAACCCTTCTCTATCGCTTGGATCCTGAACTTGCCCGAAGGAGGGAAAGCTCCAACGCATGCGGGGAGCAGGACACGAGACAGCAGGGAAACAATGGCAGGTAAGCACTTTACGTAACCTGAAGGGATTGCTGTGGCTACTGGAGAAAAAGATTGAGAACTTCCTAATTTAAGCCATCTCACAACATGGGCCATGTGGATGTGATTAGAAATATCTGTGTTGTTGAAATGGTGCAGCTGAAGATGGTGTTGAAATGCAGAAGATGAATACGTTACTAAAATTAAATAAATAACATTATAACATTTCTTTTGGTTTGTTTTATATCCATCAATATTGGAATTTACACCTGTTTGTTTTTTTGAAAGCAAGTTCCAACTATGTTCAAATCTTTGCCATTTACAAGGGGCCCGTTGGTCCACTGATCCATTCACCACATTGTAGCATACCTGACTGTCGGGCTTGGGGAAAGGGGGGCGGGGGGATCTTTTGGGTCATCTGGGTCTTTGGGGTCTTCAAAGGTTGAAGGAGTCTCGGCAGTCCAGAGAGTTAAAAGGTACATTTCAAAAGTACTTAATGAATTAATAGATGTATGTAATAAGTAACACACACACACACACACACACACACACACCTCATCCATTTATATTAGATAGTAAATATTGTACATCATATGCAATCGATGAAATGCTTTCTTAAAAAATAAATAAATAATATTAATAAAAAAAGACATTTTGCAATGTATGGATATCAATCCGAAATGGCCAACTACGGCTTCTGGTTAAAAAAAAAAAACCGTAGTCATGACATCACACCATTTTTAGATTCATACCCATGAGACGTCATCAATCGATTGGGTAACGATGCTTCAAAGTGATCTGGAAATGTTCCCACAAACACCCAGCCAGGTGTTATACCTCGAGAACAGCGATTGCAAAGATGCGCACGAGTTCCAAAGATATGGAAAGTGAGAGCGAAAAGAAGAGCGTGGATAAAACACAAGACGGACTGAGAGAGAGCGAGGGAGAGAGCAACGAAGGACGGGAGAGCTGGTACAGAAGTCGACGACCCAGGACTTCCTTTCAGCGGCACCAGGTGTCTCAATTGGATAAAACAGTTTTCTCCCAAAATCATTTTTTGGGAGAAAATAGAGAGATTTTGGGAGAAAATTTGGGAGAAAATTTGGGAGAAAATAAATTTCTAAAGGACATTTTTATATTGGAAAAAATGTGTAGAAAACGATTTGCTTTGTTAAAAAGTTGTCAGGGTGTCCCACGTGCCATTTTTATGCAAATTAAGCCGCCATTGTGGATAAATCGGGCCTCCTTCCCCCAAGCGCTCTCCCTCCCACACATCTCCCTGCTCTCAAATGTTGTGTTTGTGTGCTTCCCCTTCTCTCCCCATCTTGTCTTCCGCTCCCTCTTTTTATATATTTTGTTTGTCTGGTTGATTTGTTTGTGAAGTAAATGTTAGCTCTTTCACGAGCCTCGATTCAGTATACAAAAAAAAACAAAAAAACGTATTCACCATATCTCCACCAATATTACAGATAACTGAAAAAACAAGGTGTCTAGACCCATATTTTGAGGGTCAAAGATCATAAGACCAGTCTTGAAGTGACCGCATGTGTCCTTGGCATGTAAAATATGCAAATTAGTGCTGCCATCAAACACATAGGCTGTTTGAGGGTTATTGATGGAAACGCATGTAATTTCAAAAAAAGTGTTATTTTAAAATGTTTATTTTATCGTCTTATTATTGGTGACTAGGCCTACTCTTTCTCATTCCAGAGTAACAGTTGTGGTAGAAGTGGACATAAGCCATCATGCCCAAACGAAAAGTGCTGATCCTGCAGTCCCCCAAAGCACCAGCAAAACACCCTCTCCACCTACATGCATGCTTCATGTGCTATCCATGTCTGATCATGGCCTTTTTACAACCCTGAGTAAAATCGAAGGAACTGCAAGTGAAAAACTACAGCACCTTCATAGGATCCGGGACCGACGTCTCCGCCAGTCACATGAGTCCCCCTATCGTATGCAATCAGTGTGCGACCAGATCCCCGCAACTCTCCCCGATGACCTGGAAAGTACTGGGTATCACCGTCAGTGTTATCAGCGTTTTACTGGCAACCTGCATCTTCTGGGAGATGAGATCGAACCAGAAGCATCAACCTCGCTATTGCATTCCCCCGTAAACATTCCGATGGATCCGTCTTCCCACCAGAGTGCATTTTCTGTGAGAAAGTAGAGATCAAAGGTGTTGATCGAAAAACTGAGCGAGCTGAAAACTTCTCATCTTGGAAGAACAAAGAAAATGCATGGGAGCAAATCGAATCACGGGCCGAGAAAATGGGTCTATTTCGACTCCATTGACTGGTGAAAAGCACAGACCTCTTTGCTGTTGAGGCCAAACACCATCCATCATGCTTGAGATCCTTCTGCACATCATTCGCTAACTACGAGCGCGGGATTAACAGAGCAAAATAACCAAAGTATACTGAACGCGCTCACATGTCAGCCGCCCATGAGAAGGCACTCGTCTCAGTACGGGAGCACATTCAAACTCATGTCGTCCAGCAGAATGAGGTCCTACGGCTATCTTCCTTGCGCTTGCAATACAGTCACGTGAAAAAGTAAGTACACCCCATGTAAAGTTTTGACTTTTTCAACATATTTCAACATACAGCTATTTGATCGTCATTTCAACAATATTGACAGATAAAGGTGATATAATATAACAAATATCATGAAACATTTACATTTTGTAGTCCATTGTATAATTTAAATAAACATAAATACAAATTTCGCATGTGGAAAAAGTAAGCACACCCTTGGCTCTAATAGGTGGTATTGCCCCCTTTGGCAGAAACAACCTCAAGTAGGCGTTTCTTATTACTGTCTTCCAGTCTCTGACATCGACTGGGAGAAATTTTTGCCCACTCCTCCATGCAGAATTCTTTCAGCTGTGCGATGTTTGAGGGGTTTCTTGCATGCACAGCTCGTTTCAAATCCCCCCACAACATCTCGATGGGATTTAGATCCGGGCTTTGACTTGGCCATTCCAGAACCCTCCATTTCTTTCTTTTCAGCCATTCCTTGGTGGATTTACTGGTATGTTTAGGATCATTGTCATGTTGCAAGGTCCACCTTCGGTTGAGCTTCAACACTCCGACAGATGGCCTCACATTATCCTCAAGCATCCTCTGGTACAATGAATAATTCATAGTGGATTATATGATGGTGAGCTGCCCAGGCCCTGATGCAGCAAAGCTGCCCCAAACCATAATATTTCCACCACCATGCTTTACAGTTGGTATCAGGTTCTTGTGGTCAAATGCTGTCTTTGGTTTTCACCAAACATGTCTTCTGGTACTGTGGCCAAATAGCTCTACCTTTGACTCATCTGTCCAGAGCACATTGTTCTAGAAGTGCTGGTCTTTGCCTAGGTGTTCATTGGCAAACTTTAGTCTTGCCCTGATGTTCTTTCTGGACAGCAAACCTTTCCTCCTGGCACACCTCCCATGTAGATCAAATTTGTGCAGCCTCTTTCTAATGGTAGACTAGTGCACTTTGACATCAACAGTGGCAAGAACTACCTGTAGGTCCCGTGATGACATTCTGGGGTTCTTCGAGACTTCTTTCAGCATCTTGCGGTCTGCTCTCGGGCTGAACTTGCTGGGGTGGCCTGGCCTGAACAAGTTGGCAGTTGTTTTGAATCTTCTCCACTTGTAGATGATCTTCCGGACAGTCGAATGATTGATTTCAAATTATTGTTTGGAGATCTTTTTAAATCCCTTCCCAGACACGTAGGCATCTATAACCTTCTTTCTGAAGGCCTCAGAGAGCTCTTTTGATCTGGGCATGGTGACGCTGCACACTTCAAAAACAAAGAGCAAACCAAACTAAATGTCTGAGGATTAAATAAGACAGATTCCTCCAAGATATGCTCTAACGATGTTCTAATCATTTGCACCTGAGCTGGTGCACCTGATTCTAATTTTAGGTATTTGAAGTAGTGATAAATGTAGGGGTGTACTTACTTTTTCCACATGCGAAATTTGCATTTATGTTTATTTAAATTATACAATGGACTACAAAATGTAAATGTTTCATGATATTTGTTATATTATATCACCTTTATCTATCAATATTGTTGAAATGAAGATCAAATAGCTGTATGTTGAAGTATGTTGAAAGAGTCAAAACTTTACATGGGGTGTACTTACTTTTTCACGTGACTGTATATTGAAGAACTGAAACAGAATGGGTACGAGAACGAGAACTATCGCTCTGAGAAACTACTGAAACGCCTACAGAATGACCCAATCAAGGATCATCTCTCCTTCATGATGGTCGATCATGACAAATTTGATGCCATTTCATTCTGGCTCGTGTACAGTTCGAATATCTCTGTTATTGATGCTCTTGCACGAGCTTACACTCTCGGAAGCACAGACAAATAACAAAACACCGCTCTCCTTCTTCGTGGTAATATTCTACAGGCTTTCAGAGAGTCCCAAAGCCTACCGTGGCCACCAACATCCGACGACATGGAGCTCAGTTCTGATAAGCTTCTACCTTCAGACCTCGTCCGGTTCCTCAGCATGGTTATGTCCGGCAAGGAAGATATGGAGACACGCGAAAAGATGAAGCACCTGGTATTCTCCATCGGGCAAGACATATGCCGTGCAGTGTCAGAGGGAAAATGGAAGTTACCAAAACGCATGCTTCTCTGTGTGACTGTCAGGCACTTGTTCCGTAGCATGCAGCTCACCAAGGTATTGCACAGGCTTGGCCACTCCGAGACCTACGATTTTGGTTTAGAGATGGAAACCGCCCTGGCCAAGGCCCTAGATGAAGTCTCAACCTATCTGACGCCCCAAATCGTGACGGGAGAGGGCAACGTGCTATTTCATTGTGAGTGGGACAACTTGAATAAAATCACTACGAATGTGCACGGCAGCAACATTGTCAACAGTGCGGGGGGAATCATGGTGCAGGAGGTCAAGCCTGGGACCCAGAGCCCCAATGTCCGAACGCTGCCTAAAATGGACAAGTCGCAATAGCGTAGCCTGAAAGTTGATACACCAAAGTCATGATTCTTCAGTGGATGTTGTCCGAGCCAAGCTGCTCCGCAAGATGGTAGGCGAGAACGAGAAACTCACTTCCAAGTCTAAGGTCGACCTGGCTCGCCTTCCTCCCTGCCAGTCCGCTTTGAAGCTGCATGTCCAGCGTGTGAATCACCGCGTCTGCTTGTACAAACGAGCTGACGTACCCATTTTGGAAAAGCCTAAACCCTACGATCAGGGGCAGGGATGGATGAGGCCTGACAAAGGAGTGTTTGAACCGTTGTGGTCATGTGACCCAGTGCTACCAACGTCACTGGTTGATCTCCTGGACACTATTGATCATGAAGAGGAAGATGATGATGATGATGATGATGAGGAGGATGGAGAAGACGAATTTGACTTTGACAGTTTTGATGAAAGCGATGATGAGTGAAGCATGTGATAGTGGAGAACACTGAAATTTCGGTCGAGATAGAGCGTCAATTCAAATTTCCGATAATTCTGGCACTCTTCATTTCCATGTTAACATGCCAACGACACATGTGGTCATTTCAAGACTGGTCTAATAACGATCTTTGACCCTCAAAACATAGGTCTAGACACCTTATTTGTTCAGTTATCTGTAATATTGGCGGCGATATGGTAAAAAATAGATTTTTCGGTAATGGCGGCACTAATTTGCATATTTTCCATGCCAAGGACACGTGGTCACCAAGACTGGTCTTATCATCTTTGACCCTCAAAATATTGGTCTAGACACCTTGTTATTTCAGTTATCTGTAATATTGGCGGAGATATGGTGAATAACAGATTTATCCATAATGGTGACTTAATTTGCATAAGAATGTCACGTGGGACATCCGGACAACTTTTTAACATAGCAAATCGTTTTCTACGCATTTTTTACAATATAAAAACGCCCATTAGAAATTGATTTCCAGGGGTGCACGCTAACCCCCTCTACAACTAGACTAATAGAAACTCTACCTTCAAAAAGTTCCCCCAACTAAACAGCTTTACCCTCTTCCCACATTTAGGATCATCAGACAATGACTGGTTATTTTTTTCTGTGCAGTTGGATGTGATGGAAAGAGCATTCTTCAGAAATCCATATCCAGATGTGTGTACTGCTCGCACCATTGCGCTGCATCTTCAACTGCAGGAGGAGAGAGTCCTGGTAAGAAATCAGAACTGCTTCAACTTCCTGCAAACCCTAACCCTAACCCATCTCCCCCATAATGGACAAATTGCAGGTATAAAAAGATCCTCGTGTTCATTTAGAAACCTTGCTTGAATATCTTCGTTGCTTCTCTGTCCATTTTAGATTTGGTTCCAGAACCGTAGAGCAAGGCTGCGCAGATCCTACAGGGAATCGCAACTCCGAATCGTTTCTCAGACGATGACCTCCATGCCCAACATCCTGAATCGAACTCCTTTCATGGCTCCGCCACCAAGCTCCTGTCACTCTCTTATCCCACAAGCTCAACTGATTTCAACAACTCATCATCTGTCACTGCTTAACCCCCCAACAATCTTAAATTGACAATCTCGTCATCCTTATTATTCATCTCACCTTTAACCTATCAACCCCATATTGCACCGTCCCGATGGAAATATGAATCAACGTTATTGAAATAAAGGAAAAGACCAGATGCGTGGACAGCAAGCATCATGGCAGCGCTATGGAGGAATGTCCCCTTTGTGCTGCCACCGGTCCATAATCTCCTGCCTTTTGAGAGGCAACCACTTTAGCACACATTTAGAAATTAATGTATGAGATTATCCGGAATTTTAATTACAATCATAAACATCAGGGAATTGGGTTTCAATTCCTCTTTTATTCAGCTTCACGGAGTAGAAACAGAGGATATAATGGCTGAGACTGGGGGGAAAGAGGCGGGAATGAGGGCAATGCAAGACAAAAGAGGATAAACAAACAGAAAGAGCCAAGAAAAAAACAGATGAAGGGAAATTGGAAGAAACAGGTAAATAAATGAAAAAGAAAAATGGAAAATAATACAACAACTGCAGCCAGAACACTGCGACATTTCAAACATGCACAACACAACACAAATAACATTCAAAGTTGTTGTTGTTTTTTTTTAACCAGGAAAATAATTACCATTTTCCTTCCGAAATCCCAAAGTGAGTGTCCAAGAAGTAAATTATTTTGTTCACGAAAACGGACTTTCAACCCTGCCAAACAGTGTTGCTGACATAGCATGGAAACCAAGAAAGAATTTTGATGCGCATGCGCAAAATTGGAGGTCACGTCCCTTCAAAGCTGTCCATGCGCTCACGCTTTCGAAGTTAAGTAATTTTTCACAATTGTGTTTTTGTCGAAACTGTATCTTTCTTTCGGTGTGTGTACCTATTGGTGTGTCTTTAATAGGATTCTCGGTGTTGGTTTTTCATACCTGTGTACAGAGTCGTCGGTTAGTTCGTGTCGCGTATTCTGAGGCCTAGTGTAGTAGGCTACCATGTCCGACCTTGGCTTGAGGCTTTGCTTTTGTCTCAGCGGTTCTTCGATTGCGCTGCAATTACTTTTGGTCTCTGTTTTTCCCGTTCTTTTCACCCCATACTTCCTTGTTTAAAATCTCAACTCAAAAAAAAATAAAACCAAAAATATATTTCCTTCTCTGTTCTTATCCGTTTGTTCGTTCTTATTTGTTCGTTCGTTCTTCGACCACATTGTTCATGATCACGTGATCACGTGATCACGTTGTTAAAAAATGTTTCAACTGTCCCCTGAAGAACTGTATTCTGTCATATACGATAACACCTTTTTCTTCTTCTTCTATAAAAGGATGCTTTCGACTTGCTCACCAAATCTATTCATTCCCAAAAAAAATTCCATCTCTTACAGTGCCTCTTTCATACATTCCCTAAACTCTTCAGCACTCCACCCATCCTTCAGCGTCCTCAAATGTATTTTTGACTCGAAGGTCTAAAGAAACTCATTTTGCAATAAATGTTCGTTTCCCATTAATCGTACACTTTTCAAAATCCAATCTCACCCCTCCCCTCCAAATCTTCCCCATCACCCCTTCCTTCCAAAACTTCCACATCACCCCTTCCCTCCAAAATTTCCCCATCACCCCTCTGCTTCAAAACTTCCCCATCACCCCTCCCCTCTAAATCTACCCCCTTGCCCCTCCCCTCCAAATCATCCCCATCACTCATCTCTTTCAAATCTTCCCCCTTGCCCCTCCCCTCCAAATCTGCCCCATCACCCATCCCTTTCAAATCTTCCCCCTTGCCCCTTCCCTCCTAAACTCCCCCCACACCCGTCCCCTCCGAGACTCTCCCTCGCTCCTCCCCTTCTAGACTCCCCTCTCCCCCCTCCTCCTCAAAGCGTCCTCCCCGCTTCTTCCCCCTTCCAACTTTCACCTTCATCTCCCCCAACCTTCTGCCTCACTCTCCCCCCTCCTCAAATAACACCTCACTGCGCCTCACCCAATCACCATCAAACCTTTTGTCCACCCCATTCTTCCCTTTCTCCAAGCTATTCTGAAATCTCTGCCACACCTTCAACAGCTCTCCCTACCTCTTCCTCCTCTTCCACATCTTACCCTACCGCTCCCACCCCCTGTTCTGTATCCAATGCTCCCCCTTCCTCTTCTTTAACAGTATGGACCTCAAAC
Organism: Myxine glutinosa; assembly: GCF_964187855.1. Lineage (NCBI taxonomy): Eukaryota > Metazoa > Chordata > Myxini > Myxiniformes > Myxinidae > Myxine > Myxine glutinosa. The sequence goes on along the minus strand of NC_136264.1, from coordinate 9,015,542 downwards.
ATCCGGGGCCTTCGCTCAAACTTGACTGATCTCTCCATACAGGTTGCTTCTGACAAACCAGACGTGATCTGCTTAACAGAAACTTTCCTCCTTCATGATGTCTCTGATTCCTTGGTATCTTTCCTTGGTATATTCCTTGGTATATTCCAGGTTACTCCCTCCTCCGGTATGAAAGACCTGAGCCTTGTCCTGGAGGTGGGGTTGCTATCTTTATAAAAAAAAACTCTCTTCCTCACTCGCCCTGCACTGCCCTCTCTCCACCTCACCCCCAGGAATACCTTTGGCTACGGCTTCCCCTTCGCTCCCACCTTTTGTTCATATGTGTGTTGTACCGTCCACCAAACAGTGGTGACTCCATCTACATCTTGCTGTCTGACAATATGGACCAACTTCTATCTACCCATACCAACTCTCTCTCTTCCTCATATGTGGTGATTTCAGTTGTCACCATGACAGTTGCCCGGGTGTGGGTACCTCTCTCACCAGCCATGGCTCTTCAGCAAAGGACTTCTGTGACTCACTGGGACTGACACAATCTGTCAATTTCCCGACCCGGATCTCAGTCAACGGAGCATCTTCTCTTCTGGACTTGGTTATGACTAACTTCCCTGAAAATGTCTGCTGCTCTTCTTCTGCTCCAATCGGCTCATCTGATCATGTGCTTGTTAAAGTGGACATCTCTCTGACCATTCTCAGAGAGCCTCCTCAGCGTCGACGAGTCTGGCATTTCACTCAGGCCAACTGGCACGGTCTTCAAGCATCCATCAATCATCTGGACTGGTCTCCCATCTCTACCGCCTCCGACATCAACTCATCCTGGGAATTCGTCCAAAGTAAATTGCTCTCTCTCATGCACAGATTTATCCCATCTCGTCTTCAGTTGTCATACCCTTCCTCCCGTCCATGGTACACGGAATCTTGTGGTGAGGCTATTGCCCAGAAACAACTTGCTTTCGTCTCCTGGAAAGCAAATCCAACGGAAGGAAATCTCATTTCCTTTCACAAAGCCCGAAACAAGTGTGTGTCCACCCTCAGTGTGTGCCAGGAAACAATATCTCTCCGTTCTCAGGACCAAACTCTCTTATCTGTCTCCCTCTTCCAAATCCTGGTGGCATCTGGTCAAATCTGTTTCTGGTGTTTGTTCCCCCTCCATCCCCTCCCTCACCTCAAGCGGCCACACGGCTGACTCCACACGTGAAAAAGCTGAATGCCTCAACTCTGTGTTTGCTTCTAAATCTTGTGTCCTAAACCCATCCCTCTCTGTACCCACCGTACCCAGTCGTACCCAGCTGCTCCTGGACTCTGTGTCCTTCCTCCTGACAAGGTGGAAAAGTTTCTGTCAACCCTCGACTCTGATTCTGCAACTGGACCTGACGGCATCAGCCCACGGGTCCTAAAATCCTGTTCTTCCGCTCTTTCACTCCCTCTCTCTGTTCTCTTCACCCTCTCTTTTGCTCAAGGTCATCTGCCATCTGCTTGGAAATCTGCCAACATCACCGCTTTGCACAAAAAAGGTGCAAAAACAGATCCCAGCAACTACAGACCAATCAGCCTTCTCCCAATTATCAGCAAAGTCATGGAATCCATCATTGCTTCAGATATGAAATCTTTCCTCTTCTCCAATGGCTTGATCTCTGATCATCAATTTGGTTTCAGACCTGGTCACTCTACTCTGGACATGCTGCTTCTGCTTTCTCAACAATGGATGGATGTCCTCAATGCCAAACAGGAAATTAGAGCTGTCTCCCTTGACATATCACGTGCCTTCGATACGGTCTGGCACCCCGCTCTGCTCACCAAACTCTCCTCTTTTGGTATCCATGGAAATCTCCACGCATGGCTGGCGGACTTCCTCTCTAGTCAGAGTCAACGTGTGGCCCTGAATGGGTTTCTCTCATCTCCTCTTCCTGTTCAGGCTGGAGTTCCACAAGGCAGTGTTCTGGGCCCTGTACTTTTTCTGGTCTTCATCAATGATCTCTCTGACTCTCTTGAAAATCCTCTCTATCTCTTTGCTGATGACTCTACCTTCTGTCGCTCCATTCTTCATCCCTCAGATCGGCAGTCTGCAGCCTCCTCACTCTCTGCAGACCTGCACAAAATCACAGACTGAGCAAACAAGTGGAACATGTCTTTCAATCCTGACAAACCTCACAATCTTACGATGTCTCTCCAAAAAGACCGACTGGACAACCCTCCCATCCACTTTCTGAATAATCCTCTCCAAGAAGTTCTGTCACTCAAGCTTTTGGGTCTCACTATCTGCCATGATCTTTCCTGGGAAAACCACATTTCAAATCTGGCCTCCAAAGCCAGTCGCCGACTGGGCATCCTCCGTCGTGCGAAGTTCTTCCTTGGCACACCTGAGCTCCTCACCACATACAAGGCTTTCATCCGCAGCTCAATGGAATACTGCTCTCCCCTCTGGGCTGGTGCTCCTGCCTCACACCTAGCTCGTCTTCACGCTGTTGAAACCAAAGCATTCAGAATCATTGGAATCTCCCGCGATGAAGCTAACTCGAAGGGCCTCTCACTCACTCACCGCAGGCAGGTTGGTGGTCTTTCCATCTTCTACCGACTCCTCTCTGGCCTTGCCCCCCCCAGCTCTCTCTGGGCTCTGTCCCGCAAATATTCCTACAGGTCGCACAAGATCTGCCTGCAACCCTCTTATGGTTAAACTGCCAAAGTCTAGGCTCTCTGCTCACCTTCACTCTTTCATTCCCCTTTTCTCCCGCCTCTGGAACAAACTCCCCCACTCCCTTCAATCCCACTCCTCCCTCCAGGTCTTTAAAACAGCTGTTCACCACCATCTCTTATCTTCCCCCATCGAAAACCTTGATCTTTTCTACCCCCGGTAATTCACCCCAATTCCACTTTTTTGAAATACCAACTTCTGTCCTGGAAGTCCTTGGTGTCCTTGTGTTTTGTTTTATACTTCTCCCACCCCCCCCCCCCCCCCCACTTCCCACTCCTCCTCCCCCCAAGCGCTCTCCCTCCCACACATCTCCCTGCTCTCAAATGTTGTGTTTGTGTGCTTCCCCTTCTCTCCCCATCTTGTCTTCCGCTCCCTCTTTTTATATATTTTGTTTGTCTGGTTGATTTGTTTGTGAAGTAAATGTTAGCTCTTTCACGAGCCTCGATTCAATATACAAAAAAAAAAAAAAAAATCAAAGATTTGCTCCAACTGTACCTTCTGTACAATAATACAACAGGATGTGCGAATACGTCATCACTCAAATGTCAACTCACCACACACCCGGCCCGAACCCCCCCCTCCCCCCTCCTTCACTGCCGCTCTACCAAGAGCAATGATAGTTTGGGAGGAGAGGATCCGTGCATTTTATGTGCACTTTACCTATTTGGCTCGAGATACCAATACAGTACATTCTACTTAACGTCCACGCTTCTCCCTGCATCCCTCACATTGTTGCAAAGCACATTCCCAAACCAAAAAACTCAAGGTGCGAAAACTTCATTTAATACTGGAAGTGCTGGGAGGAGCAGCCAGGGAGCCAGGATGACCCAATGATTCACTCGGTTGTAGGTGCTGCAGGTACCGTGCTTGCACGGGTTTGTGACGTCGTAGCGCCGCTGTTGCAGCGTCCACCGAGAACCAGGCTCTTTTCCGACCTGATGGAAAGCAAGATGACAGGGACCGCGCTTCATGTCACGGGAGAGGAATACGTTGGGGGCACATTTTACTGTTCAGGGGGAAAACAGGAAGCAGACATCGAGGGAAGAATGTCTGCGTGATAAGGTGTTCAACACATGGTGTTCGAAAACGCAACCCATGCGTGCAAGTAGTATTCCAAAAATTACAATTTGTTTGTTGGTTGGAAATTTGTTTTGGCATTTCATGGACTAATGTGAGCATCTTGTTGAACACTCCAGGTGGTTTGAATGAACCTTTCTCCGTATTGAAGCTGTTTCATGAGGATCTGTTTATACTGTTTCAGACTCCAGATTTTCTGGCATAGTAGAAATTGTAGACAACTGCTGAAATGGTATTAGCCTTTAATTATTTATTTGATTACACCATCATCCAATATAATTGCAAGTATCATAACGGTAGTACTCCATATGTAGGGATGGCACCGAAAAAAAGTTAGCCACCCCCATCAAATGTGTACAAAATTACAACAGAGTGAAGTCATAATTCTTTAAGCCATACCTTTTATTCGAGTGTTTTCAGAACGAATAAGACTAATAAAGACGCCACAATGCATCGTCAAAGGTCCAAATCGAGAGATCGCAGCATCGCTTAATTGTACTTTTCTCAATTTTGACAGACAGCCGAGCACAATAATGGCCGAAGTGATTGCAATCATTATAATCATTATAATCATTATAATTATAATAGGTGGATGCGACATTGACAAGGGAAAAGATCCCAGAATAAACATCACACGAAAATACGCGATTTGGTGTCTGTCTGACGATTTTTGACCATGATACATTTGGCCGTTACTTATCCAATCTCAACCAAACTTGACAAGAGGACTAAGGGGTCACGTGATGAGGGTTTGGAGCGAATTCATTTGCCCCCCTCCCCGAGGGTGTTTTCCCCGCCACTGGGGATGCGTGTTGAGGTGTATATCCGTGTTAAGACAGTTTTATCGTGGCGTTTTTTCAAGGCTGCTTCCAATAACAAACAAGTACAAAAAGTTTTAACTAAAACAAAAGCTGCGTCGATGTTACACAATGCCTAGATGCAGCTGTGCCTATAACGTCGATATTATAGGCACAGGACATTCCTATTGATTCGATTACTTGATGTTATTTTTGTGCAAAGTGAAAATATATCTCGGCAATTTCCCGTGCGTGGCGACGAATTTTTAATATATCTCGACATTTTCCCATCTGTTATTTCAGGCGGTGTATGACTGACCATGCCGCGATTTAAAAAATATATATCTCGGCAATTTCCCGTGTGTGGCGACACGTGAACGAAGCTATGCTCCTCTCTCCACATTATTGTGACGACGTATAAATTACTAGCTGAGGTACCCGGCTTCGCCCGGGTTGAATAAGAATAAGACAAATATATGATGAAAATAACATGTATATTTTATAGCAATATCACAGTACATTTCCTACATGACGTTTTGTCAATTTTCAATTTCTCAAAACCTCTTGGTGTACAACATTTCTGGTTTTCTTACTTGGTGCCAAGACATAAAGATTGCTTGGTTTTCCAACCCTCGAGCAGCCCACGTACAGCTGGCCATGGGAAGTACCCAGCATTGCCGGGTGGGGGAAGGGAGGGGAGGGGGAGGGGAGGGGAACGGGGGGGGAGGAGAGGGTGGGGAGGGGAGAAGAGGGGGGAGGGGAGAAGAGGGGGGAGGGGAGAAGAGGGGGGAGGGGGAGGGGGAGAGGAGAGAAGAGGGGGGGGAGGGGAGGGGGGATGGAGGGAGAAAGGGGGAGGGGGAGGGGGAGGAGGGGAGGGGGAGGGAGGAGGGGAGGGGGGAGGGAGGAGGGGAGGTGAGGGGGAGGTGGGGGGGAGGGGGAGGAGGGGAGGTGAGGAGGAGGGGGAGGAGGGGAGGTGAGGGGGAGGGGGAGGAGGGGAGGTGAGGGGGAGTGGGGAGGGGAGAAGGGGAAGGGGTAGTGGGAGGGGGGAGGGAGAAGGGGAGAAGGGGTAGGGGGAGGGGGAGGGGGGAGGGGGAGGGGGAAAGGGGAGGGGCTAGGGGGAGGGGGAGGGGAGGGGTAGGGTGGAGGGGGGAGGGGAGGAGAGGGGGGAGGCGAGGAGGTAGGGGGGAAAGGGAGGGGCATGGGGGGCAGGGAGTGGAGGGGGGAGGGGGAGGGGGAGGGGAGGGGGGAGGGGAGGGGGGAGGGAAAGGGGGGGAGGGGGAGTGGATGGGGCGGGGATAAAGGGGGGAGGGGGAGAGGGTGGGGAGGGGAGGGGAGAAGAGGGGAAGGGGAGAAGAGGGGGGGAGAAGAGGAGGGAGGGGGAAGAGGGGAGAAGAGGAGGGAGGGGGAGGAGGAGAGGGGAGGGGAACGGGGGGGAGGGGGAGGTGGGGGGGAGGGGGAGGATGGGAGGTGAGGGGGAGGGGGAGGAGGGGAGGTGAGGGGGAGGGGGGAGGAGGGGAGGTGAGGGGGAGGTGGGGGGGAGGGGGAGGAGGGGAGGTGAGGGGGAGGGGGAGGAGGGGAGGTGAGGGGGGGGAGGAGGGGAGGTGAGGGGGAGTGGGGAGGGGAGAAGGAGGGGAGGGGAGAAGGAGGGGAGGGGGGAGGGGGAGGGGAGGTGAGGGGGGAGGGGGGAGGGGGAGGTGAGGGGGGGAGAAGAGGGGGAGGGGAGAAGAGGGGTGAGTTGAGAAGAGGAGGAGGGGGAGGGGGAGAGGTGGAGAAGAGGAGGAGGGGCGGGGGAGAGGGGAGACGAGGGGGGATGGGGAGGGGGAGGGGTGGGAGGGGAGGGGAGGGGGAGGGGGGAGGGATAGGAGGAGGGGGGAGGGATAGGAGGGAGGGGGGAGCGGCTAGCTTGGCAAGCGATAGCAGGCTTTTTACTTTTATTTTTACCTCAATGAGGGCTATATATATAGTCCGTGCTTGGAGCCTTCAAGTTCAACATAAAGTTTTTTTATGAAAAATAATGCAGATGTATAACAATCCACCAATGCAAGTTCAGAAATGAATGCAGATCCTTTACTTTGCGATACAAACGCAATTCCCGCCATTTCCACTCACGATCGTGGCCTCCACAGTGACCGCGCCTCTTCTTCCTCCTACAACTTCGTCTCACTTCTTTCACTCAAAATGCACGAAATTCTGCCGCATGAAATTACGTAGAGGCCTCTTCGGGGGGATATAAGGTAGATGAGGAAGGCGTTGTAACAGAAGAATTTTAAAAAAAGTGGAAGAACATAAGGAAATGGGAGCTATTCTGGACCCACAGCCAAACCCGACAAACCATTGCAATACACCGCCACAAACTACACCATGGAATTGCAGCTGGCGCGGTTTTTTTAAACCATTGATATTAAAATAAAACGTAGCCTAAAACCACCGGGATTTTATGCTGATTCCGAATGTGTCTAAAACTTTTCTCCGATGTGTAGTTCTTGAGTTGTAAGCGGACATCCAGACAGACACACACACACACAGACACTCCTCCTTTATATATAGAGAAATATTTCATCGTGACGATTGTCATCAAATGGACGAATTTTTAATATATTTCGGCATTTTCCCATCTGTTATTTCGGGCGGTGTATGACTGACCATGCCACGATTTAAACAAAAAATATATATATCTCGGCATTTTCCCATCTGTTATTTCGGGCGGTGTATGACTGACCATGCCGCGATTTAAAAAAAAATAATCTCAATGGACTTGAAGTTACAGGCCTTTGAGAATTCATTTCGTTCTATAAAGGGCAACTTTCATCGGATTTTCTTCCCGTTTTTTTTCAACCGAGTCTAAAACTATGTTAGCGACTGTGAAAAATGAAATGATATATCGAATTTGATTTGAAATAAAACTGTGTGAGAGAGGAAGACACCACGGGCCTACAAAACAGGCCTCAAAGCTATGCGAGTTAATAAAATGGTGGATATTTGTTTATATGAAGCCTCTCCCAAAATGGGTGGAGCTATGGTTCCCAGAATGAGTGGAGCTTTGAGGTTTTGTCTTCTCTGCAAGAACAAGAACAAGAAGAAGAAGAACAAGAAGAACAACAACAACAGCAGAGGGCACTCTATTAGCAGCGTCTGCGACGCGGCTAAAAGGAGCAATCAGAGATTGCAGACTCTCGCCAGGACGTGTTTTGGTGGTTTTTAAGGCTTTTGTGTTGAAACAAATATGGTGGCTGAACCACGTGATCGATGACATCATTATTTTTTTCTCCACCAATTTATCCATAATGACGCTCAAGAAATTTCATCTTGAGCGGATGAAGTTTTGTACTTGTCGAATTATGACATCATAATGACGGCACCTATGACATTATCATTAACATAATTTATTCCCCATGGAGAGTTATTTACAATGAACCATGTCTCAATTTTTTATATGCAGCGTTTTCAGAGATATACAGTCGTGGCCAAAAATATTGGCACCCTTGCACTTTTTTCAAACAACTCGCAATGTTCTCGAAAAATAAGTTTAAATTGACAAAAGTATTTGGTCTCCACAATTCTTTATTCCCCTGTTAATAATACAGAACCTTTGCTTTTGATTCAGAACTTAATATATCCTTTTAAATTGGAAAATAAAAAGAAATGGCATTGACAAAATGATTGACACCCAAGACTTAATATTTGGTAGCACAGAATTTGGACAAAATAACTGCAGTCAAGCGCTACGTATAGCCAGGAATGAGCTTCCTACACCACTCTACTGGCAGTTTGAGTTTATCCCACTCTTCTTGTGCAAACTGCTCCAGGTCTCCCAGATTTGAAGGGTGCCTTCTCCCAACTGCTGTTTTCAGATCTCCCCACAGGTGTTCAATGGGATTTAGATCTGGACTCATTTCTGGCCACTTCAGAACAGTCCAGCGTTTTGTCTTGAACCATTCCTGGATGCTTTTTGAAGTGTGTTTGGGGTCATTGTCCTGCTGCAAGACCCATGACCTTCGACGGAGACCCAGCTTTCTGACACTGGGTTGAACATTGCACTCCAAAATGCCTTGGTAATCTCCTGATTTCATGATGCCATGCACACATTCAAGGTATCCAGTGCCAGAAGCAGCACAGCAACTCCAAAACATCACTGAACCTCCTCCATGTTTGACTGTAGGGAAAGTGTTTTTTCTTTGAAGGCTTCATTTTGTTTCCTGTAAACATAGAGATGATGTGCTTTACCAAAAAGCTCTAATTTGGTCTCATCTGTCCACAGGACATTCTCCCAGAAGGATTTTGGCTTGTTCAGCTGTGTTTTGGGAAACTCCAGTCAGACTTTCTTATGTCTTTCTCAGCAGTAGGGTCTCCTACCATAGAAACCCCTTTCATTGAGTTGGTGACGGATGGTGCGAGTTGAAACTGTCATACCTTGTGTCTGAAGGTCAGCTTGAATATGTTTGGCAGTTGATCGAGGTGCTTTCTCCACCATTCAAACTATCTTTCGCTTCAATCTTTGATCAAGTTTTTCTCTTGTGGCCATGTCCAGGGAGGTTGGCTACAGTGCCATGGGCCTTCAACTTCCTGATAACATTGTATACGGTGAAAACAGGGATATGAAGAGCTCTGGAGATGGACTTGCAGACTTGAGATTGTCCATGCTTGGCTACAATCTTGTGTCTGTCCTCAGACAATTCTCTGGTTTTCTTTCTTTTCTCCATGGTCATTGCGGTACACACAGTGACACAAAACAGCAGAATGACTCCTTTTCTCTCTTCAAACTGGTTGAATGACGGATTTTTATATTGCAGGTACCTGCAACTCACCACAGGTGAGTTCAATTCCAAAGCAAAGGAGAATCACCTGCTTGAAATCCAATTCTTGCGAACAACTTCTAAAAGGTTGTTCCGCTTCTGCTTCCGGTCCCTTGAGCAAGGAAGCAACTTCGACCTCTGCGTGGCATCAAAGTTTAAATATTTCCCCATTCTTGTCTTTGTCAAATTTCCACTCGTTATTTTATTGTGTGTTTCTTGTTCGTTTTGGTCTGCAATTTGTGCAAACTTGTGTATAATTAATCGTTTTCTGTTCGCACCATGTGCGTGGCATGGTAACTTCAGGCCTCCCATTCCCTCCCCCCTCGTCGTGTTTTGTGAATTTAAGTTCTGTCCTTCGATGTAGTGCTCATCTCTTGAGATTCACAATGGTCTTGTGAATTTAAGTTTTGTCCTTCGATGTAGTGCTCATTTCTTAGATTTTCTCTTCTTCCCCTACCTCCCCCGAACATCTACCCTTTGTCTAACGTTTTCACACACACACACACACACACACACACACACACACACACACACACACACACACACACACACACACACACACACACACACACACACACACATATACATATATATATATATATTATTTTTTTTGCAGTTTTAGAACCCACACTTTCTTGTAAATATCCCATCATTAAAAGGTTAAAGGTTGCACCCCATAGTTAGGCCACAAGCAACACGTAGGTCATCATAGGACGTCAGTTATTTCATTAGTATGTGTATTAGATAAGGCCGTCCTTATCCGGCTGGTCACCGCGTCACCAGGCAGGCCGGTCACCGCACGCCGTATGTCGGTAATGTCCTGGACGAGCGACACCAAATGTTACGGATCTCGGACGTCGGCTCTCCCCTTATCAAGGGGGGGTTAATCCCCTTGTCTTTTTATCTGGCCGACCCGAGTCCTGGGGGTTATAACGTTCCTTCCGGTCAGTGGTAAATAGGGTTGTTGGTCGAGTCTTAGTCCAATTACCTAAGTACTACCACCAGCCGTAAAGCAAGGAGATAACTCCCGCTCGAACCACGGATATTGGTGGAAACGCCGAGCGGATAGTGATCCGCGATCCGAGCCGTTAACAGGGACTAAACCCGATTATAAGCGGTTCCTATCGTGCCACGTTTACCCAATGGAAGAAAAGACTAATGCGATCGGATAAAAGGAAAACCAGGAAGAACAAGTAATTTATTTACAATTTGTACAAGAAGGAGAAAAGGAAACGAAAGAAATATACAAGATAGGAAGAGGAAGAAGCAGAACACAGGGCAGCCTTAAACAGTCTTATTCTTAATACCCAGGACAAACGTACACACTCACACAGGGATTGTAGATGGTAGGATGGAAGGTCCGGCGATGGGGTCCAGGCTCTGGTCCAGCGGCCGAAACCCAGCAGGCAGCTCCGCGTATAATGGAACACGACCGGACAGTTTATATAATGGGGGGAAGCTGGTACGCTGCGTACATAATATTTGCACTATACAAAGGCGCCAAACGCCCCCTCTCCAATGTACTCCTTTGATAAGGTCCTTCTTTCATAAGCGCCACTGCATCCACCCCGTCAATGCAATGCGCGTTCTCCAAGCAAGTCAGTCAAGGCGAGCTCTCTCACGCGGTAAGTCTTTACAAAGGTGCGCTCTCCCGCTCCGTAAGTTCATGCGCGCTCTGGTAAGTAAGTCCTGTTGGTAAATGTGCTCGCTGGCATGCCCTGTGAAAGGGCTTTGCGCTCGCTTTTATAACTCACCAAGCGATCACTCCGCCAGCGCCGAAGCCACGCCTGTCGGTGATGTCACTTCAGCCCTGGTTGGCTGGTGAAGGCTTACCGGCCACGCCCTGATGGTGAGTTGACGTGGCCACACCTTCTTCTTGGCATTCCGCCCCCTTTTTCCAGGCCTCACCTCATGTCTTATGGCGGCGTTGAGCGAGCGCTAAGGCAGCTAATGCTGCTAACAAAGGCGCGTAACAAATTGGGAGAGCCATAGGGCAGACTGGAGGGCACGTAATGGCATCGCTTGGAGAGGGAGGCTTGCAAAATGAATGGAATGGGCCTACTTCTTATTTGATTGACACAACGCAGATTCAACTATTGGGAACACGGCCTTATCTAATACACATACTAATGAAATAACTGAAGTCTGATGATGACCTGCGTGTTGCTTGTGGCCTAACTATGGGGTGCAACCTTTAACCTTTAAATGATGGGATATTTACAAGAAAGTGTGGGTTCTAAAACCGCAACACTGCACATCCCCCCCCCCCCCTTTTTCCAGGCTCGTCCCGAGCCGAAACAATAGGACTATCTTTTAAATTAGTGTGACACTTAGGTGTAGTTACCCTCTACTTTTAACCTACTACCCTGAGTGCGACAGTTTTAACACTAGATATTTCCCCCCTGCTGCATTGCATCCTACCTAACTGACTCACGCCCACAATTAACCGAATTATGGAATGGTCTTCAAACTACACATTTAAGCCGATGGGGAGCTTTATTTACAAGACACTATTATTTAATTATTTACAAAACTAGAACCCAGGACCTGTCTTTTGTGGGAAAAAGCAGAGAGAATTTGAGAAGAGGAAATGCCATCTGCAATGCACTGCACCGATACACCATACCCATATGTACCATAAATGCACCAACAAAAGAAAAGGCACAAAAAAACACCAGCATGAAAATGCACAAAACAACATTTTCAAATAATAAATGATGTCTTCTTGCTTCTCTGCTGCTGGGCTGATGTATCTTGGCTCGATCTTCTTACTTGCTGTTAATTTAATAAAAAGGGCAAAAACCACGTTCTGCTTTTTTAATTTATGGCCAGCAGGGCCAACGTAGGTGGTCCACCTGCATGGCATTGATGCCACTTAAAACAGTGGTCCGCAAGCCAGAATGTTGGCAGCAAAGGTCTGTCCCAGCAGAGATGCCAGGCCACAGAACGTGTGGTCCATAAGTGCCAGGCCACAGAACGTGTGGTCCATAAGTACCAGGCCACAGAACGTGTGGTCCATAAGTGTGTACCGGTGCAGGCAGCAGGCAGCATGGGTAGCACAATTGTGCAGGCAGCACAATTCAGGGCACCTGCACACCCCTCGGACACAAAAGACCATGGTCCATGAGGGGAAGGACGACAAAGCAGTGGTTAGCAGGGGGGCAAGGGCGCAAGGGTACACGTAATCACAAGGCAATGTGACATGAAGGGCGCGGGAGAGCGAGCTGAGAAAGCTCATCCCTAGCGTTCGTCACCCCCATGTCACCTACTCTACCCTTGCCCTGACCCCGTATTTACACAATTTACAAATCAGTCTCTACCCGTCTTGTCCCCCATATCTCCCCTAATGCGAAATTCGTCCCCAATCCCTCCCAAGAAGGAAGGGATGGAATCACATACAATGTCAAACTCCGTCATGATGCGTCTCACATTTCCAAACATTTGCAAAAACTGGTGTGGAGTTCTATCACCTTGGTGAATGGATGCGGATGGTGCGAAGAGATTTTCTCCTATCTATACTCTAATTGACATTAACTCTGTTTCCACTACCCGGGGTCTCGCCCTGCCAATCCATTGGCCATCATTACACTATGTGGTTCTAGAAACCAATTCCCATTGCACATACTGTGGTGCTCTCCCATTTTGGGGTCTCACTCCCCCGATTTTTCTATACTGTGCCCTCGCACAATTTCGGGGCTGGGTCGTATGGCTCTCCTAGCAGGTCCTACTTACCTGCACACCTCCGCCACTGAAGTCGCCACCCGAGCTTGCCTAGCTCCTCACATCCTAACCTACTTGGGGAAGGCCCTCCCTGGCGCTTACCCCCTCGATGCCCTCTCTGGCATTGGGCTACCCGGGTCCTCTCTTTAGGATCCTCAGGCCCCGCTGAGCTCTACACAACACTACCTGGCTCCCAGAGCCTACCTGCGGCCTCACCTGGCCGACAGACTACCAGTGGCGGAGTGCTCATCTAACCATATCTACTAACAGGCTCACACGCCCAGCCATTCCATACACCTATGCACCCAACAAAACACTACTTCCTACTACCCGCACCACAGATGTCAATATCCAACCAATTTACCTATTCCCTCTACCTACTTTTAAACTACCCTCCCGGGTACTCGTGAAGGGGTCCATCCTTCCCCCATTCACTCCTTCGCACCATGCACTCCACTCCACTCATTCCACACTCCATTTACTCCACACCATTTATTCCACACAACCATTCTCCACTTGCCCACCATGCAAGCCAATGCACTTAACACAATGACACACATCCTCAATACTCCACTCATACACTTTTACACACACACACACACACACACACACACACACACACACACACACACACACACACAGACACACACACACACACCTTTCACGAGCATTGCCTCATTCGCTCAGATTTTCCCACGCTCAAATTCCTCATTTCAACATGCTCACCAGCAACCTTATTACACAATGCCTCATTTCATCCTAAACTTCAAGCTCATACACACAGCATCATTTAATCTAACTATTTCCCCTAATACTGGTGCTTCCCCTGTCATCCCTTTATACTACTGCACATCCCACGTCATTATCCTCCAACTACTCTACTCTACGTCCCCACTACTTGTACAATGTCACTACTTAAATCTCAAGTCACCTATGGTCATTTCTAGGTCCCTATACATTATCCAAGCCCTCCCTGGCTAGTTCGCACCGCCAAACCCCATAAACCTATAGCTCCTACACCCCAAAAGAAGGGATGTGAGGGATGGTAGAGCCACCATCCCTTACATCACTATCGCCATTACTATCAGTTGTCCATTACTCTCAAGCCTCTCGGTCAGAATACATTCTCGCAGCTCGGCTTCGCAAAGCCGAGCAATGCATACGGTGGTCTGTCTCCTGTTGGTTGGGTCCGTCCGGCATTTTCGATTCTGGGGAGGAGGCATACTCAGGCCGAGGTTCCAAGGTCCATCTCGGCACGGAGCCTTTCGGTCTCCGGCCCGATGACCCAACCTCCCCCGGTCGGAGCACCGCGTCCGCTATGGGGCGAAGGTCCAACCTGGCCTTTCTCCCCCGGAATCGTGCCGCTCGCCACTACGACGCGGCACCGACCATACAGGGCGGAGCCCGGCCCGAATCGTGCATGGCGCTCCTTGCAGAAGCGCCGCGGCAATGATCCCCACCGGCCCCCGCAGCACACAAATAACACCACACCCCGAGAGCTTGCATCGGCTATACGTTGGCCTAAGCGCTGCCCCGGTTAGTGTCGATGCTCGAATCGCATTTTTACATCCACACGCGACTCTTCCCATACTCACAAAACGCGGTGCTCCAGCACCTCCCATGCACTCCACACATTTCGTCACCGCACTCTCTCGTGCACACCACCCAGGCACACTCACACACTCCATTACACACCTCTCTCACGCACACCCTGGTGCACTCTCCTCCGGTACGTACTCCGTACCACTCATGGGGGTGCACTCTTGCACATACCCACTCAGCGCACACCTACCCACGGGTGTGCAATCTCCTGTTGGTGTGCATCCCCGCACACTCACCACAACCAACTCAGGTGTGCATCCTCGCACACGCTGCTCATCCATCCCCGGTGTGCATCCTCGCACACTCTCTCCATCCATCTCACCCTCTGTCACTCTCACTCCCATACTCTGTTTCACACGCACGCCTCGGCGCACACTTTTTCCTCACACGCACACCATTCTCTTTCATACACCTCACCACGGACCTTCCACAAGCGCCAGGGTGAAGTCTGGATCCCAAGCGCGCGAAAAACCCTTTCGCGCCAAACCTTTTCGCAAATACAGCCCGGCTTACCTTTGGGATCCATCTCTCCACACACGCACCTGCAAATCTTTATTTGGGTTAGGAAGTACGGCATCAGGATGTGAACACGGACTTTGCACATATTCCATCTTTCCCTTCAATTCATGTACTAACTCTGCCGTCTCTTCCACCCCCATTTCCATTATGATTATGTTGTAGCGGTTACCGCTGGATGTACATAATCGCCTTGCACCGGCCAGAACACGGCCAGACGCGCCTCTCCCGGGCATGCCCGGACTCACTGTTCCCGGGCACGCCCGAACCTCCCGGGCACGCCCGGTCTCGTCTTTCCCCGGGCATGCCCGCTCTCGCCTTTCCAGGGCTCGCCCAGAGCGTCCGGGCATGCCCGCTATCGCCTTTCCAGGGCTCGCCCAGAGCGTCCGGGCATGCCCGCTATCGCCTTTCCAGGGCTCGCCCAGAGCGTCCGGGCATGCCCGCTATCGCCTTTCCAGGGCTCGCCCAGAGCATCCGGGCATGCCCGCTATCGCCTTTCCAGTGCTCGCCCAGAGCGCCCGGGCACGCCCAGCCTCGACTTGCCAGGCCGCAGCCAAACACGCCCGGGCAGGTCCAGACTCGCCTTTCCAAGGCTCGCCCTTGATACCCGGGCATGCCCGGTATAGCTTTTGCCGGGCAAACTTCCCGACATAAATGTGTATATATATTGTTGCCCGATAAACGGGCTTGTCAGAATACCTGAGCTGTTTGGTTTCAATAAAGCAACTCGGACGAATTCCGTCTTTGGTCGCGTCAATTCTTTCGACTCGCGTTGGAGCGCAGTTCCTTCATTGGTGACCTACCGACATGGATACGGCAGTGACGCTTAAACTGCCTACCTTCTGGGAGACTCACGCGGCTGTTTGGTTCGCCCAGGCGGACTCCCAGTTCGCCCTGCGAGGCATCACCGCGGACGACACCCGCTTCCACCATGTTGTGGCGGCGCTAGGTTCCACCACCGCGGCCCGCGCCTTGAGCCTCCTCCAGCACCCGCCGGCTGCTGACAAATACGACGCGCTGAAGACGCTCCTCCTCGGCGCTTTCGCCCTCTCACCGGCAGCACGCGCACGGCGCCTGCTTGACCTGGCCGAGCTCGGCGACACGCGCCCGTCCGAGCGCATGGACTATATGCTCTCGTTGCTCGGCGAGCACTCTCCGGCATTCCTGTTCCGGGAGCTGTTCCTCCGTCAGCTGCCTAACCCGGTATGCCTCGCCCTGGCTGGCACGTTGATCACGGATTCCCGCGCCCTCGCCAGGGAAGCCGATAAGATCTCCTCGGCGGGCCAGCACATTGGCGCGGTTACCTGGAGCCCGCCGCCGTCCGAGGCGACGCCCACGACGCCCGAGCGCCCTGCGCGGTTGGAGGCCGAACTGCCGGTGCAACTGGCGGCCGCCACGCCGCACCGCCCGCTTCCGACACGACGGCCGGGGCCTCCACCTGACCGGGCGTGGTGTTATTACCACGCCAGGTTCGGACACAAGGCTCGGACGTGCCGGCCCCCGTTCACTTTCGGCAGGTCGGGAAACGGCCGGGCCGGCGTTCATTCCCAGCCATGAGCGCCGGCCACTCGGGCAACTTGCTGTTTATTCGGGACAAAGCGTCTGGACGGCGTTTCCTGTGCGACACCGGCGCCCAACTGAGCGTCATACCTGCCTCCGAGCAGGACAGGCTGGACGCAGTTTGCGGCCCCTCTTTGGTCGCTGCTAATGGCTCGGCCATACGCACTTTCGGCCCACGCGTCGTCACCCTCTGCTTCGGCAGCCAGCGCTTTCAATGGACTTTTGTTACCGCCAGCGTCCCCGTGGCTTTGCTGGGCGCCGACTTCCTCTGCGCGCACGGGCTGCTGGTCGACGTCAAACGACGTCGCCTTGTCCACGCCGAGACCTTCAGCTCCCTGGCGTGCACAATGAGCAGCTCCGCGCCGACCGAACTGGCGTGCGCCCTCCCGGCAACGAACGAGTTCGCTCGCCTGCTCGTGGAATTCCCGGCCCTCACGCGGCCGACGTTTTCGGCCGTCGCGGTGCGGCACGGGATCGAGCACCACATACCCACTACGGGCCCGCCGGTCTACGCCAGGGCCCGCCGCCTCGACCCAGCCAAGCTCGCTGTGGCAAAGGCCGAATTCGACGCGTTGGAGCACCTCGGCATCGTGCGGCGCTCCGATAGCGCGTGGGCCTCGCCACTGCACATCGTGCCAAAGCCGGGGGGTGGATGGCGCCCGTGTGGCGACTACCGTCGTCTCAATGACGTTACCACCCCCGACAGGTACCCGATCCCGCATATTCAGGACTTTTCCGCCCGTTTGGCGGGACGGGTCATCTTTTCGAAAATTGACCTGATACGGGGCTACCACCAGGTACCTGTCCGGGCGGCTGACGTCCCGAAGACGGCCGTAATCACGCCGTTCGGCCTGTTCGAATTTTTGCGGATGCCGTTTGGCCTCAAGAACGCGGCCCAGGCGTTCCAGCGCTTGATGGACGGCGTGCTGCGCGACCTGCCGTTTCTTTTCGTCTATCTGGACGACATCCTCGTCGCCAGCACGTCCCGCGCCGAGCACCTCCTCCACCTCCGAACACTGTTCGGTCGCCTCAGCGAGCACGGCTTAATTGTCAACCCGGTCAAATGCCACTTCGGCGCGACGACCGTTGACTTTTTGGGCCACCGCATCACCAAGACCGGGGCCGTGCCGCTGCCGACCAAGGTCGAGGCCATCACCACGTTCCCGCGTCCCCGTTCCATCAAGGCCCTCCAAGAGTTCCTCGGCATGGTGAATTTTTATCACCGATTCGTGCCCCGCGCTGCTCAGCTCATGCGGCCCCTTTACGAGGCCCTCCGGGGCAAGCCGGCCAAGCATGACATTGTTTGGTCCGCGGCCATGGACGCGGCCTTCGCCAGTGCCAAACGGGCCCTTGCCGACGCAACGCTGCTGGCTCACCCGGTGCTCAACGCGCCCATCGCCCTCACTACGGACGCCTCCAACTATGCGGTGGGCGCCGTCCATTTTGGCAGCCACTCGCTTTTTTCAGCCGGCAACTCCGGCCGAACGAGTTAAACTACAGCACGTTCGACCGCGAGCTGCTCGGGCTATTCCTGGCCGTTCGCCATTTCCGACACCTCCTGGAGGGCCGCCCGTTCACGGCTTTCGTCGACCACAAGCCGTTGGTCTATGCAATGGCTAAGGTCACGGAGCCGTGGTCGGCCCGCCAGCAGCGCCACCTCTCCGCCGTGTCGGAGTTCACCACGGACATCCAGCACGTCGCCGGAAAAGACAACGCCGTGGCCGACTGCCTTTCGCGGGCCAGCGCGAACGCGGTCCACCTCGGCGTGGACTTCACGCTCATGGCGGCCGACCAGACCACCGACGCCTCGGTGCAGGCACTCCGCGTGGCGGACACGGGCCTCCGCCTGGCCGACATCCCCTTCGCGGGCACCGTCCTGCTCTGTGACGTCTCCCAGGGCCAGCCTCGCCCCATCGTGCCCGTTTCCTGGCAGCGCCGCATCTTCGCCTCCATCCACGGCCTTTCTCACCCGGGCCGGAAAGCTTCTCAGAAGCTGGTGTCGGCGCGTTTCGTCTGGCACGGCCTTCGACGAAACATCCGCGACTGGGCCAACGCCTGCACGGCCTGCCAGCGAGCCAAGGTCCACCGCCACACCCAGGCCCCACTGGCACCTTTCGCCGTGCCTGAACGGCGTTTCGACCACGTCCACGTGGACCTGGTGGGTCCCCTGCCCCCCTCGCGGGGGTTCACCCACCTGCTCACCATGGTGGACAGGACCACCAGGTGGCCGGAGGCCGTGCCCCTCACCTCCACCACCACCGCCGACGTGGCGCAGGCGTTCATCGCCACCTGGGTCGCGCGCTTCGGCGCACCAGCGCACATCTCGTCCGACCGCGGCCCACAGTTCACGTCTGAGCTTTGGGGCGCGGTCGCCCGTTCGTTGGGGGTCACGCTGCACCGCACCACGGCCTACCACCCCCAAGCCAATGGGTTGTGCGAGCGGTTTCACCGCTCCATGAAGGCCGCACTCATGGCCAGCCTTCAGGACGACGGTTGGGCCGACCGGCTGCCGTGGGTCCTTTTGGGCCTTCGCACGACCCCCAAGGAAGACCTCCAGGCGTCCGCCGCCGAGCTCGTCTACGGCCAGCCACTCCGCGTCCCGGGCGAATTCGTGCCTGACGCTACCAGTCCCTGGTCCGCCGCTCACCAGCGCTCGGACCTCCAGGAGGCCGCCCGACGATTTGCCCCCGTGCCGACGTCCTGCCATGGTGGCCCCCAGTCCTACGTCCCCCCGGCGCTTCGCACAGCGGAGTACGTCTTTGTGCGTCATGACGCGCACCGGGGGCCACTCCGGCCGCCGTACGACGGGCCCTTCCGGCTCCTGCGACGGGGCGACAAGTCTTTCATCGTCGACTTCGGCGGCCGGCCGGACC
Organism: Myxine glutinosa; assembly: GCF_964187855.1. Taxonomy (NCBI): domain Eukaryota; kingdom Metazoa; phylum Chordata; class Myxini; order Myxiniformes; family Myxinidae; genus Myxine; species Myxine glutinosa. The sequence goes on along the minus strand of NC_136264.1, from coordinate 8,995,912 downwards.
GGATTTCTGTGGACCGCCTCAAACCGGCGCACATGGACGTCGACCGACCACCACGGTTGGCCCTTCCTCCGCGGCGAGGCCGCCCCCCGTCCACAGTTCCCCCCGCTCGACCACCCACCACCACGTCAGACCCCTCCCCACGACCCTCCAGGGGTCGCTTCGGCCGGGTCATCCGGACCCCCCTTAAATTGACCCTGCCGGTGCAGGTCGATTCTGGAGGGGCGTGTGTAGCGGTTACCGCTGGATGTACATAATCGCCTTGCACCGGCCAGAACACGGCCAGACGCGCCTCTCCCGGGCATGCCCAGACTCACTGTTCCCGGGCATGCCCAAACCTCCCGGGCACGCCCGGTCTCGTCTTTCCCGGGCATGCCCGCTCTCGCCTTTCCAGGGCTCGCCCAGAGCGTCCGGGCATGCCCGCTATCGCCTTTCCAGGGCTCGCCCAGAGCGTCCGGGCATGCCCGCTATCGCCTTTCCAGGGCACGCCCAGAGCGTCCGGGCATGCCCGCTATCGCCTTTCCAGGGCTCGCCCAGAGCGTCCGGGCATGCCCGCTATCGCCTTTCCAGTGCTCGCCCAGAGCGCCCGGGCACGCCCAGCCTCGACTTGCCAGGCCGCAGCCAAACACGCCCGGGCAGGTCCAGACTCACCTTTCCAAGGCTCGCCCTTGATACCCGGGCATGCCCGGTATAGCTTTTGCCGGGCAAACTTCCCGACATAAATGTGTATATATATTGTTGCCCGATAAACGGGCTTGTCAGAATACCTGAGCTGTTTGGTTTCAATAAAGCAACTCGGACGAATTCCGTCTTTGGTCGCGTCAATTCTTTCGACTCGCGTTGGAGCGCAGTTCCTTCAATGTCCCTTTGTTCATTAAGCTCGACGACCACCGGTGCTAATAAAATAAAATTCTCTAATTCAGCGGTCGTCGGCTTCTCCATACCCTGAGTCGCGATTTCTATACCCGTCCACGTATCTGCACGTTGCTCAGCCTCGCCGTATATCACCAGCGGTCACCGCGCCAGCGGCCGGTCACCAGATCACCACGTCCGGTGAATAACCGGACCGGATAAGGAACACGGCCTCGTGTCCTTATCACCGGATAAGGCCGTCCGTAATAATATATATATATATATAATTATATATATAGATAGAGATATATATATATATATATATATATATATATATATATGTATATGTATATGTATATATATATATATATATATATATATATATATATATATATATATATATATATATATATATATATATATATATATATATATATATATATTGTTACAGTTTTCGCCGCCCTTCCTGCCCTTACCAAGGGGAGATTAAGCCCCTTGTTCTTTTTGGGTCGGCGCAACCGAAAGACTTGAATCGCCCCTCCCGGGCAAACGCAAGGTAGGGTTTCGGGACAATTCTCGCACGTACCTAAATACCTGCGCCGCCATGGAAGCGGGGAATCAAGCCTCGCACGAGCCACGCATAATCTGAGTACACCGAGCGGATTGCGTACCATGTGGTCCGTGCAGTTACCTTTGGTATTGGAACCCGATTAGAGCGGTTCTATTCGTACCACGCTTAGTCACTGATGGAAGGGATGAGATGGTCGAATAAAGGAAGAACACAGGTTTAATTATTATTATGTACAGTGATCGGTAGAAGCACAGAGACACAGAGCAGCCTTATACAGTCTTATGTTTAACCCCAGACACGGGCCCGATCACACTCACAGGGGGAAATGAAGGTAGGATGATGTTCACGCGCTGACTTGGTCGTCCAGGAATGGCCCCGCCCGGCGTGGCTCTCCCCGGTCACAGCACGTCCCGCGATGAAGGCAAGCAGGCGGTGGGAGGGATCCTTGCAGCTCGTCTCTCGAACAAAGGGCACAGCAGGCAGGCGGGAGGGAAATGTACGCGTCTCTCGCCAGGCTTGGCAGTTTTCCACAGCGCGATTAATTACCGGCGCGCTCTCACTAGCGTAACCCAATAGAGGCTCTGCCTCAAGCTCAATGGAGCGTTTAATTGGTAAGAGTGCTTATAGCTTGGTTCATGCGCATCTTCTCTCAGAACTCGTAACTTGCTCAACACTCAAGCGCCTTTCCCATAAGAACTTGCAAGCTCACCACTCCACAGAACTCTACTCTCACAGAACTCTTCACTTGTCAAGCGCCCCTCCCATAACTGGGGTGGGGGCTTCGCGCAATGGGGTTATATTGCCAACCCCCTTAGCTCTCTCGAATGTTCTAACCACGCCTTGTGACGCAGTGCCGCAGCCACTCCCTTCGAGCCCTGATTGGCGGCTCGCGCTTACCGTCAGCTTCTCCTCTGCCCTCCTTCGGTCTTGCCTCGATTTGCCAGGCCTGCCTCGTGTTAATTTGCGCCAAAAAGCCAAAGGCGGCATAAGGCAAGAAAGGACCTAACTCAAATGATTCTACTCAACGCAAGACAGACAGGAAAATGACTATGTTTACATTTACTATGAAATAAATGAACTATCGCGAGGCTACATGTTGTAATGTGACTAACTATGAGGGGGAAAATAAACCTTTATTGTACAAACTCAAAACGGCAACAATATATATATACACACAACACAACAACATGCATTTCCCTGCTGGAGCGGGGGTTAGCCTTGCGGTCCCCATGACAATCTTCTCCATTTTGCCCTATTTTCTGCATCTCTCCTTGTTAACCCCCTTGCCCGCATTTCTTCTTCCACCACCTTTAGCCAAGTCTTTCTCGGTCTTCCCCGTCCTCTACTTCCTTCTACATTCATTTCCATCACTCTTCTCAACCAGTCACTTTCATCCTTCCTCAACACATCACCAAACCATCTCAACCTGCCCCCCTTCACAGCATATATATACAGACTTGGCATTTAATATGGAATATTATTTTTTTCTTGACTTGGGTTTACTTTCTGAACTCAGTATATCAATCTGGTGAGTTTCTTTTACCCTTCGGTGATGTCTTTGTTGAAAGAACCAATGTCACTGATTGTCTTTCGCAGCAAGAAGTCAATAACAGGATTATATCACAGGTGGCGTGACAAAATGTAAGGACAGGTACATTTGCCGATTGGCTTCACAATCGGGTATATAAGGGTTGTTGTGTTCTGTATTAGTGGAAAACAACTGCTGTACGTCTACAAAAGTTATTGCCGCTTCCTCTGGAGATGGTCCGTCAACTTGACAATGCTGTTTGTCATGGAGTGGTGGCTTTACGAAATTCTGGCATGAAACAGCGTAATATTGCTCGGCAGTATGGCATCACTCAAGGTCAGGTGTCAAAGATCCTGAAACGAAATGCTCAGAGGGGTGTCCCTACTCCAATACCGAGGCCAGGACGTCCACGCAGAACCACAAGGAGAGATGATCGCCAGCTGCACCGGTTAGTCTGCAATGGCCGTACCAAGTCAGCTAATCGGCTTAGGGCTGAGTGGCAGCAACTGACAAATGTGCCTGTATCCAGAAGGCTAGTCAACCAATGACTGGTTCAAGCAGGCTATCGTGCCAGGCGTCCCCTGAGAAAGCCACGCCTGACCAGACAACACAGCCAGCGCCGATTGCAGTGGGCCAGAGAGCACCGTCAATGGCAGCCAGGACACTGGAATCACGTGACCTTCAGTGACAAGTCTAGATTTCTGGTCTATCGTCAAGATGGCGGCATGCGAGTGCGCAGACAAGTGCATGAAGCCCACAACGAAGATTGTATAGTGCCAAGAGTCCAAGCTGGAGGTGGTGGGGTGACCGTTTGGGCTGCTTTTCATGCAGGGGGCAAAACTGACCTTGTTGTTCTGAATGGAAACCTGAACCAGTTCAAGTACAGGGTCATTCTGGTAGAAACATTGCTTCCATTTGCTCGTGCAGCCTTTCGAGGAAACTTTGTCTTCCAAGATGAGAATGCACAGCCTCATCGTGCTCGCATGATCCAACACTTTCTTGCTGACCATGGTGTAGAGCATATGGAGTGGCCTGCCATGTCCCTGGATATGAATCCGATAGAGAACTTGTGGGCAGAATTAACGCGTCAAATCGACCACTTGGACCAGCAGCCGACCTCTGTGCGTGAATTGCAGCAGACTATTGTCACTGCATGGCAAGCGATTCCTGTCCAAACCTTGGCAAATCTCGTGAACAGCATGCCTCGACGTGTACGTGCTCTCCTGAATGCTCGTGGGGGTTACATGAAGTACTGAGCTGTAATTTTACTGTCCGCAATCCCAGCCATAATTTAGCTTTTGTTTTTGTTGAAATTTTTTTTGGCTAATGTGCAAAATAAAGAGATACTTCTGGAAAACGTACAGAAGTTTAATACAGTGCTGTCCGTGAATTGAGTTCGATATCAGTTTCCATCACTTTCAAGGATCAATTTATTTGCTTTGAAATGTCAAATGTGGTTTTTGTTTCTTTTAAAGGTCAAATTAACAAAATCTAGAATAATTTCAACATAAGTCCAATGAACTTTTGGTTCTAAGTCATCTTGAAAAGTAAGTTCACCCCCACAAAAAAAAAATTCCATATTAAATGCCAAGTCTGTTATACATGTTATATGTGTTAGCCCTCATATGAGCCTTAACTATGTATACAAAAAAACAAACAAGTAGAGATACATTCAAAGTACATTCAAAGACCCCATGCCAAATAAATAAATAACATATCCTCCAGAGGTGTACAATAATTGATTGATTGATTGATTAATTGTGTAATTAAAAGAAACAAATAATAATCGTAAAATAATTAATTTCATAATCATCTGTGCACATGCCACAATACAAGTGGTTCACTGACTCCTGCGGAAGAGAGGGGGGATTATTAGCTATGGCACAAAATATACTCACCCACCTCCCCTATGACCCCTCCTCCTCCCCCCAGGCTGACCCGAAGGGAGCAGGTGTTTCTAGTATGATTAAAACAAACAGCGGAAAGAATGAACAGGAGAGGAAGTCTGCAAGAGGGTTGAATGAAGTCATGTTAATGGGGGTATAAAAGATCACGGGGAAGGATGAGGGGAAAAACAGATAAGATACTGACCTGCCTGTGATGTGCAAGGAACAGGACTTGTTCTTCAGCTCTATCGTGTGATGCCATTAATGCTGAGGCCTGTACACCACACACAGGAAATAAATGTAACACTGGAGCCTAGCCCATAGGGGATAGCATTGCTCCATTGAGCGAATAACAAAGCCATTGTCTGCTGGGAGTAATTCGTATTTTCAAAAAGTTTTTAAAAACAGATAAAGTCCGTTTGTGATTGGCTTTGGAGACCAGCTTGGCTATATCGTGTCCAGATGAGGTCATGGTTGATGATAAGGCTGAGAAGTCCAGGAGACTACACTTCTACCAGTGGCTCAACATGGAAATAGATAAGTGGGTTTGTTTTTGACAATCCTTCCCGAACAACAAGGAAGAGTGTGGGAATTGTGAGGATTGAATGAGGGAAAAGGAAAGAGTTCCATTGATAACGGTGTTAACTGTGCGAGTGGGGAATTTAAGAAAGACAGGTATGGACGCAGCCCTGTATGTTGTGGGTATCAAGTTTAGCAAGTAGAGCATGACATCGGACTGTGTATAATGCCAGAAATATATAATGTAAGACAGTCCTGACCTCTTGTTTGAGATGTACGGGCTCCAACTATTGCTGAGAGAGGAGTAGCATGTCCAGAGTTGAATAACTGGGACAGAATCCAAACAAATATTTGGACGTAATTAGAATATGAACAAGGAACTTCAACGTTGGAGGTGATAGGCCTATCAAGCCTAACAACCAAATGGTTATTTTCTGTGCTCTGTCCTTTTAAATTGCTGAGCATCAAGCAAAGAAGTAGTACGTATCATCTTAAGTCTTCGATAAGACTGGGCAGGGGCTCTGAAACTCAGATTACACCACCGAGACAGGTAAGTTAATGCTCTTATTACCTTCTGGGTGTTTGTTTAAGAGTGCTCAATCCTCTGTATCTATCAAGGTTCTTTAGGCATACCCAAAACGTGGCCACGTCTGCTATCTCCAGGTGGCAGCAACGAGGCATTGCAGCACCATCTCACTGGTACTTTCATCACATTCCAAAGCAATACGTATTCTACTCACCGACCCAGTCATGCGCTGCGACATTGTTTTGATGTTTTTGAATTGCAACAGCAACAGCAACCACATCCCTAATCTTTGTTTGTATTTTCCCACAATCTCGGATGCAAATTTCCCCGAATTGTGCAAGTTTGGTTCCCAATGCCGCATTCCACTCATTGTTTCCTTTGAAACATCTTTGCTTTGATGAATGGTGAAATCTGTAAACCGATACGGCCGACGCAGCAAACTAAAGAAAAACATTTGTTCATCGAAACAACCAGCTGAACATTCTTGATTTGAAGGGACAAGTCAAAAGTAGAAAGTAACAATTGCTTTTACTTCTCTCTTAGCATTAATACTTGTTTCCCTCATGAGTGTTTTTAACATTGTATTTTGTTATATTAATGTGCTAGTATTAATTTGTGATTGGAATGATGCTGTTTGGCCAACAATGAACCAATGAATTCCACATTCCTGTGCCACCTTCAGTGGAACGTCAGACATGGACAGCCAGTTCGTGAATGACTTGGACAAAAAAATCTTACTGTAGCTGAATGGACATAGACACGCGGTCAATGGTGAAATGACAAAGGGTGAATCCACGAATCTGCAGCTGAATGCACAGAGACACGCGGTCAATGGTGAAACGACCAAGGACGAATCCACGAATCTGCAGCTGAATGCACAGAGACACGCGGTCAATGGTGAAACGATAAAGGGCGAATCCACTTACTTACTTTTTCTTACTTACTTACTTACTTTTTACCCAATGGAAGTTACTTTTTTACTTACTTTTTACTTTTACTTACTTACTTTTACTTACTTTTACTTACACACACTTACTTTTACTTAAGTACTTAGTTTTTCCACATGCGAAATTTGCATTTATGTTTATTTAAATTATACAATGGACTACAAAATGTAAATGTTTCATGATATTTGTTATATTATATCACCTTTATCTATCAATATTGTTGAAATGAAGATCAAATAGCTGTATGTTGAAATATGTTGAAAAAAGTCTAAACTTTACATGGGGTGTACTTACTTTTTCACATGACTATATGTTATAATAAAGGGCGTTGCACTTATTGATAAGTTGACCTTTGACATCGTCCATCTTTTTGTAGATGGAATATTGTTAAAATATTCACAAGCAAGGCAAGCCTGGACATAATCTTCCGACACACACACACAATATGATATCAAAAGTATGTGGACATCATACACACAAACTTTGAATGAACCCTAATAACCTGCATGTGCACAATTTCCCCACATTTCCAAATAGCACGTGATTTATAAATGAGTCAAACTTTGATGTTTTAGCAATGTTGCATTGCTTACTGCCTTAGGTGTTTAAGAACCAAACACTTGAGCCTGTGAGTGGTGAGAGAGTGCAATGGAAACATGAGACTAGGAAGAATATTATTCATAACAGGAATTGCTGTATCTCACGATATGAAATAAGGCAATTATCTATGTGTGTGTCTATGTGTGTGTCTATGTGTGTGTCTATGTGTGTGTCTATGTGTGTCTGAAAATCATAGAAAAAAACAGGACTGGGCTGATGTCCACCAAAATTTCGCATAGTATTGGTAGTACCCAGGGTCACGTCATGGGCACAAAAATAAATCCCTGTCCCATCTGAGTGGGCAGGGGTGACGACTTACGATTTTCCCCTGTACACGTTCATCCACAGTGCAAGTGGTTTACTGACCCCTGCTGCACACAGAGAAGATTATTAGCAATGGCACAAAATATATTAGGTGTACCGGAAAATAATGTCGTTTTTATGGCATAGCCTATAGGCATAGGGCAAAGCCGTCTAGAACAGTTTGTCCGTCCGTATGTATGTACGTATGTACTGTATGTATGTATGTCCCCTCAAACATATACCAATCAGAGCAGAGGATCTGGTCACGTGACAGGGTGACGTGATTATGTCTGATGTCATTACGGCATTCAACAGGTGACTCCACACTCCACCATTTTGATTCCTATGCCGTTCAGGCCGAACATCTATCTATAATTCCATTAATCTCTGTGTGTTTGTATGTGTGTATGTGTGTATGTGTGTATGTTTGTCTGTGACCGCTGTTTCTCGACAACTACCGGTCCGATATACTTTAAACTTGCCAGGTATATTGCTGGGGACCCGAGGATGTGCCTTTTCAAGGTTTCATATTAATCGGAGAAGTAGTTACCGAGCTATGGCGATTTCTTTACCAAACACTGCAAGCCGTTCGCTTTGGACCAAACCATTGCATGTAAATAGAGGGGGGGGGGGTTCTGTGGTCGTTGCGAATGGACCAAACCATTCATGTAAATAGAGGGGGGGGGGTTCTGTGGTCGTTACTGCCACGTGGTTTCAAAGTTTTTTTTTGTTGTTGTTGTTTGCACGCATGTTTTTTTGCACCCACGTACGGGCACGCCCTAGGATGTTTACACACACACACCCCTACACAAATTTTTTTTTTTTTTTTTTTTTGGCAAGGAACGGGCACCCACGTACGGGCACGTCCTAGCTTATATATAGTACGGGCATGCCCTAGTATCGTTGAACCTGTCATATATCACAATCGCCATGCTCTACCTTGACGTTTTTCATTCAGTGTGAAACACAAACAAACCAATTCTTAAAATGACCATTAAATATCGAAAGCATCAGTGTTACGGATCTTCCAACGACACAGTACATAAAGGCCTTAGGCTTCATGCCTTCATGCCTCACCTTCAGGCCGCTTCAGACAAATTAGCCCAGGTTTCTAAATACAGTAGTGTTGTTTTCATGACAATAATAATAGCGTTAATCTATCTATAATTCCATTAATCTCTGTGTGTATGTGTGTATGTGTGTATGTGTGTATGTGTGTATGTGTGTATGTGTGTATGTGTGTATGTTTGTCTGTGACCGCTGTTTCTCGACAACCACGGGTCCGATATACTTTAAACTTGCCAGGTATATTGCTGGGGACCCGAGGATGTGCCTTTTCAAGGTTTCATATTAATCGGACAAGTACTTACCGAGCTATGGCGATTTCTTTACCAAACACTGCAAGCCGTTCGCTTTGGACCAAACCATTGCATGTAAATAGAGGGGGGGGGGGTTCTGTGGTCGTTGCGAATGGACCAAACCATTCATGTAAATAGAGGGGGGGGGGGGGGTTCTGTGGTCGTTACTGCCACGTGGTTTCAAAGTTTTTTTTTGTTGTTGTTGTTTGCACGCATGTTTTTTTGCACCCACGTACGGGCACGCCCTAGGATGTTTACACACACACACCCCTACACAAATTTTTTTTTTTTTTTTTTTTTGGCAAGGAACGGGCACCCACGTACGGGCACGTCCTAGCTTATATATAGTACGGGCATGCCCTAGTACTAATAATATAGAAAATATAATCGTAGCACTGCAATCCCTTTGTCATTATTGCAAAGTTTCTAGATTGAAGCGGTGTATGGTTCATGAATCAGTGATAAGCGGTGTGCGGTACGAATAACCGCGGAAGTAAGGAATTCGTCTCGGATTTTTAAATAGTAATATTGTGGCGGACACAAAAGCCCACTGGCGTGGTGACATCATTCCACGCACCAAGTGGGCGGTGGCCACGCCCGAGGGGTAGGCGTGGCCTCATGATATACCCCGGGCGACCAGCCCGGAGGAGTACAGTGTTACAGTGTAGTCTTACAATAAAGACGTTTATATGTTACCGCTTGTCCGCTTCCTCCTTGCTCACAAGCAGCGCGCGTAACGCCGCGCTTTACTGGTGACCCTCGACGTTGGATCTGCCGGAGCGATCCTTCCACACGCGACGCCATCGCCATGGCCGCCTTCGTCAAACTTCCGGAATTTTGGGAGGCTCAGGCCGAAGTCTGGTTCGTCCAGGCCGAAGCCCAATTTCAGCTTCGGCACCTCACCGGCGATGACACGCGCTACTGCCACGTCGTCGCCTCCCTCGGGCCCGGCACGGCCGCTCGAGTTGTGTCCGTCCTTCGCCACCCACCGGACGGCCACAAGTACGAGGCACTCAAGCGGCTACTCCTAGCCACGTTCAGCCTCACGGACGACGCACAGGCCGACCGCCTCCTGGATCTCCCCGAGCTCGGTGAGACGCGCCCGTCGGTCCGAATGGACCATATGCTGTCACTGTTGGGCGACGAAGCCCCCGGTTCGCTATTCCGGGCGCTTTTCCGTCGCCAACTTCCAGCGCAGGTTCGCCTCGCGTTGGCCGGGACCGGGCTAACGGAACCCCGAGCATTGGCGGCCGAGGCGGACAAGTACTTCGCCGCTTCGGACACGCGGGCGAGCGTTGGCGTGGCCGTCACGGCCTTCGACGCTGCTGTTCCACAGCATCATCTTCTACAGCACGCTGAGTTTCAGCAGCATGCTGATACGCACCTCGTGAACGCCGCCACGCCCCGCCCACCGCCGAGGCGAAAACCGCCACCGCGGGGAAACCCGTCGACTCCACCGGCCTGGCGGAGCCAGCCGCGCTCCTCCAGCTCCACCACCTGGTGCTGGTTCCACGCCAAGTTCGGCCACGAAGCTCGGCGGTGTCATCCGCCGTGCTCCTTCAACGGGTCGGGAAACGCCCGGGCCGGCGCTCAATTGTGGCGATGAGCGCCGGCCGTTCGAGCAGCCTGCTGTTCATAACGGACACCTTCTCCGGGCGCCGTTACCTGTGCGACACGGGAGCACAGGTGAGTGTCATTCCCGCCGGCACGTCAGACAAGCACGCCGCGGGTGGGGGCCCCGCGCTGCTTGCCGCGAACGGGACGCCCATCCGTACGTATGGAAAACGCTGCCTCTCTCTGCGGTTTGGAGGGCAGGTTTTCCGATGGACGTTCGTCACCGCCGACGTGCCCATGGCACTGCTTGGCGCGGACTTCCTGTGCGCTAATGGGCTCCTGGTCGACGTCAAGCGCAGACGGCTTGTCCAGGCCGAGACGTTCAGCTCGCTCGCATGTGCGTTGCCCAGCTCAACGAGCGGCTTGCCAAGCGGCTTGCCGAACGATTCGGTTCCGGCCACGTTGGTCTGTACGCTTCCGGCAGCGGACGCATTCACCCGCCTCCTCGCCGGCTTCCCGGCCCTCACGCGGCCCACCTTCTCGGCGGGGGCCGTCAAGCACGGGGTGGCCCATCACATCCCCACCGTCGGGCCACCGGTCTACGCCCGGGCACGCCGCCTCGAGCCGACGAAGCTGGCGGTGGCAAAAGCGGAGTTCGCTACCCTGGAGCGACTCGGCATCGTTCGGCGCTCAGAGAGCGCTTGGGCGTCGCCGCTGCACATCGTGCCGAAGCCCGGCGGGGGATGGCGACCGTGCGGGGACTATCGCCGTCTCAATGACGCCACGACTCCCGACCGCTACCCCGTCCCCCACATTCAGGACTTTTCCGCCCGTTTGGCGGGCAGGTCCTTCTTCTCGAAGGTGGACCTCATACGCGGCTACCATCAGGTCCCCGTCAGGCCGGAGGACGTCCCGAAGACGGCGGTCATCACGCCATTCGGACTCTTCGAGTTCCTGCGCATGCCCTTCGGTCTGAAGAATGCGGCTCAGGCGTTCCAGCGACTGATGGACAGCGTCCTGCGCGACTTGGATTTTGTCTACGTCTACCTGGACGATATCCTCGTCGCCAGCGCGTCCCGCGAAGAGCACCTACGCCACCTCCGCACGCTCTTCGAACGCCTGGGCCAGCATGGCCTGATTGTGAACCCCGCAAAGTGCCGGTTCGGCGCCGCCACAATCGATTTTCTGGGGCACCGTGTCACCAGGCACGGAGCCGTCCCCCTGCCGGCCAAGGTGGAGGCGGTGAAGGGGTTTCCGCGCCCCCGCACGATCAGAGGGCTGCAGGAGTTCCTGGGCATGGTGAACTTTTACCATCGGTTCCTGCCCCGTATCGCCCAGCTCCTGCGCCCCCTGCACGAAGCTCTCCGAGGTAAGCCGGGCAAAGGCGACGTTACCTGGACCGAGGAGATGGACACGGCGTTCACGGGCGCGAAGCTCGCCTTGGCTAACGCCACCATGCTCGCGCACCCGGCGCCCGATGCAGCGATCGCCCTCACCACCGATGCCTCGGACTACGCGGTGGGCGCGGTGCACGAGCAATGGGTGCGTGGAGCTTGGCAACCGCTGGCGTTCTTTAGCCGGCAGCTTCGCCCGCCCGAACGCCGTTACAGTACCTTCGACCGCAAGTTGCTCGGACTTCACTTGGCGGTCAGGCACTTCCGCCATCTGCTCGAGGGCCGGGCGTTCACTGCCTTCGTCGACCACAAGCCGCTGATCTTCGCGATGGGCAAGGTCACCGAGCCGTGGTCGGCCCGGCAGCAGCGTCACCTCTCGGCCGTGTCCGAGTACACGACGGACATCCAGCACGTCGCGGGGAAGGACAACCCGGTGGCGGATTGCCTTTCCCGGGCCGTCGCCCACGCAGTCCACCTCGGCATCGACTATGCCCGGATGGCAGCGGACCAGGCCGCTGACCCCGACGTCCAGGCCTTGCGGACCGCCGTCACGGGCCTCCGCGTCACCGAGGTGCCGTTCGACGGCGCGGGCGCGGCCCTCTTGTGCGACGTCTCCCTCGGGCGTCCCCGCCCCATTGTGCCCGCGGGCTGGCAGCGCCCGGTGTTTGACGCCATCCACGGCCTGTCCCACCCGGGCGCGAGGGCCTCCCAAAGGCTGATCGCCGACAAGTTCGTCTGGCATGGCCTCCGGAAGGCCGTCCGCGGCTGGGCCAGGACATGCCTCGCGTGCCAGCGCGCCAAGGTGCACCGGCACACCCAGGCCCCGTTGGCCCCGTTCACGGTGCCGGAACGCCGGTTTGACCACGTCCACGTGGACCTGGTGGGACCTCTACCCCCCTCGCGGGGTTTCACCCACGTCCTCACCATGGTGGACCGCACCACCCGGTGGCCGGAGGCCGTGCCGTTGGCGTCCACAACGGCGGCCGATGTCGCGCAGGCTTTCATCGCCACCTGGGTCGCCCGGTTCGGCGCCCCCTCAGACATCTCATCCGACCGCGGCCCCCAGTTCACCTCGGAGCTCTGGGGGGCGGTTGCGCAGGGGCTCGGGGTCCGGCTGCACCGAACCACGGCCTACCACCCCCAGGCTAACGGCCTGTGTGAGCGATTTCACCGCTCATTGAAGGCCGCGCTCCGGGCCACCCTCCGCGACGGCGGCTGGGTCGACAGGCTCCCCTGGGTCCTGCTGGGCCTCCGGACGGCGCCCAAGGAGGACCTGCGCGCATCCGCGGCGGAGTTGGTCTTCGGGCAACCGCTGCGGGTGCCGGGCGAGTTCCTCCCCGACTCCACGGCACCATGGTCCGCGGCACAGCAGCGCTCCGCTCTGCAAGAGACCGCCCAGAGGTTCGCCCCGGTGCCAACGGCATGCCACGGGCACCCACCGACGCACGTCGCCCCGGAGCTTCGCACGGCGGAGTACGTCTTCGTCCGCCACGATGCCCATCGGACACCACTGCGGCCCCCGTACGACGGGCCTTTCCGCGTGCTGGAGACCGGGGCGAAGCACTTCACCCTGGACATCAGCGGTACTCCTGACCGCGTTTCGGTAGACCGCCTCAAGCCGGCCCACCTCAATGTGGACCATCCACCGCCAGTGGCCCGACCCCCACGTCGGGGCCGCCCTCCTGCGGGCGGACCCCCGGCACCGCCCAGCCCCGCCGCCACGCCGCCCCCCGGTCCTGCACCCATCCCAGGAGCAGCCAGGGGCATCCCACCTGGCATCCCTGCACCCCGGACGCCGCCGATCGCCAGGGGGCGCTTCGGCCGGGTCATTCGTCTGCCCCGCAAACTGGCCCTCCAGGTGCGCGGGAATTCTGGGGGGGCGCGTGTGGCGGACACAAAAGCCCACTGGCGTGGTGACATCATTCCACGCACCAAGTGGGCGGTGGCCACGCCCGAGGGGTAGGCGTGGCCTCATGATATACCCCGGGCGACCAGCCCGGAGGAGTACAGTGTTACAGTGTAGTCTTACAATAAAGACGTTTATATGTTACCGCTTGTCCGCTTCCTCCTTGCTCACAAGCAGCGCGCGTAACGCCGCGCTTTAATATCATTTTCGAAATAATGATAATGTAACGTTTATATTATAGTAAATCTAATTGTAACACTAATCCCTTCGTAGTGACTGCAAACTTACTGGAGGTTAAAATATATCATCTTCTGCATATTAAAGTAGCGGCAGTTTTGTGTCCGTCCATCACACTACGTCATTAGGTCAATGATGTAATTATGGCTGACTCCACTGACAGACATTTCAATTTATATGCCGCACAGGCGAACATGTTGTCCAAGCGGTCGAACCTATTGTCGAACCTGGCCTGTGTTTTTACACACGGACAGCTGTGCGTTGCAGAGAGTAGAGTACTACGGCTACGCCGCTGTTAAACTTTCGGTCCTGTTTAAGATGTGGATTCCTCTTTCAAAAACGACATTACTTCCGGTACACCTAATATTTCCCACACCTCACCTGCTATCCCGCCCCCACCCCAAAGGGAGTGGGTGTTTCTGGTGAAGGAAATTATTCAAACTTTAAGGTTGTATTGATGACGGCTAAGACACATTATGTTTGCTTTGTGGAAAGTGTATCTCAGGCTGGGTAGGGTTTTCTAAGTAATCGAACTCCGTGACTTGTGTTCATACACGTTACCCTTCCTTTTTGCCTGTGATAGGTCGCAGGTCTACAAGAGCTCTTGTTGGGGTTCTTATGGGGGGGGGGGGGGGGGGGGGTCGATTTTTGAAATGTGCACCCACTGGTTGGACAGCTGCTGGACCCCACCCACATTTGTCACTTGACTCCATCCACCATAGCACCCAGACAAAATAATATGGCCGCCATCTTGGTTTTTGAGGGGGGAGGGGCAGGCGGCTGAGACATTAGGCATGGAATCCTCTCCTGATTATAAACTGCCCAGGTTTATTGCGTCAGATTTCAATTGGCTTTGTTTGGGTCGAGTGTTACTCATGATGAGGGACCCCGAAAAATCTAAGCATATGTCGAATGAAAATTATTCTTAAGGTTTAATCAAGCCCGTCAGCATGCACAGTATTCGCCTCTAAAAAATAGCGTTTGGTAATTTTTCAACGGCACCATATTGAGGTTAAACAATCCGTGACGGTTTGATGAATCAGCTCGTTCTGATATAACTGTGGCGGAGGCTGACATGGATGAGAGGTGTTCAGTTAATTTTTAAACACCGCATTAATTGCGAGTTTCCCAATCGTCACATTACCAGATTTTGACAGGTTGTGACCACAGTGTGGTCATCCTTGTTATACCATTTGACGAAGGTTTGCAATATGCCAAGAGATGTTGACCTGCCTTTGTTAGAATCTCCTGGACCTGGGGAACTCATTCGAAGCAATCACGACAGTGATTGAAGAAGCAAATATATGTCAATTGTGGCTCCAAAAGGTGAGAGCGGGGCACCTTGAAACAGGTTGGTCAACATTTGGCTCTACACCTGAAAATGCCAAAGAAATGAAACCTCCATTGTGAGCCAAAAATATGTTTTGACTTTAAACTAAATTCTGCCGGAGGAAACATTAGTCAGCATTTTTCTATCACGGACAAATTTTGATGTTAAAAAAAAATCCGAAGTGGTTCAACGTGCCCCCCTATGCGGGGTACCTTGAACTGGGAAAGGGGGTAGGTTGAACCATGCCCTGGGATCACCAATGAAGTAAAATAAGAGAATAATTTAAGGTGATTACAAACTTTTCATGAACTCTAAACAGTGTAACATATTGTTACGTTTGTGGAGGGTAGGCAATGGAATACCTTAGGCCAGGTAAAATGTATAGGGTAGTATGCTTTGAATGTCACGAAGAAGAAGAAACCTTCCTGTAACTAAGTAGGGCCGGATGTTGCGTAAGTGTATATTTGTCTCCATGCGAGGGGTGGAGCTATGCTAATTAGTTAGGGTTTAAGGGTAGACTCCCTGTGTGTAGTTACCTCTGTGTTTTCCCCTTTGTTCCTCATGACACTAACAACACCAGCCATTCGATCAGTGCTTAAATTAAATAAAGCGATCACCGACCGGATCCGCACATTCTACCACGATGACAGCACCCAGCGAATCATCTGTATGGGCGCGAAGAGGGCCGTGAGGCCACGCTCCGAAGAACGATTGGTTAAGAAACGATGGGGGTGAGCGGGTGGCGCTCGGTGGTTGGAACGAGCGTGACGTCAGAGAAAACATTCTAGCACCAGGGACAGAAAGGAGACATCCTGCCATTTTCGCTCTCTCTTGCGCTGGGTTTGATTGCGGGCGGACGCTCTGTTCTCTCTCTCTGTCCCTGGCTTGGTCGTAGGAAGACGCATTTTATTCTCTCCCTCTTGTTCCGGGCTTCGTCGCAAGCAGACGTATTTCCCTCTCACTGTTCCTGGCTGGTGGAAGTGGATGCATCCTTTCCTCTCCCTGGTGCTGGCTTTGTGACGGCTGTGCTTGGTTCTGTGTGCGGCTGAAAGGAACGTCGGGGCTCGGTGCAGCAGAGCAGGAAGGACGATGGAGGAGCTCGGGCTTGTTCGCTTCGCGTCGGCGGCTGGCGGTGAACGCGACTTCACGCCAACGCGTGCTTTCCCTTGCAGGGACACGGGATCTTTGACGACCCCGGACGGTCAAGACGCCAGAGCTGAGTGCCAGGTAACATTACACACACATTATTACTTTCTTTTTTTTCTTTTCTTTTTTGTATACAAGATCGAGGCTCGTGAAAGAGCGAACATTAATCACACAGAAAGACAAACAGACACATAAAACAAATAACATCGGGAGTGGTAGACAAGATGGGGAGAGAGGGGGAAGGACACAAACACAACATTTGAGAGCAGGGACGAGAGACATGGAGACATCGAGAGAAATGTGGGAGGGAGAGGGCTTTGGGGGGGAGGCATGGGAAGGGGGGGGGGTGGGAGAGGTATAAAACATATGGACACTGCCAGGACTTCCAGGAAAGAAGTTGGAATTTCAACAAGGTGGATCTGGGGTGAATTAGCGGGGGTAGAAAAGATCAAGGTTTTGGATGGGGGTTTTGGATAAGAGATGGTGGTGAACAGCTGTTTTTAAAGACCTGGAGGGAGGAGTGGGATTGAAGGGAGTGAGGGAGTTTGTTCCAGAGGCGGGAGAAAAGAGGAATGAAAGAGTGAAGGTGAGCAGAGAGCCGAGATTTCGGCAGTTTAACCATCAGAGGGTTGCTGGCAGATCTTGTGCGACCTGT
>NC_136264.1:8904999-8978403 GCF_964187855.1 Myxine glutinosa | reverse complement strand
CAGATTCGGAATCAGCATAAAATCCCGGTGGTTTTAGGCTTACGTTTTATTTTAATATCAATGGTTTAAAAAAACCGCGCCAGCTGCAATTCCATGGTGTAGTTTGTGGCGGCCTTGACGTTCGGGGTGTATTGCAATGGTTTGTCGGGTTTGGCTGTGGGTCCAGAATAGCTCCAATTTCCTTTTGTGCTTCTACGTTTATTTTGATTCTTCTGTTACAACGCCTTCCTTATCTACCTTATATCCCCCCCGACGAGGCCTCTACATAATTTCATGCGGCAGAATTTCGTGCATTTTGAGTGAAAGAAGTGAGACGAGGCTGAAGGAGGAAGAAGACTAGAAGAGGCGCATCACTATGGAGGCCTTGATCGTGAGTGGAAATGGCGGGAATTGTGTTTGTATCGCAAAGTAAAGGATCTGCATTCATTTCTGAACTTGCATTGGTGGATTGTTATACATCTGCATTATTTTTCATAAAAAACTTTATGTTGAACTTTAAGGCTCCAAGCACGGACTATATATATAGACCCTCATTGAGGTAAAAATAAAAGTTAAAATCCTGCTATCGCTTGCCAAGCTAGCCGTTCCCTCTCCCCCTCCCCTCCCCTCGCCTCCCTCCTCTTCTCGCCCTCCCTCCTCTTCTCGCCCTCCCTCCTCTTCTCGCCCTCACCGCCTCTTCTCCCCTCTCCTCCTCCCCCTCCCCTCCCCCCCTCTTCTCCCCTCTCCTCCCCTCCCCCCCACCCTCTCCTCCCCTCCCCCCCACCCTCTCCTCCCCTCACCCCCACCCTCTACTCCCCTCCCCCCCCCACCCTCTCCTCCCCTCCCCTCCCCCCACCCTCTCGTCCCCACCCCTCCCCCCCCACCCTCTCCTCCCCCTCCCCCCCACCCTCTCCTCCCCTCCCCTCCCCCCCACCCTCTCCTCCCATCCCCTCCCCCCCACCCTCTCCTCCCCTCCCCTCCCCCCCACCCCTCTCCTCCCCTCCCCCCCACCCTCTCCTCCCTCCCCCCCACCCTCTCCTCCCCTCCCCCCACCCTCTCCTCCCCTCCCCCCACCCCTCTCCTCCCCTCCCCCCCATCCTCTCCTCCCCTCCCCCCACCCTCTCCTCCCCTCCCCCCCCACCCTCTTCTCCCCTCCCCCCTCTTCTCCCCTCCCCACCCTCTTCTCCCAAACCCACCCTCTCCTCCCCTCCCCCCACCCTCTCCTCCCTCCCCCCCACCCTCTCCTCCCTCCCACCCTCTCCTCCCCTCCCCCCCAACCTCTCCTCCCCTCCCCCCATCCCTCTCCTTCCCTCCCCCCACCCTCTCCTCCCCTCCCCCCACCTTCTCCTCCCCTCCCCCCACCCTCTCTCCCCTCCCCCCTCTTCTCCCCTCCCCACCCTCTTCTCCCCTCCCCACCCTCTCACCTCCCCCCCTCCCCCCCACCCTCTCCTCCCCTCCCCCCCACCCTCTCCTCCTCCCTCCCCCCCACCCTCTCCTCCCCTCCCCCCCCACCCTCTCCTCCCCTCCCCCCCAACCCTCTCCTCCCCTCCCCCCACCCTCTCCTCCCCTCCCCCCCCACCCTCTCCTCCCCTCCCCCCCACCCTCTCCTCCCCTCCCCCCCATCCTCTCCTCCCCTCCCCCCCCACCCTCTCCTCCCCTCCCCCCCACCCTCCTCCCCTCCCCCCCACCCTCTCCTCCCCTCCCCCCCACCCTCTCCTCCCCTCCCCCCCACCCTCTCCTCCCCTCCCCCCCATCCTCTCCTCCCCTCCCCCCCCCACCCTCTCCTCCCCTCCCCCCCCACCCCTCTCCCTACCCCTCCCCTCCCCCCACCCTCTCCTCCCCCTCCCCCCCCACCCCTCCTCCCCCTCCCGCCCACCCTCTCCTCTCCTCCCCTCCCCCCACTCTCTCCTCTCCTCCCCTCCCCCCACTCTCTCCTCCCCTCCCCCCCACCCCTCTCCTCCCCTCCCCCCACCCTCTCCTCCCCCTCCCCCCCACCCTCTCCTCCCCCCCCCACCCTCTCCTCCCCTCCCCCCTCCCCCCCACCCTCTCCTCCCCTCCTCCCCTCCCCCACCCTCTCCTCCCCTCCCCTCCCCCCACCCTCTCCTCCCCTCCCCCCTCCACCCACCCTCTCCTCCCCTCCCCCCTCCCCCCACCCTCTCCTCCCCTCCCCCCTCCCCCCACCCTCTCCTCCCCTCCCCCCCTCCCCCCACCCTCTCCTCCCCTCCCCCCCACCCTCTCCTCCCCCTCCCCCCCACCCTCTCCTCCCCTCCCCCACCCTCTCCTCCCCTCCCCTCCCCCCACCCTCTCCTCCCCCTCCCCCACACCCTCTCCTCTCCTCCCCTCCCCCCCACCCTCTCCTCCCCCCCATTCCCCTCCCCTCCCGTTCCCCTCCCCTCCCCTTCCCTCCCCTTCCTCCTCCCCTCCCTTCCCCCTCCCTTCTCTTCTCCCCTCTCCTCCCCCCTTCCTCCTCTTCTCCCCTCCCCCCTCTTCTCCCCCCCTCCCCCCTCTTCTCCCCTCCCCCCCTCTTCTCCCCTCCCCCCCCTCTCTCCCCTCCCCCCCTATTCTCCCCTCCCCCCCTATTCTCCCCTCCCCACCCTCTCCTCCCCTCCTCCCCTCCCCACCCTCTCCTCCCCTCCTCCCCCGTTCCCCTCCCCTCCCCATCCTCCTCCCCTCCCTTCCCCCGCCCGGCAATGCCGGGTACTTCCCATGGCCAGCTGTACGTGGGCTGCTCGAGGGTTGGAAAACCAAGCAATCTTTGTCTTGGCACCAAGTAAGAAAACCAGAAATGTTGTATACCAAGAGGTTTTGAGAAATTGAAAATTGACAAAACGTCATGGAGGAAATGTACTGTGATATTGCTCTAAAATATACATGTTCTTTTCATCATATATTTGTATTATTCTTATTCAACCCGGGCGAAGCCGGGTACCTCAGCTAGTATATATTGTTACAGACGCGGTGGTGGATGTTGGTTTACCGAGCGGTTTGGTATGACCGCGCCTGCACGTTTACCCGATTATACTCGAACGTTGACTAAGTCGCGCTATGCTAAATCAATGATGGAAAAGACACAACGGCTGGATTAAAATGACACGACACCAAGGGTTCAGTTCTCAAGACCTCCGGAGGAGGTTATATTAGGGCGGAAGGTCAGATTACAACTACAAGAGGGACAGCATAGAAAGGCAGGCACTTAGACACACTCTTATATTAACCCCGACAGACGACAGATAAACGGGACAAAAACTGACTCACACGGGGATTGATGGCAAGGAAAGCGGGTAGTCGATGGCTCAAGGTGCACTCTTGGCTCAAGGACAGAATCGACCCGGTCCGGTCCAATGATGCGGGGAGGTCTCTCTCAGCGCTAGAAGGTCGCGACTTGTCTTCTTCAGTCGGGGGCACATCTCACGTCACGTCCGGTAAGTCGCTGCGTATATCTGGCGGGGAGTGACACGCCCTCGGCTCGTTAGCTCCGCCCCAGATGGAATCGGCCCGTTGCTTCTCATTGGGTGCGTGCGGGGGGGTTACCGGCTCCGCCCTTGACGAGGGGCCGACAGGCAGCCCCTTCTTGGTAACCCCGTCGGCGCACATGGGTAATGGCGGCTAACTGAGCCGGAGTGAGGACGCACACTCCCCGCACGCCGCGCCGCGCCCCTCTGTTGTTGTAGTTGTTGTTGTAGTTGTTGTTGTAGTTGTTGTTGTTGTTGTAGTTGTTGTTTCATGGGGAAGATGGGAGGAGGTAAGGGGAGGTCCTAAACTCACTACTGGTGCCATACAATCACATTCTGGTGCAACGAAGAGTCAGAATTAATGGAAACGAGTCCTTAACTGACATAGACTAAGAATAACTAGCAAGATGTCCGAAAGTTGTCTACGTGAGATGCGGTGGACCTGGGCACGACATTTAATGGGGGAAAAAGGGGAAGGTCGGTTCTACAGAGTGTTATTTACAGGCAATGGGACTAGGGAATGGGGGATTGGGGATAGTTGGGGAGTATTGGGGAAATAGGGGAATATTTACAAGCGGATATGGAGGCCAAATGCCATATTCGCAACATTGCACCCTTCTCTACCCTCGGGGCGTCCCGACCCGATAAATTTTTACCTACTTTAGTGTGGCACTCAGATGTAGTTCCCTCTACTATTAACTCTACCCTGAGTGCGCCAGTTTTACAGATATTCACAAATGAGTAAATATGTCCCCCTGCGACGTTGCACCCTTCTCCTCCCAGAAGCACACCCACAGGATAACCGAATTGCGGAAAGAATTCGCAAACTAAACATACAGCCGGTAGGGAGCATTATTTACAAGACTACGCTGATATTTACACTACGATCCAGGACCTGTTTTTGGAGGAACACATGCAGATGTTATGCATAGAGAGAGCACGCATGCCAGCATCGATACACCAACCCACGAGTGCTCTGTGGCCTTACGGCCTTTAATAATGTGCAGAGCACCCCTTCCAAGCACCAAAAGCACCACCCCATCACACAGTCAGCACCATCCGGTGCACCAATAAAGTGTTTAGTGATCATTGTGTGGTGTCGCAGCCGGCCGATGTTCTGCCGCTGGTCTTGCCTTCATGTGGTGCACTTGGCCTTCCTACTTCTTTCAAAAATAAAGAAAGGCGCCAACCGCGTCCATTTCTCTATTGTGGCCGTCAGGGGGCCAACTGTTAGTGGTTCACCTTGTATGGCATAGGTGCCACGTTGACCCATAGGTCCATCCATGGGTGGTGCTTGGCCGCAAAAGAACTGCGGTCCATTGTGGGTGGCCACAAACATTGCGGTCCATATGGTGTATCGATCCAGGCAGCAAGCAGCGAAAGTGCAGGCCCACAACTGCGGATCCAGCACCTCTCTCTCCTCTCTCTCTGCCCCAAAACCAGATCCTCGGAGGTGGGAGACAAAAGAAGCAGACAAGTGAGTAAGGTGGTAAGGGCGCAAAAGTGCACGCAATGCAAGGTAATGCACACTGGGGGCACATGGGAACCAGGTGAGACAGGTACGTTCCTACCGTACGCCCCCCCCCCCCCACCAGGTAACCTACATGGCCCCTCCCTTACCCCTTACTGTATCCACAAAACACAACACTACCCATAAACATCTACTTTACAAATCAACAAACATCCCTACTGTCTTCCCCGTTCCTCCCATATACCAAATTCGTCTTCTCTCCCTCCTAACCAATCAAATTTGCCATTTTCAACTCTCATCAAAATTTGCCATCTCCAACTGAACATCAAAATTTGCCATTACCAATTCATCATCAGTCCCTCCTAAAGAGGGAGAGATGGAATCACCCCAATGTCTCATCCACGTCGTGATGCGTCTCACAAATCCTCACAGCAATTCTCATTTCCTGCACCAAACAAAGAAAACACAGGTGTGGAGTCATCATCATCACCTCAGGTAAGTGGCTGCGTATGGTGCGACAGGTTCATCAATCCTAACTATTTCCTAAATGACTTTAACAACTTTACACTACCCGGGGTCTTTCTCCGGCCAAACCATTGGCCCTCTTACACTATGGGTTCTAAAAACCAATTCCCATTGGCCAAACTGTGGTGCTTTTCAATTTGGGGTCTCACTCCCCCGATTCATCTCCCGGTGCCCTCGCACAATTTCTGGGCTGTGGCGTGTACCTCTCCCAGTGGGTCTACCCACCTGCACACCTCCACCACTGCAGTTGCCTCTGAGCTTACCTGCTCCTTGCCCTAACCTAACTACCTGGGGAAGGCCCTCTGGCGCTCTCCCCACTCGGTGCCCTCTCTGGCACTGGGCTGCCCGATCCACACCCGGGATCCTCAGGCACCCACTCACAACTACCGGCTCCCAGAGCCCACCTGCGGCCTCACCTGGCCGACATCCTCACAGTGGTGGAGTGCCCAACCAACTACACACACTAACAGGCTACACGCCCAGCCATTTCCACAACACTAATGCACCCATCCACAATGCCATTCTGTCACCCGCACCACAGATGCCAATATCCAACCACAATTTACCTATACCCTCTACCTAACACTTACACTACCCGCCCCGGGTACTCGTGAAAGGGGTCCACTCTTCCCCCATCCACACCTTCGCACCATACACACCACTCCGTACCACTTACTCCAACTCTCTCCACACACCTGTACCTGCACACTTGTGCTCTCACACCTGGTGCCGCCTGCACCCTTCTCTCCCCAAGCGCATTCGCGCTGATCCACAACACTCATTACTCACACACTGCTCCACACACCTGTCCAGTTGCACACCTGTGCAATCACACCTGTTCAATTCTCACACACACGGCATCATCTCAGCTAACTACTCCCTTCTGAAACTTGCGCTTCCCAGTCGTCCCTTTAAACTATTGCACTCCCACGTCATTATTATCCATACTAATCTACCTGCGTCCCCACTACAGGTATCAGTCACTAACTAAACTTAACGTCACCTAATGTCAATCTCTTCTAGATCCCTACACACAATATAACCTAACCCACCCGGGCTAGTTTTCACTGCCATACACCCCATAAGCTATTGCGCATTTGCCCCACCATGGGAAGGGTGGCAGGGATGCCACCCTTACCCACCGGGCCCATCGCTCACTACCAATTTTGCACATCAAATTTCAACAAATCAAAAATTTGCCAATCACTACCCATCATCTGCCAATCATTACGGCCAATCCTTTGCCAATCATCAAATTTCGTTTTTTTCTAATTTTGGGGCCAAAACACTAACCTCATCACCCAGTCTACTCACTAATGCCTCTCGGTGCGCCAATTCCTGTCCAAAGCCCGGCTTCGTAAAGCCAAGCCATGAATGCGGGTTGTTCTGTGCCAGCGGCTGGATGCGTCCGGCACTCGGTGCAGGGACGGCGGCTTACCCGGGCCGAGATCCCACGCACCATCTCGGCGTGGAGCCATCCAATGTCCCGATCTCGACCTGCCGGACTGCCTCAACAGAAAGTGGTCGCCACGACGACCCTTTCTATCGGGCTGCCCGCTCCGCCTAGTGGAGCACGGACGCGGCCGTTCAAAGCGAGGCCCAGCACGCACCGAGGGCCAGATTCGGCTAAAAGTCGCTCTAACCTCTAACCCGGTTACCTTCGATGCCTCACCTGGACGCTTACACCCCGCAGCCCGTTCCTTGCTCACACATCCAGCCGTTCCCATGCTCCTCGTACCTTTCCTTACACACCCAGGTACCCTCATTCCACTCACAGCCTTGGTCACACACCTGACTACCGAACACTTTGGCACACATTCGTTGGTAGCACACCTCACCAACACACCTCTGCGCACCCCCTCCTCGGTCACCTCCTCTGTGACAATCACAGGTGTGCTCTCATTCGCACACCCAACCACGTGCCTCACCACCAACTCCAGCGTGCATTCCCACTCACGCTCTACCATTCCAGGTTTGCATCCTTCCATCCCAGGTGTACATCCTCGCTCACCTGTCACAACCAACTCACTCTCCTCGTCACTCTCACTACTCTCACCTCCATTCTTGACAACGCACTCACCCTTACTCTTGACAGCGCACTCTTTCCTCATGCACCCGTCCGTTACACACCTCTCTCGCGCACACTCTTGCGCACACTCTCCCGTCACACCCTCTGTAACACTCACCACAGGTGGACACTCTTCCTTACTTCTGACAGCGCACTCTTTCCTCATGCACCTGTCCGTCACACACCTTTCTCGCGCACACTCTCCCGTCACACCCTCTGTAACACTCACCACACCGCGCTTCCACGTGCTCCCTCGCACACGCGCTACGACCGACTCACTCTCGCCAGCACACTCACTCCTTGGCACGCACTTTTTCCTCACACACCCCAGAGTCGGACTTTCTCGCACACCTCCTGTCGCACACTTCACCAACGGCCTCTCACGAACACCCGGGTCCATCTCGACCCCCAAGCTCCTTAAATCCCCTGGCGCATCATACGCACGACCATATTGGTCACCACTTACACCGGGTCCTCTTCCTCTTCGCTTCTCCTCCATCACCTGCGAATCCCTCATCCGGTTAATGAGCACATCATCACGATCCGAACACAGACTTTGGACCAATTCTTTTACTTCCTCCTTTATCTCTTTCTTATCCTCTCTCCGTCGCTTCTTAATTTCGCTCATCCCTTCTTCCACTTCTTCTAATTTCTGCTTCACCTCCTTCATCTCTTCGTGCGCCCCTTTAAGTTCTTCCTCTAACTCCACTTTATTTTTTTCTATGTGCTCCCGCACCTCCCGTTCTTTAACCCCCATCACCTCTACCACCTTGTCCATTTTCCTCGTCAGGTCCTCATGTACCGTCTGACACTCTTTTTTAATTACCCCTACGTCCTTTTTCATCTCCTTCTGTGTCGATTTTAAACCCTCTATTACCGCTGTGTTCTTCTTTACCTGGTCCCCCAACTCCTTTTGTCCCACTGTCAGTTGTTCTACTCCCAGCGTCAGGTCCTCTATGCCCCCTTGTAACTTTACAGTCCCCTTTCTCACCTCCTTCTCCATGCGCTCCTTACAGTGCCTCACCTCCTCGCGCACTCCTCCGACCCCCTCACTCACACCTCCTCTGATCTCCTCTCCCATCACTTGCATCTCCTGCCCAGATGCCACCCTCATCTGCTCCATTTCCTCCCGGTGAGCATCCAGTTTAGTTTCTACCCCCATTCTAACCCCCTCTATCTGCTGCCCCATTTGGTTAACTTCCCTTTCCGCTTGGTCCCTCATGTCCCTCAATTTGCCTTCCATCCTGTTTTCTAACCCCTCTAACCCCTTTTGCATCCCTTCCATTTGATTCTCTTGAGCGGCCATTCTGTTTTCTACCCCCATTAACCCATTTCTCACCTCTTTTATCCCGTTGTCTAACCCCTCAAAATTATTGTCTAACTTCCCAAATTTCTTATCTAACTCCTCAAAATTATTGTCTAACTTCCCAAATTTCTTGTCTAATCCCTCACCGGTACCCCTCGCTTCGTCCCTCATTACCCCCATTTGGCCCTCTAATCGCTCACCCTGAGCATCCATCCGGTTCCCCATTACCCCCATTTGGCCCTCTAATCGCTCACCCTGAGCCCTCATTCCCACAATTTGGTCTCCCATTCGTTCCATAAGGGCCCTCATTTGCAACATAAAAAGGTTCGGATCCACCAGGGGCGCTGCCACGGTCGCGGGCGCGGTGACCAGCGAGGCGCCATTTTGCGCGTCTGCTACCCTCGCTGCTTCGCTCTCCTCACGTCCCTCAATTTGGTCCTGGACCGACCCTGCCTCACTCTCCCCTACCGGACCCCAGCTGTCTTGATCCGCCATAGCGCGACTTTCAAAATTCGGGTTTTTATTTTCGTAAAACAAATTCAAATTTCGCCGTTATAATTTCGAGCGCGGGAAACGCGCTCCGGATCGAATTCTACCTCCCCAACACCAATTGTTACCCTAGTGGTACAATTGGTGTTCCAAAATTTGGGCCTAATAAATTTAGTCCCAGGTCCGAATTCCACTCCTCGACACCAATTGTTACAGACGCGGTGGTGGATGTTGGTTTACCGAGCGGTTTGGTATGACCGCGCCTGCACGTTTACCCGATTATACTCGAACGTTGACTAAGTCGCGCTATGCTAAATCAATGATGGAAAAGACACAACGGCTGGATTAAAATGACACGACACCAAGGGTTCAGTTCTCAAGACCTCCGGAGGAGGTTATATTAGGGCGGAAGGTCAGATTACAACTACAAGAGGGACAGCATAGAAAGGCAGGCACTTAGACACACTCTTATATTAACCCCGACAGACGACAGATAAACGGGACAAAAACTGACTCACACGGGGATTGATGGCAAGGAAAGCGGGTAGTCGATGGCTCAAGGTACACTCTTGGCTCAAGGACAGAATCGACCCGGTCCGGTCCAATGATGCGGGGAGGTCTCTCTCAGCGCTAGAAGGTCGCGACTTGTCTTCTTCAGTCGGGGGCGCATCTCACGTCACGTCCGGTAAGTCGCTGCGTATATCCGGCGGGGAGTGACACGCCCTCGGCTCGTTAGCTCCGCCCCAGATGGAATCGGCCCGTTGCTTCTCATTGGGTGCGTGCGGGGGGGTTACCGGCTCCGCCCTTGACGAGGGGCCGACAGGCAGCCCCTTCTTGGTAACCCCGTCGGCGCACATGGGTAATGGCGGCTAACCGAGCCGGAGTGAGGACGCACACTCCCCGCACGCCGCGCCGCGCCCCTCTGTTGTTGTAGTTGTTGTTGTAGTTGTTGTTGTAGTTGTTGTTGTTGTAGTTGTTGTTGTAGTTGTTTTTGTTGTTGTTGTTGTAGTTGTTTTTGTTGTTGTTGTTGTAGTTGTTGTTTCATGGGGAAGATGGGAGGAGGTAAGGGGAGGTCCTAAACTCACTACTGGTGCCATACAATCACATTCTGGTGCAACGAAGAGTCAGAATTAATGGAAACGAGTCCTTAACTGACATAGACTAAGAATAACTAGCAAGATGTCCGAAAGTTGTCTACGTGAGATGCGGTGGACCTGGGCACGACATTTAATGGGGGAAAAAGGGGAAGGTCGGTTCTACAGAGTGTTATTTACAGGCAATGGGACTAGGGAATGGGGGATTGGGGATAGTTGGGGAGTATTGGGGAAATAGGGGAATATTTACAAGCGGATATGGAGGCCAAATGCCATATTCGCAACAATATATACTAGCTATATTTGGAGCCAAATTCGCGTTCGCTTAACTTCTCGCGTTCGCGTGTTATGCAAGTACAATCGATTCGACTACCTACGGAAGCCTTAGTTCACTGAAAATGCCGGGTTGTTGTGCATTTGGATGCACAAATAGACATGACGAGGGTTTGAAGATGTACAGATTCCCTTCAGATCCCAATCGACGTAAAATATGGGAGAATAAAGTGAGCCGTGTGGGCTGGAAGCTTCGTCTTCAAAGCTTTGCGAGGCAGGTCAAGTTACTGTTCAGTCCCGTTCAGAAAGTAAAGTGAATTATTTAACTTTCACCTTATGGAGACTACAAGTAATTCCCGCAACAACTAGTCAATAGCTGTCATTGTATCATAGTGAAAACCGTTAATGTTTTTGTTTGGGAACATTGGATACTTTGCTTGACAGCACATTGTACTGTATTTTCTATATTTATATTTAGAAAAAGAACGTTCAGTTCACAATATGCCAACAGTTTGATAATCGCGAGTATTAGGAATCATTGCTAGAGAATGCTTATGGATGGTTATGTTGTAAATTCAACAGGGCTGGACAAAAAAAACAAGTCTCTGTTTGGCATTATTGTGTATTCGTGCATGCATCTCTTATTGTGTATTCGTGCATGCATCTCTTATTGTGTATTCGTGCATGCATCTCTTATTGTGTATTCGTGCATGCATCTTTTATTGTGTATTCGTGCATGCATCTCTTATTGTGTATTCGTGCATGCATCTCTTATTGTGTATTCGTGCATGCATCTCTTATTGTGTATTCGTGCATGCATCTTTTATTGTGTATTCGTGCATGCATCTTTTATTGTGTATTCGTGCATGCATCTCTTATTGTGTATTCGTGCATGCATCTTTTATTGTGTATTCGTGCATGCATCTCTTATTGTGTATTCGTGCATGCATCTTTTATTGTGTATTCGTGCATGCATCTCTTATTGTGTATTCGTGCATGCATCTTAAGAAACAGCTTGCCCATGTAGCATATCCACTTACCCTGTATTTGGTGTTGCCATTTTTTTTTTCAGGGGAATACAAAAGTTCTCAAAAAATTCCACATAATGCAATGAAAGTTTTAATGATTGTAAAGATAAAAAGCAGGAAGTTGCTATTCATATTGGGGTCTCAACCCTCACAAGACCTCGAATTTGTATCGTTATTCAAAATGGTATCAGATAAATGCTAAAAAAAAAATCATCACATATTGCAATTTTGACAGCTGGACTACACGTTTCATTTATTCTGATTGTA
Source organism: Myxine glutinosa (assembly GCF_964187855.1). Taxonomy (NCBI): domain Eukaryota; kingdom Metazoa; phylum Chordata; class Myxini; order Myxiniformes; family Myxinidae; genus Myxine; species Myxine glutinosa. The sequence continues at coordinate 8,966,451 of NC_136264.1, read as the reverse complement.
CCTGCATCTGTTGCTGAATGTGGTTAACTGATGAAAAGAAAGCTGAAAAGGTTAATTTACAGTATGTGTGCATTGACCGAGAGCCTGTGTGTGTGTGTGTGTGTGTGTGTGTGTGTGTGTGTGTGTGTGTGTGTGTGTGTGTGTGTTTATCCCGTGTGTGTGCATGTGTGTTTTAATGTGTTGATGTTTGTGTATGTTTGAGTTTATTGGCTCTGAAAACGCATTAAATTTGTTACAGTTTGATAATGTTTACATTAAATTCATTTCTTTCAGACAAAACACACGTGTGCTTTAATGCCCCCCCCCCCCCCCCCTACCCCGCTTTTCCTATCCCCTTAATCGAAGAGGTTAAAGATTATTTTAGGTTACAAGACTACCTTGTCACATAGTATGTTCAAATTCTCTCCAGGCATCGTGAGTAACCCAAATTATTATTGCCAACATCGCGATAATGAGGATTCAGAAATCACCCATTTTGTCACTTCTCATCAACCGCTCATTTTTTCAGACAAACTAATATCCCATTATAGGCAATCTGGAACATAATGGAGCTAATACTCATAGACCGACATCTCGATACAATAAAATAAATAAATAAAAACATTCACCGTGCTCCCTAACCCGCCCCGTGTTTGTGCAGTGGTGCATTGCATTATACACGCATAGCTCATAGTGCATGTGCCGGTTCAGTGGTTCCGCACAATTGGCCCCAAAATGGCGGCGTATTCTCAGTTGTCGTTACTCTCTGTATAAAGGGACTCTAGGGTGGAGGGGGGAGGGGGGAGTCAAGTCGGAAGTCATTGTCGGCAAAGTTGAAAAATTAACGTTACGAAATACGCTGATGACGTCATAATTTTAAAACCCGAAGGTTTTTAAAACATTTAAGGTGTGCTGTAGTTGCTCTGGGACGTACTGATTCCGAATATGACGTTGAAAAATTAACATTCCGAAATACGCTGATGACGTCATAATTTTAAAACGCGACGTTTTTTTTGTTGAGATTTTATTCGAATTCGAATTCCATTAAATTTCAACTGTTGGAAACAATAATTATTTCAATTTCCAACAGTTGAAATAATTATTGTTTCCAACAGTTGAAATTTAATGGAATTCGAATTCGAATAAAATCTCAACTACCGTTTATTCGTTCTTGGCGCGAAAAAATGGCGCGCATTTTGTCATTATGTGCGACTTTACGTCACTCCCACGGACGTGAAAACTGTTTTCCTTAAAAATATATTTAAAATAAATACAATAGTACATAAATTAACAATAAAAGAAGCTATATAAGCGGACATCCAGACAGACAGACACACACACACACACACACACACACACACACACACACACACACACACACACACACACACACTCCTCCTTTATATATATATATATATATATATATATATATATATACTAGCAGAGGTACCCGGCTTTGCACGGGAGTGGGAGGAGGAGGGGAGGGGGAAGAGGAGGGGAGGGGAACGGGGGGGAGGGGGGAGGGGGAAGCGGGGGAGGGGGGAGGGGGAACCGGGGGAGGAGGAGGGGAGGGGGAAGAGGAGGGGAGGGGAATGGGGGGGAGGGGGAAGGGGGGGGAGGGGGGGGAGGGGAAGGGGGGGAGGGAAGGGTGCGGGGGGTGCCCAGGGGAAGAAGGGCCCCCTCCCCTCCCCCTCCCCCCCTTTCCCCTCCCCCCCCTCCCCTCCCCCTTCCCCCCTCCCCCTCCCCCTTCCCCCTCCCCCTCCCCCCTCCCATCCCCTTCCCCCTCGTTCCCCTCCCCTTCTCTTCCCCCTCCCCTCCTCCTCCCCCTTCACACCAGGGGGGTTGACTCAGCCTGTCATCCCACCGAGGTCGGAAGTCGGAACTCATTGTCGTCAAATAAATGTAGCCTGTATGTTTCACTCTTTGTCACATGCCGTTGGTCCCATGTCAATCGGATGAAGTTGAAAAATTAACGTTACGAAGGTTCTCTGGGACGTACTGATTCCGAATAATGAAGTTGAAAAATTAACGTTCCGAAATACGCTAATTACGCTAACAGAAGCGCTGGAGGGAGCACTGCGCTCCCTCCCTTAGATTCCCTCCCTCTTCTGCTAGCGCTAATTACGCGTAACACACTAATTTTAAAACCCGAAGTTTTTTTAATTTTAAGGTGTGCTGTAGTCAGAAGCGCTAGAAGCGCTGCGCTCCCTCCCTTCGAATCCCTCTCTCTTCTGCTAGTGCTAATAATACGCTAATTTTAAAACCCGAAAATTTTTAAAATGTTTATGTCTCCGTGACATTCCTGGGACCATCCCGAGTCGAACAGTACTTTCCCGCTCGCAAATCCGTCCACGGGTTCTCGAGATCTTAGAGATCGTAGATAGATCAGGATACAGACACAGAGGCCAACTCTACTTTATATATATAGATATATATATATATATATATATATATATATTGTTACGGACACGACTTAGATGTTATGATGGGCCGAGCGGAATGGCCGCCGTGTTCGCACAGTTTACCCGATTACACTCGAACGTTGGCCGAATCGCGCTACGCTAGATCAATGAAGGAAAGGACACAACGGCTGGGATTAAGGCAACGACACAAGGGGGTACAGTTCTCAAGACCCTCCGAGGAGGATATAATAATGGTTATGCAGAACGGTTAGATTACACGGCAAGAGGTACAGCACAGCAAGATGGGCACTTAGACACAGTCTTATCTTATTCCCGACAGACCACAGACAAAAGGGACAAGACTGACTCACACAGGGATTGATGGCAAGGAAGGGCAGGCAGTCGATAGCTCAGGTGCACCTTGGCTCAGGGGCAGAATCGACCCGGTCCGGTCCAGAGATGCGGGTAGGTATCGTCGCGCTAGGAGGTGGCGTCCTTTCTTTCTCCAAGCTGAGGCGCATCTGACGTCACCTCCATCTTCCTGCGCATGTCCAGCGGGGGAGTGACACGCCCTCGGCTCGTTAGCTCCGCCCAGATGGAATCGGTCTGCCGCTTCTTATTGGGTGCGGGGGGTTACCGGGCTCCGCCCTTGACGAGGAGCTGACAGTGAGCCCCTGCGTGGTAACCCCCGTCGGAGCACATGGTCAATGGCGGCTAACCAAGCCGAGTGAGGACGCACACTCCCCGCGCCGCCGCCGCCGCTGTTGTTGTTGTTGGTGTTGTTGTTCCATGAGGAAGAGATGCGGGGAGGTATTGGGAGGTCCTAAACTTACTAGCCGCGGCCGCCGCCGCTGTTGTTGTTGTTGGTGTTTGTTGTTCCATGAGGAAGAGATGCGGGGAGGTATTGGGAGGTCCTAAACTTACTAACGGTGCCATACAATCACATTCTGGTGCAACGAAGAGTCAGAATTAATGGAAACGAGTCCTTAACTGACATAGACTAAGAATAACTAGCAAGATGTCCGAAAGTTGTCTACGTGAGATGCGGTGGACCTGGGCACGACATTTAATGGGGGAAAAAGGGGAAGGTCGGGGCTACAGAGTGTTGTTTACAGACAATGGGACTAGGGAATGGGGGATTGGGGATAGTTGGGGAGTATTGGGGAAATAGGGGAATATTTACAAGCGGATATGGATGGAGGCCAAATCCCATATCCGCAACATTGCACCCTTCTCTACCTCGGGGCGTCCCGACGCGATAAATTTTTACCTACTTTAGTGTGGCACTCAGATGTAGTTCCCTCTACTATTAACTCAACCCTGAGTGCGACAGTTTTACAGATGTTCACAAATGAGTAAATATGTCCCCCTGCGACGTTGCACCCTTCTCCTCTCAGAAACACACCCACAGGATAACCGAATCGTGGAAAGAATCCTCAAACTAAACATACAACCGGTAGGGAGCATTATTTACACAAGACTACACTGATATTTACACTACGATCCAGGACCTGTTTTTGGAGGAACACATGCAGATGTTATGCATAGAGAGAGCACGCATGCCAGCATCGATACACCAACCCACGAGTGCCCTGTGGCCTTACGGCCTTTAATAATGTGCAGAGCACCCCGTCCAAGCACCAAAAGCACCACCCTTATTCATACAGTCAGCACCATCCGGTGCACCAATAAAGTGCTCAATAATCACCGGTGGTGTCGCAGCCGGCCGATGTTCTGCCGCTGGTCTTGCCTTGGAGCCCACTTGGTGTTCTGGCTTCCTTCAAAAATAAAGAAAGGCGCCAACCGCGTCCATTTCTAAATTGTGGCCGTCAGGGGGGCCAACTAAAAGTGGTTCACCTGTATGGCATAGGTGCCACGTTGACCCATAGGTCCATCCACGGGTGGTGCTTGCCTGCAGAAGAACTGCGGTCCATGGTGGGCGGCCACAAAAATTGCGGTCCATATGGTGTATCGATCCCGGCAGCAAGCAGCGAAAGTGCAGGCCCACAACTGCAGAGCCAGCACCTCTCTCTCCTCTCTCTCTGCCCCAAAGCCAGATCCTCGGAGGTGGGAGACAAAAATAGAGCAAGTGAGTAAGGTGGTAAGGGCGCAAAAGTGCACGCAATACAAGGTGATGCACACTGGGGGCACATGGGAACCAGGTGAGACAGGTACGTTCCTACCGTACGCCCCCCCCCCCACCAGGTAACCTACATTGCCCCTCCCTTACCCCTTACTGTATCCACAAAACACAACACTACCCATAAACATCTACTTTACAAATCAACAAACGTCCCTACTGTCTTCCCCGTTCCTCCCATAAACCAAATTCGTCTTCTCTCCCTCCTAACCAATCAAATTTGCCATTTCCAACTCTCATCACAATTTGCCATCTCCAACTCAACATCAAAATTTGCCATCACCAATTCGTCATCAGTCCCTCCTAAGGAGGGAGAGATGGAATCACCCCAATGTCTCATCCACGTCGTGATGCGTCTCACCAATCCTCACAGCAATGCTCATTTCCTGCAACACAGAACAAAGAAAACACAGGTGTGGAGTCATCATCACCTCAGGTAAGTGGCTGCGTATGGTGCGACAGGTTCATCAATCCTAACTATTTCCTAAATGACTTTAACAACTTTACATTACCCGGGGTCTTTCTCCTGCCAAACCATTGGCCCACTTACACTATGGGTTCTAAAAACCAATTCCCATTGACCAATCTGTGGTGCCTCTCAATTTGGGGTCTCACTCCCCCGATTCATCTCCCGGTGCCCTCACACAATTTCTGGGCTGTGACGTGTAGCTCTCCCAGCAGGTCTACCCACCTGCACACCTCCACCACCGTAGTTGCCACCCGAGCTTACCTGCTCCTCACCCTAACCTAACTAACTGGGGAAGGCCCTCTCGCACTCTCACCCCCTCAGTGCCCTCTCTGGCACGGGCTGCCCGATCCACACCCGGGATCCTCAGGCACCCACTGACACTAACGGCTCCCAGAGCCCACCTGTGGTCTCACCTGGCCGACATCCTCACAGTGGTGGAGTGCCCAAACCAACTACACACACTAAGAGGCTACACGCCCAGCCATTTCCACAACACTAATGCACCCATCCACAATACCATTCTGCAACCGCACCACAAATGCCAATATCCAACCACAATTTACCTATACCCTTTACCTAACACTTACACTACCCGCCCCGGGTACTCGTGAAAGGGGTCCACTCTTCCCCCATCCACACCTTCGCACCATGCACACCACTCCGTACCACTTACTCCAACTCTCTCCACACCACTCATTCTCTGCTCCATATATTCCACACACCTGTACTTGCACACCTGTGCTCTCACACCTGGTGCCACCTGCACCCTTCTCTCCCCAAAGCGCATTCGCGCTGATCCACAACACTCACTACTCATACACTGCTCCACACTGCTCCACACACCTGTCCAGTTCTCACACAGCATCATCTCATCTAACTAATCCCCTCTGAAACTTGCGCTTCCCAGTCGTCCCTTTAAACTATTGCGCTCCCTCGTCATTATAATCCACACTAAGCTACCTGCGTCCCCACTACAGGTATCAGTCACTATCTAACCTTAACGTCACCTAATGTCATCTTCTAGGTCCCTACACAGAATATCCTAACCCACCCGGGCTAGTTTTCACTGCCATACACCCCATAAACTATTGCGCATTTGCCCCACCACATGGGAAGGGTGGCAGGGATGCCACCCTTACCCACCGTCATACGGCGCGAGTGGGACCTTGTGGGACCACCTCGTATGCGAGTCGTTGCCCGCCTGCCGGACCCCGTGCGTCGCCCCTTGCGGGGGTCAGCGCGGGGCCGAACCGGCCGGGCCCCCACAGTACATTACCCCCAAGGGGCTCTCGTGCCTCCCCTGTCCCTCTAACAACTACCCCTGTTGGTGTCGATGCATGGGTCCCACTTCCGCAACCCGCTACCCATTCCATACCACCACAACCTTGCTCACCCACACCTCGCACCTCTCGTTCCATACCCTCCGCACCAGCCATACACCTCACTCTTGGCCTCTCACGAACATCCGGGTCTATCTCGACCCCCAAGCTTATTAAATCACCTGGCGCATCATACGCACGACCATATTGGTCACCACTTACACCGGGTCCTCTTTCTCTTCGCTTCTCCTCCATCACCTGCGAATCCCTCATCCGGTTAATGAGCACATCATCACGATCCGAACACAGACTTTGGACCAATTCTTTTACTTCATCCTTTATCTCTTTCTTATCCTCTCTCCGTCGCTTCTTAATTTCGCTCACCCCTTCTTCCACTTCTTCTAATTTCTGCTTCACCTCCTTCATCTCCTCGTGCGCCCCTTTAAGTTCTTCCTCTAACTCCACTTTATTTTTTTCTATGTGCTCTCGCACCTCCCGCTCTTTAACCTCCATCACCTCTACCACCTTGTCCATTTTCCTCGTCAGGTCCTCATGTACCGTCTGACACTCTTTTTTAATTACCCCTACGTCCTTTTTCATCTCCTTCTGTGTCGATTTTAAACCCTCTATTACCGCTGTGTTCTTCTTTACCTGGTCCCCCAACTCCTTTTGTCCCACTGTCAGTTGTTCTACTCCCAGCGTCAACTCCTCTATACCCCCTTGCAATTTTACAGTCCCCTTTCTCACCTCCTTCTCCATGCGCTCCTTACAGTGCCTCACCTCCTCGCGCACTCCTCCGACCTCCTCACTCACCCCTCTTCTGATCTCTTCTCCCATCACTTGCATCTCCTGCCCAGATGCCACCCTCATCTGCTCCATTTCCTCCCTGTGAGCATCCAGTTTGGTTTCTACCCCCATTCTGACCCCCTCTATCTGCTGCCCCATTTGTTTAACTTCCCTTTCCGCTTGGTCCCTCATGTCCCTCAATTTGCCTTCCATACTGTTTTCTAATACTGTTTTCTAACCCCTCTAACCCCTTTTGCATTTCCCCTAATCTATTGTCTAATCCCTCTATTCTACTCCCTAACCCTCCGATCTGGGCCCCCATGTCATTCCTTAAACCCCCGATCTGGTTTCCCATGTCATCCTCAATTTCTCGCTATTGGACCCCATGTCCTCCTCAATTTCTCGCTATTGGACCCCATGTCCTCCCTCAATTTCTCGCTATTGGACCCCATTACCCAATTGCTCACTCTGCAGTTTGAGGGACGCCTGCATTTGCGCCATAAATTGCTCCATGAGGGCCTGCATTTGGGCCATCCCTCCCACTTGTGCAGCGGGTGTGGCCGCCGTAGCTATGTGCGAGCGCCATTTTGCGCACCCGCAACCTCGTGCGCGACGACGCCATTTTGCGACCCTGCTACCCTCACTGCTTCGCTCTCCTCATGTCCCTTAATTTGGTCCTGGATCGACCCTGCCTCACTCTCCTCTACCGGAACCCAGCCGTCTTGATCTGCCATAGCGCGACTTTCAAAATTCGGGTTTTTATTTTTTTTTGTAAAACACAATCAAATTTCGCCGTTATAATTTCGAGCGCGTAAAACGCGCTCCGGGACCGATCCCACTTCCCGACACCAATTGTTACGGACACGACTTAGATGTTATGATGGGCCGAGCGGAATGGCCGCCGTGTTCGCACAGTTTACCCGATTACACTCGAACGTTGGCCGAATCGCGCTACGCTAGATCAATGAAGGAAAGGACACAACGGCTGGGATTAAGGCAACGACACAAGGGGTACAGTTCTCAAGACCTCCGGAGGAGGATATAATATTGGTTATGCAGAACGGTTAGATTACACGGCAAGAGGTACAGCACAGCAAGATGGGCACTTAGACACAGTCTTATCTTATTCCCGACAGACCACAGACAAACGGGACAAGACTGACTCACACAGGGATTGATGGCAAGGAAGGGCAGGCAGTCGATAGCTCAAGGTGCACCTTGGCTCAGGGGCAGAATCGACCCGGTCCGGTCCAGAGATGCGGGTAGGTATCGTCGCGCTAGGAGGTGGCGTCCTTTCTTCTCCAAGCTGAGGCGCATCTGACGTCACCTCCGTCTTCCTGCGCATGTCCAGCGGGGAGTGACACGCCCTCGGCTCGTTAGCTCCGCCCCAGATGGAATCGGTCTGCCGCTTCTTATTGGGTGCGGGGGGTTACCGGGCTCCGCCCTTGACGAGGAGCTGACAGTGAGCCCTGCGTGGTAACCCCGTCGGAGCACATGGTCAATGGCGGCTAACCAAGCCGGAGTGAGGACGCACACTCCCCGCGCCGCCGCCGCGCCGCCGCCGCTGTTGTTGTTGTTGGTGTTGTTGTTCCATGAGGAAGAGATGCGGGGAGGTATTGGGAGGTCCTAAACTTACTAATGGTGCCATACAATCACATTCTGGTGCAACGAAGAGTCAGAATTAATGGAAACGAGTCCTTAACTGACATAGACTAAGAATAACGAGCAAGATGTCCGAAAGTTGTCTACGTGAGATGCGGTGGACCTGGGCACGACATTTAATGGGGGAAAAAGGGGAAGGTCGGGGCTACAGAGTGTTGTTTACAGACAATGGGACTAGGGAATGGGGGATTGGGGATAGTTGGGGAGTATTGGGGAAATAGGGGAATATTTACAAGCGGATATGGATGGAGGCCAAATCCATATCCGCAACAATATATATATATATATATATATATATATATATATATATATATATATATATATATATATATATATATATATATATATATATATATGCTGTTGGTTCACCAGATTTTTTTTTTTTTTTTTTTTTTTGTATACTGAATCGAGGCTCGTGAAAGCTCTAACATTTACTTCACAAACAAATCAACCAGACAAACAAAACACACAAAAAGAGGGAGCGGAAACAAGCTGGGGGGAGAAGGGGAAGCACACAAACACAACATTTGAGAGCAGGGAGATGTGTGGAAGGGAGAGGGCTTGGGGGAGGAGGCATGGGAAGGGGGGGGGGGGGGGGAGTGGAGGGCGAAGTATAAAACACAAGGACACCAAGGACTTCCAGGACAGAAGTTGGTATTTCAAAAAAGTGGAATTGGGGTGAAATTAGCGGGGGTAGAAAAGATCAAGGTTTTGGATGGGGGAAGATAAGAGATGGTGGTGAACAGCTGTTTTAAAGACCTGGAGGGTGGAGTGGGATTGAAGAGAGTGAGGGAGTTTGTTCCAGAGGCGGGAGAAAAGAGGAATGAAGGAGTGAAGGTGAGCAGAGAGTCTTGATTTTGGCAGTTTGACCATAAGAGGGTTGCAGGCAGATCTTGTGCGACCTGTAGGAATATTTGCGGGACAGAGCCCAGAGTGAGCTGGGGGGGGCAAGGCCAGAGAGGAGTCGGTAGAAGATGGAAAGACCACCAACCTGCCTGCGGTGAGTGAGTGAGAGGCCCTTGGAGTTAGCTTCATCGCGGGAGATTCCAATGATTCTGAATGCTTTGGTTTCAACAGCGTGAAGACGAGCTAGGTGTGAGGCAGGAGCACCAGCCCAGAGGGGAGAGCAGTATTCCATTGAGCTGTGGATGAAAGCCTTGTATGTGGTGAGGAGCTCAGGTGTGCCAAGGAAGGACTTCGCACGACGGAGGATGCCCAGTCGGCGACTGGCTTTGGAGGCCAGATTTGAAATGTGGTTTTCCCAGGAAAGATCATGGCAGATAGTGAGACCCAAAAGCTTGAGTGACAGAACTTCTTGGAGAGGATTATTCAGAAAGTGGATGGGAGGGTTGTCCAGTCGGTCTTTTCGGAGAGACATCGTAAGAGTGTGAGATTTGTCAGGATTGAAAGACATGTTCCACTTGTTTGCCCAGTCTGTGATTTTGTCCAGGTCTGCAGAGCGTGAGGAGGCAGCAGACTGCCGATCTGAGGGATGAAGAATGGAGCGACAGAGAGTAGAGTCATCAGCAAAGAGATACAGAGGATTTTCAAGAGAGTCAGAGAGATCATTGATGAAGACCAGAAAAAGCACAGGGCCTAGAACACTGCCTTGTGGAACTCCAGCCTGAACAGGAAGAGGAGATGAGAGAAACCCATTCAGTGCCACACGTTGACTACGACTAGAGAGGAAGTCCGCCAGCCATGCGAGGAGCTTTCCATGGATACCAAAAGAGGAGAGTTTGGTGAGCAGAGCGGGGTGCCAGACTGTATCGAAGGCACGTGATATGTCAAGGGAGACTGCTCTAATTTCCTGTTTGGCATTGAGGACCTCCATCCATTGTTGAGAAAGCAGAAGCAGCATGTCCAGAGTAGAGTGTCCAGGTCTGAAACCAAATTGATGATCAGAGATCAAGCCATTGGAGAAGAGGAAAGATTTCATATCTGAAGCAATGATGGATTCCATGACTTTGCTGATAATTGGGAGAAGGCTGATTGGTCTGTAGTTGCTGGGATCTGTTTTTGCACCTTTTTTGTGCAAAGCGGTGATGTTGGCAGATTTCCAAGCAGATGGAAGATGACCTTGAGCAAAAGAGAGGGTGAAGAGAACAGAGAGAGGGAGTGAAAGAGCGGAAGAACAGGATTTTAGGACCCGTGGGCTGATGCCGTCAGGTCCAGTTGCAGAATCCGAGTCGAGGGTTGACAGAAACTTTTCCACCTTGTCAGGAGGAAAGGAGTCCAGGAGCAGCTGGGTACGACTGGGTATGGTGGGTACAGAGAGGGATGGGTTTGGGACACAAGATATAGAGGCAAACACAGAGTTGAGGCATTCAGCTTTTTCACGTGCGGAGTCAGCCGTGTGGCCATTTGAAGTGAGGGAGGGGATGGAGGGGGAACAAACACCAGAAACAGATTTGACCAGACACCACCAGGATTTGGAAGAGGGAGACAGATAAGAGAGTTCGGTCCTGAGAACGGAGAGAGATTGTTTCCTGGCTCTCCTGAGGGTGGACACACACTTGTTTCGGGCTTTGTGAAAGGAAATGAGATTTCCTTCCGTTGGATTTGCTTTCCAGGAGACGAAAGCAAGTTGTTTCTAGGCAATAGCCTCACCACAACATTCCGTGTACCATGGACGGGAGGAAGGGTATGACAACAGAAGACGAGATGGGATAAATCTGTGCATGAGAGAGAGCAGTTTGCTTTGGAAGAATTCCCAGGAAGAATTTATGTCAGAGGCAGTAGAGATGGGAGACCAGTCCAGATGATTGATGGCTGCTTGAAGACCGTGCCAGTTGGCCTGAGTGAAATGCCAGACTCGTCGACGCTGAGGAGGCTCTCTGAGAATGGTCAGAGAGATGTCCACTTTAACAAGCACATGATCAGAAGAGCCGATTGGAGCAGAAGAAGAGCAGCAGACATTTTCAGGGAAGTTAGTCATAACCAAGTCCAGAAGAGAAGATGCTCCGTACACTGAAATCCGGGTTGGGAAATTGACAGATTGTGTCAGTCCCAGTGAGTCACAGAAGTCCTTTGCTGAAGAGCCATGGCTGGTGAGAGAGGTACCCACACCCAGCCAACTGGCATGGTGACAGTTGAAATCACCACATATGAGGAAGAGAGAGTTGGGATGGGTAGATAGAAGTTGGTCCATATTCTCAGACAGCGAGATGTAGATGGAGTCATCACTGTTTGGTGGACGGTACAACACACATATGAACAAAAGGTGGGAGCGAAGGGGAAGCCGTAGCCAAAGGTATTCCTGGGGGTGAGGTGGAGAGAGGGCAGTGCAGGGCGAGTGAGGAAGAGTTTTTTTAAAGATAGCAACCCCACCTCCAGGACGAGGCTCAGGTCTATCATACCGGAGGAGGGAGTAACCTGGGAGAGATACCAAGGAATCAGAGACATCACGAAGGAGGAAAGTTTCTGTTAAGCAGATCATGTCTGGTTTGTCAGAAGCAACCTGTATGGAGAGATCAGACATGTTTGAGCGAAGGCCCCGGATGTTTGAGGTCCATACTGTTAAGGAAGAGGAAGGGGGAGCATCGGATACAGAACGGGGGGGGGGGGGGGGGGGGAGCGGTAGGGTAAGATGTGGAAGAGGAGGAAGAGGTAGGGAGAGCTGTTGAAGGTGTGTCGGAAATTACAGAATAGCTTGGAGAAAGGGAAGAATGGGGCAGACAAAAGGTTTGATGGTGATTGGGAGAAGCGCAGTGAGGTGTTATTTGACGAGGGGGAAGAGCGAGGCAGAAGGTTGAAGGAGATGAAGGTGAAAGTTGGAAGGGGGAAGAAGCGGGAAGGACGCTTTGAGGGGGAGGGGTGAGAGGGGAGTCTAGGAGTGGAGGAGCGAGGGAGAGTCTCGGAGGGGAGGGGTGTGGCGGGAGATTTGAAAGGAATGGGTGATTGGGAAGATTTGGAGGGGAGGGGCAAGGGGGAAGATTTGAAAGAGATGGGTGATGGGGATGATTTGGAGGGGATGGGTAAGGGGGTAGATTTAGAGGGGAGGGGTGATGGGAAATGGGATTTTGGGGTGATGGGATTTTGAAAAATGTACGATTAATGGGAAACGAACATTTATTGCAAAATGCTTCTGTCAACTTCTGCAAAAATATTGCTTCTGTCAACCCTCGACTCTGATTCTGCAACTGGTCCTGACGGCATCAGCCGACGGGTCCTAAAATCATGTTCTTCTGCTCTTTCACTCCCTCTTTCTGTTCTCTTCACCCTCTCTTTTGCTCAAGGTCATCTGCCATCTGCTTGGAAATCAGCCAACATCACCGGTTTGCACAAAAAAGGTGCAAAAACAGATCCCAGCAACTACAGACCAATCAGCCTTCTCCCAATTATCAGCAAAGTCATGGAATCCATCATTGCTTCAGATATTAAATCTTTCCTCTTCTCCAATGGCTTGATCTCTGATCATCAATTTGGTTTCAGACCTGGTCACTCTACTCTGGACATGCTGCTTCTGCTTTCTCAACAATACTGTTCTCCCCTATGGGCCGGTGCTCCTGCCTCACACCTAGCTCGGCTTCACGCTGTTGAAACCAAAGCTTTCAGAATTATTGGAATCTCCCGCGATGAAGCTATCTCTGAGGGCCTTTCACTCACTCACCGCAGGCAGGTAGGTGGTCTTTCTGTCTTCTACCGACTCCTCTCCGGCCTTGCACCCCCAGCTCTCTCTGTGCTCTGTCCCCCAAATATTCCTACAGGTCGCACAAGATCTGCCAGCAACCCTCTGATGGTTAAACTGCCGAAATCTCGGCTCTCTGCTCACCTTCACTCTTTCATTCCTCTTTTCTCCCGCCTCTGGAACAAACTCCCTCACTCCCTTCAATCCCACTCCTCCCTCCAGGTCTTTAAAACAGCTGTTCACCACCATCTCTTATCTTCCCCCATCCAAAACCTTGATCTTTTCTACCCCCGCTAATTCACCCCAGATCCACCTTGTTTGAAATTCCAACTTCTTTCCTGGAAGTCCTGGCAGTGTCCATATGTTTTATACCTCTCCCACCGCCCCCTTCCCACGCCCCCCCCCCAAAGCCCTCGCCCTCTCTCAGATCTCTCGATGTCTCCATGTCTCTCGGTCCCTGCTCTCAAATGTTGTGTTTGTGTCCTTCCCCCTCTCTCCCCATCTTGTCTACCGCTCCCTATGTTATATGTTTTATGTGTCGGTTTGTCTTTCTGTGTGATTAATGTTCGCTCTTTCACGAGCCTCGATCTTGTTTACAAAAAAAAAAAAAAAAAAAAAAAAAATGGATGGAGGTCCTCAACGCCAAACAGGAAATTAGAGATGTCTCCCTTGACATTTCACGTGCCTTCGATACGGTCTGGCACCCTGCTCTGCTCACCAAACTCTCCTCCTTTGGTATCCATGGAAATCTCCACGCATGGCTGGCGGACTTCCTCTCTGGTCGTAGTCAACGTGTGGCCCTGAATGGGTTTCTCTCATCTCCTCTTCCTGTTCAGGCTGGAGTTCCCCAAGGTAGTGTTCTGGGCCCTGTGCTTTTTCTGTTCTTCATCAATGATCCCTGGTGTTGGGCTAGCAGCTAGGGTGCCGGCTTAGGATCCAAGGATCCTGGGTTCGAATCCCGGTCGATCGCTGAATTAACGCCAGGGGGGTTGACTCAGCCTGTCATCCTTCCGAGGTCGGCTAATTGAGTACCAGTTCACTGGTAATTTCCTGTTTGTCGTTAAAGGCGGCAAAAAGGGTTGGCGTCAGGAAGGGCATCCGGCCGTAAAACATTGCTTCAAATAGGGGACCGAAAAACAACAACAACCACGGTTCCCGAAAAAGGCCAACCCCCGCTTTGCGGGGAAAAATGGCCTCTAAAGGTGGTTTTATCAATGATCTCTCTGACTCTCTTGAAAATCCTCTCTCTCTCTTTGCTGACGACTCTACTCTCTGTCGCTCCATTCCTCATCCCTCAGATCGGCAGTCTGCAGCCTCCTCACTCTCTGCAGACCTGGACAAAATCACAGACTGGTCAAACAAGTGGAACATGTCTTTCAATCCTGACAAATCTCACACTCTTACAATGTCTCTCCGAAAGGACCGACTGGACAACCCTCCCATCTACTTTCTCAACAATCCTCTCCAAGAAGTTCTGTCGCTCAAGCTTTTGGGTCTCACTATCTGCCATGATCTTTCTTGGGAAAACCACATTTCCAAGCTGGCCTCCAAAGCCAGTCGCCGACTGGGCATCCTCCGTCGTGCGAAGTCCTTCCTTGGCACACCTGAGCTCCTCACCACATACAAGGCTTTCATCCGCAGCTCAATGGAATACTGTTCCCCCCTCTGGGCTGGTGCTCCTGCCTCACACCTTGCTCGGCTTCACGCTGTTGAGGCCAAAGCTTTCAGAATCATTGGAATCTCCTGCGATGTAGTCAACACCGAGGGCCTTTCACTCACTCACCGCAGGCAGGTTGGTGGTCTTTCTGTCTTCTACCGACTCCTCTCCGGCCTTGCTCCCCCAGCTCTCTCTGTGCTCTGTCCCCCCAATATTCCTTCAGGTCGCACAAGATCTGCCTGCAACCCTCTTATGGTCAAACTGCCAAAGTCTAGGCTCTCTGCTCACCTTCATTCTTTCATTCCCCTTTTCTCCCGCCTCTGGAACAAACTCCCCCACTCCCTTCAATCCCACTCCTCCCTCCAGGTCTTTAAAACAGCTGTTCACCACCATCTCTTATCTTCCCCCATCGAAAACCTTGATCTTTTCTACCCCCGGTAATTCACCCCAGAGTCCTTGCAGTGTTCATATGCTTTATTCCTCTCCCACCTCCCCCCAAGTCCTCCCGATGTCCCTGCTCTCAAATGTTGTGTTTGTGTCCTTCCCCCTCTTCCCCCTCTCTTTTGTGTCCTTCCCCCTCTCTCCCCATCTTGTCTGCCGCTCCCCTTGTTTTTTGTGTTTTGTGTGTCGGTTTGTCTTTTTGTGTGATTAATGTTAGGTCTTTCACGAGCCTCGATCTTGTACAAAAAAAAAAAAAACAAAAAAAAAAAAAAAACGTTTCTTGAGACATTCGAGTCAAAAATACGTTTGAGGACGCTGGAGGGAGGATGGAGTGCTGGAGAGTTTAGGGAATGAATGAAAGATGCACTATAAGAGATGGAATTTTTTTTTGGAATGAATGGATTTGGTGAGCAAGTCGAAAGCATCCTTTTATAGAAGAAGAAGAAAAAGGTGTTATAGAATATGACAGAATACAGGTCTTCAGGGTTCAGATGAGACATTTTTTAACAACGTGATCACAAACAGCGTGGTCGAAGAATGAACAAACGAACAACTAAGAACGAATAAACGAATAAAAACGGAAGGAAATGTTTTTGGGGTTTTTTTTTTTTTTTTTGAGATTTTAAAACAAGGAAGTATGGGATGAAAAGACCGTGAAAAACAGAGACCGGAAAATAATTGCAGCGCGATCGGACAACCGCTGAGACAAAAACAAAGCCTAAAGCCAAGGTTGGACACAGTAGCCTAGTTAGTAGTAGTAGTACTACACTTAGGCCTCAGAATACACGATAAGAAAGACCGACGATTCTGTACACAGGTATGAAAACCAACGCCAAGAATACTATTAACGACACCCCAATAGGTACATACAAGACCAGTTTCGACAAAAACGCAATTGTGAAAAGTTACTTAACTTCGAAAGCGAGCGTGCATGGACAGCTTTGAAGAGACGAGACCTCCAATCTTGCGCATGCGCAAAGCCCCTTTGACAGAAGAAGACCTTTGTTGGTCGAAAGCTTGTCGAAGCTTGTAAAGCTTGTAAAGATCGAAGCCCTGAAGCTACGTCCGCGTCTTATTCAATCTCGCGATTATTTATTCAATGCAAATGAGACGCCCTGCTCGTACTGTGGAGTTCTACTACTTCTCACAGTTATATATATATATATATATATATATATATATATATATATATATATATATATATATACATATATATATATATATATAGATAGATATACACGTGAAAAAGTAAGTACACCCCATGTAAAGTTTTGACTTTTTCAACATATTTCAACATACAGCTATTTGATCTTCATTTCAACAATATTGATAGATAAAGGTGATATAATATAACAAATATCATGAAACATTTACATTTTGTAGTCCATTGTATAATTTAAATAAACATAAATGCAAATTTCGCATGTGGAAAAAGTAAGTACACCCCGACATTTATCACTACTTCAAATACCTTAAATTTGAATCAGGTGCACCAGCTCAGGTGCAAATGATTAGAACATCGTTAGATCCTGTCTTATTTAAATCTCAGACATTTCGTTTGGTTTGCTCTTTGTTGTTGAAGTGTGCGGCGTCACCATGCCCAGATCAAAAGAGCTATCTGAGGCCTTCAGAAAGAAGGGCATAGATGCCTACGAGTCTGGGAAGGGATCTTAAAAGATCTCCAAACAATTTGAAATCAATCATTCGACTGTCCGGAAGATCATCTACAAGTGGAGAAGATTCCAAACAACTGCCAACTTGTTCAGGCCAGGCCGCCCCAGCAAGTTCAGCCCGAGAGCAGACCGCAATATGCTGAAAGAAGTCTCTAAGAACCCCAGAATGTCATCATGGGACCTACAGGTAGCTCTTGCCACTGTTGATGTCAAAGTGCACGAGTCTACCATTAAAAAGAGGCTGCACAAATTTGATCTACATGGGAGGTGTGCCAGGAGGAAACCTTTGCTGTCCAGAAAGAACATCAGGGCAAGACTAAAGTTTGCCAATGAACACCTAGGCAAAGACCAACACTTCTGGAACAATGTGCTCTGGACAGATGAGTCAAAGGTAGAGCTATTTGGCCACAGTACCAGAAGACATGTTTGGCGAAAACCAAAGACAGCATTTGACCACAAGAACCTGATACCAACTGTAAAGCATGGTGGTGGAAATATTATGGTTTGGGGCAGCTTTGCTGCATCAGGGCCTGGGCAGCTCACCATCATAGAATCCACTATGAATTCTTCATTGTACCAGAGGGTGCTTGAGGATAATGAGAGGCCATCTGTCGGAAAGTTGAAGCTCAACCGAAGGTGGACCTTGCAACATGACAATGACCCTAAACATACCAGTAAATCCACCAAGGAATGGCTGAAAAGAAAGAAATGGAGGGTTCTGGAATGGCCAAGTCAAAGCCCAGATCTAAATCCCATCGAGATGTTGTGGGGGGGATTTGAAACGAGCTGTGCATGCAAGAAACCCCTCAAACATCGCACAGCTGAAAGAATTCTGCATGGACGAGTGGGCAAAAATTTCTCCCAGTCGATATCAGAGACTGGTAGACAGTTATAACTTATAAGAAACGCCTACTTGAGGTTGTTTCTGCCAAAGGGGGCAATACCACCTATTAGAGCCAAGGGAGCACTTACTTTTTCCACATGCGAAATTTGCATTTATGTTTATTTAAATTATACAATGGACTACAAAATGTAAATGTTTCATGATATTTGTTATATTATATCACCTTTATCTATCAATATTGTTGAAATGAAGATCAAATAGCTGTGTGTTGAAATATGTTTAAAAAGTCAAAACTTTACATGGGGTGTACTTACTTTTTCACGTGACTGTATATATATATATATATGTATATATATGAGGCAGACGGCGAGCAATGCTGAACAGGTTGGTGTTGATATTTCAATGTTCGCATTTTTCTTACCACGTGTCGCGTCTCGTAACCACATTTCCCCAGGTCACGGTGTCCGGATGAGGAAATTATGATCTGGAAGCAGCCATAACCCCACTTGCACAGGGAAGTGCTGTGTCTGCCCGACCTCACCATGGCTACTCATCCTGGCACGGGACAGCAAGGCCAAAAACAAGATTCTGCGCCAAGCTTTTCTTTCTTCACCTCGTTACCTTGAATATCCACCTGCACCTGTTTTCGAACAGGGCACAGGTAAGTTGCACACGTTGTAATTGTGCTTTAACCACCTGAGAACATTTCATAATAAATGAGAATGAAATACCTTTTATTAACTAACATTCTACTCCACTCTCAAACTTGATGTTTTATTTATTTAATTCGTAACATCTTTAACTTCCTAACACACCGTAACATCTTTAACTTCCTAACACTCCATAACATCTTTAACTTCCTAACACCCTGTAACATCTTTAACTTCCTAACACAGATATATATATCTGTGCAGTGTCTGTGTTGTCCTGTGTTGTCCCTGACCTACTCTCTCAAACTTTTGTGAAATCGTACCAAACTTCTGGTATGCACCTATCTCTCCCGTCGGTATGTCCTAAGGGTATTTGCTTTGAAAAAATTTCCAATTTTATTTATTTTTTGGGGGGGGAATTTTTTTTGGAAAATTGTTTTGGGAAAAAAAAAAACATTTCAACTTCAATTGTTTATAAAATGTGATATCACGTATATTACAAATACATTTGTGCAAAAGAATTGTTTGAATTATGATTGGTGTAAACCATGACAAAACGGCAACTCGGGTACAGTCATTTATCTCTATATCGACACATCTGGGCAGTGTCTGTGTTGTCACTTAACGACTCCCTCAAACTTTTGTTTCCGTGGTTGTGAAGTGTTTTTAATAACGTGGTGGTGGTTTTGAATCACGTGGTGGTGAGGTATTTTGAATTATGTGGTGGTGAGGTGTTTTTAAATGACGTGGTGGTGAGGTGTTTTTAAATCACATGGTGCTGAAGTATTTATAATTACGTGGTGGTGAGGTGTTTTGAATTACGTGGTGGTGAGGTCTTTTGAATTACTTGGTGGTGAGGTGTTTTGAATTACGTGGTGGTGAGGTGTTTTGAATTACTTGGTGGTGAGGTGTTTTGAATTACGTGTTGGTGAGGTGTTTTTAAATGATGTGGTGGTGAGGTATTTTTAATTTCGTGGTGGTGAGGTGTTTTTATTACGTGTTTTATGGCTGTGAGGTGTTTTTAATTTTGTGGTGGTGAGGTGTTTTTATTACGTGTTTTATGGCTGTGAGGTGTTTTTAATTTCGTGGTGGTGAGGTGTTTTTATTACGTGTTTTATGGCTGTGAGGTGTTTTTAATTTTGTGGTGGTGAAGTGTTTTTATTACCTGTTTTAAATTACTTGGTGGTGAGGTGTTTTGAATTACGTGGTGGTGAGGTGTTTTGAATTACGTGGTGGTGAGGTGTTTTAAATTACGTGGTGGTGAGGTGTTTTGAATTATGTGATGGTGAGGTGTTTTGAATTACGTGGTGGTGAGGTGTTTTAAATTACTTGGTGGTGAGGTGTTTTGAATTACGTGGTGGTGAGGTGTTTTGAATTACGTGGTGGTGAGGTGTTTTAAATTACGTGGTGGTGAGGTGTTTTGAATTACGTGGTGGTGAGGTGTTTTTATTACGTGTTTTATGGCTGTGAGGTGTTTTTAATTTTGTGGTGGTGAAGTGTTTTTATTACCTGTTTTAAATTACTTGGTGGTGAGGTGTTTTGAATTACATGGTGGTGAGGTGTTTTGAATTACGTGGTGGTGAGGTGTTTTAAATTACGTGGTGGTGAGGTGTTTTGAATTATGTGATGGTGAGGTGTTTTGAATTACGTGGTGGTGAGGTGTTTTGAATTACGTGGTGGTGAGGTGTTTTAAATAATGTGGTGGTGAGGTGTTTTGAATTACATGGTGGTGAGGTGTTTTGAATTACGTGGTGGTGAGGTGTTTTAAATTACGTGGTGGTGAGGTGTTTTGAATTATGTGATGGTGAGGTGTTTTGAATTACGTGGTGGTGAGGTGTTTTGAATTACGTGGTGGTGAGGTGTTTTGAATTACGTGGTGGTGAGGTGTTTTAAATAATGTGGTGGTGAGGTGTTTTGAATTACGTGGTGGTGAGGTGTAATCGTCCCAAATTTCCAGTCTGCACCTACCCCTCCCCTATGTATGTGCTAAGGCAGGGGTCGGCAACCTTTTTGACATGAAGTGCCAGTTTAAAATGTTCTTGTTAATTAGTGTGCCATATCAACATTAAGTTTAACATTAAGTTTAATTATGACACCACATCAAAAAAATACTTCCAACAGACATGGAATTTTACTCCATCCATATTGGCTACATGCACGGCAACAACATTTCAAATAAACATTTATCTCTCATAATCAGGACATTGTAATGATCATTTTATCATTGTAAAATTTGTCCCCAATGAGGTTACAAATTATATGCATGGACCCCATTTCAAAACACTGCTTTCAGTAACTCATTTACAAAGTATTGCATTGGAAATAAATGTCAAAAATCTTTGATTTCATCTTTCATCTTTCATCAATCATCATTGATAATTATTATTCCAGTAAAATAATTTGGAATTGGAATGGTGACTCTGCTCTGATCCATCCACCTCATCACCCTGCACCATCACACCGGAATACTGTTATAGTGCAACACGCACTACAGCCAATGGCTGTTCAAGAGGTGATTTGGCATGCAGCGGAGAGGGCACTGCTTTCGCCAGTGTGCCAATGATTACGCTGCCGCGTGCCAATGGTGGCACGCGTGCCTAAGGTTGCCGACCACTGTGCTAAGGGGTTCTTTCTTGAAAAAAAAACATTCAACCTGATTCTTCAACCTAAATTGCCTATAAAAATGTAATATCACAAACACAACAAATACATTTGTGCAAAATAATTATTTGTATAATGATTGGTGTAAATCATGACAACACAGCAACTCAGGTACAGTCATTATCCTCAGCTAGAATAAGCCCGTTCTTCTGTAACGACGCGTGGTGAGGCGAGTGTAGCGAGCCGAGCCAAGCTAGTATATATATATATGTGTGTGTGTGTGTGTGTGTATATATATATATATATATATATATATATATAGTTACGGATACGGGGGACGGCTCTCCCGTTAGCAAGGGGTGATTAGCCCCTTGTCCTGTTAAGCTGGCCGTCTCCCCGGTCCTGGTACTTGTAACCCTCTCCTGCGGGATGGAACGGATCAGGGTTATGGGTCCAGGGTCTATCCCGAATACCTTTATCCGTCCCTCCGCAGACTAGGGAGACAAGTACCGCTCGAACCCCGGTTTTTAGATGTTATAATTGCCGAGCGGTGTTAGCAACCCGACGTTCGAGCCATTAACAATACTAAACCCGATCCTAAACGTTGGCCAAATCGTGCCACAGGTGTGCAATGATGGAAACCTCTAAAGCGACCGAAAGAGCATGAAGAAGAAAAAGACAAAGTAGGGAATAACAGGATTTATTACTATTTACACACAACTAAAGCAGAAAGGAAAGGAAATACGATTTACAAGGCAATGGAAGGAGAGGAGACATAGTGCAATGATTAGCTTAACTATACAAGCTTAAATAATACCCCAGGACAACATGAAAGACAGACGAACGATCACACTTACACGGGGAAATGCAGGCAGGAATGAATGGCTGAAGGTGGATGGCTTGGAGAGGCAAGGATGGTTCAGCGGGGACTGGGCACGGTCGGGCCGGAAGGCACCGCCGTCAAAAAGCCGAGCCACGGTCGTGCGAACTCCCGCGGTTTCAAACTGCGCGGGCGAAGTCCCTTTCTCCGCACTGCTGCATCGCGCGCCCCTTGCGTTGCCTCGTTCCGTATCTCCTCTGCAGCGCAGCATGTATCTCAGCTGCTTGGACTCATCTGCAGCGCATCTGCGTAGCTCATCTCCAGCGCATCGCTGGTGGGGGCGTCTCCCGCGGATTATTTAAGCCCCACCCTTGAACCTTTGCGAACCTCCCAGATTGTTCTCTCTCCGCCTTCTCAAGCCAAACCCCTTATACTTGGTTGGTTGTTCGGGGCTGGCTCACTCCTCCCCTCTATGACGAGGTAGAGACACGCCTTTCTTCTTCCAACCGACCGCGTGCTCAATGGAGTCCATTTGCGGCGAAAACCATCCAAACCTGACACTTTGCAGATGGGACCTACTCTTATTTAATTCGGTGCAATGAAGAGTCGACTATTGGGAAACACAGCCTTAAACTACATAGAATAAGGGAATAACTATTTTAAAGGATATATGGTGCCCTGGGTTCATGGAATTAACTAAGAGGACGAGCTTCGACCTTTCTTTACATTACGGAGGGTGACATTTCCACACAACAAAACCATAATTCTCACACTCTTTACACTTTCTCAAATTCGTTACACTGCACCCTCCTTCCTTCAGGCCCGTCCTCGGTCCTATAAAACTTTACTTTTAGTGTGACACGTAGGTGTAGTTCCCTCTACAATTAACCTGACCCTGAGTGCGACAGTTTTAAAACACAATTAAGTATGTCCCCCTGCTGCATTGCACCCTGCCTAACAGATTTGCGCCCACAGCTAACCGAATTGCGGAATGGTTTTCAAACTATACATTTACGGTGGGGAGCATTATTTACAGTGACGTTATTCCTTATTTACAACGCAACCCAGGACCTGTGTTTTTTTCTTTTTAGGGAAACAAAAAGAAGGAAATTCCTGTTGGGAGGGAGGAGACAGCACGCATTGCATCGATGCACCAGTACCAATAACACCAAAGCACCCAAAAGCACCAACCAGTGCAGTCATTACAGTTTGTAATAAACACAAAAAAAACAACTGGTGGTGGTCTTCCTTTTCTCTGCTGGGCCGATGTTCTTCCCGATGTCTTCTCTCTTCATGCGGCCTACGAGGTCCGCAAGCAAGATTACCTGGCCACTATGGCCGGTCTCCAACAGAGGTGCCCTGCCCCAGAACATGGGGTCCATCAAGTGGTACTTGGCCGCAGAACAGCGGTCCATAAAGTGGTACATCAATGCAATGCATGCTGGTTGTGAGGGTCCTGGCACACAAGGCGACCTCTGCACGCTCCCCTCGACGCCCAGCAGCGCACAGTCCTCGGGTGGGAGACGGGGGGGGGGGGGTGGGGGGGGAAGAAGACAGGTGAACGAGGGGGTAGGGTCACAAGGGTACACATCAAACAAGGTAATGCAGGACGAGGTGCGTACGGAGAGCGAAGTGAGAAATGCTCGTCCCTACCGTACGCCCCCCACATGTGACCTACACTAGCCCCCCTTGCCCCTCCCCATATTTACAAAAACCTACACCTTTACAAATTCGTCACTACTGTCACGTCTCCCCCATATTTCCCCTATAACAAATTCGTCACCACAATCCCTCTAACCAAAATTTGCCATCACCAACTCATCATCAATCCTTATAAGGAGGGAGAGATGGAACACAAAGCACAATGTCACACCCACGTCATGATGCGTCTCACATTCCAAACATTTGCACAATAAAAATAATAAAAACAACCTGGCATGGTGTGGAGGTACGTCACCTCAGGTGAGTGGATGCAGATGGTGCGAGGAGATTTCCATCCTAACTATCCTCTAACTGACATTAACACACTTTACACTACCCGGGGTCTTTCCCTGCCAATCCATTGGCCAACTTACACTATGGGTTCTAAAAACCAATTCCCATTGACCAAACTGTGGTGCTTATCAATTTGGGGTCTCACTCCCCCGATTCATCTCCCGGTGCCCTTGCACAATTTCCGGGCTGAGTCGTGTATCTCTCCCAGCAGGTCTACCCACCGGCACACCTCCACCACTGTAGTTGCCACCCGAGCTTACCTAGCTCCTCACCCTAACCTATCTAACTGGGGAAGGCCCTCCTTGGGCTTACCCCACTCGGTGCCCTCTCTGGCACTGGGCTACCCGGGTCCGTCCTCCGGATCCTCGGGCCCCATCCACAACTCTACCGGCTCCCAGAGCCCACCTGCGGCCTCTCCTGGCCGACATCCTCACAGTGGTGGAGTGCTCAACCAACTACACACACTGACAGGCCACACGCCCAGCCATTTCCACGTCACTAATGCACCCATCCAAACACCATTCTTTCACCACGCACCACAGATGCCAATATCCAACCACAATTTACCTGTACCCTCTACCTAACACTTACACTACCCTCCCCGGGTATTCGTGATGGGGGTCCATCCTCCTTTCCCCCATCCACACCTTCGCACCATCCTCTCCACTCCACTGTTTCCACCATACTCACTCCACGACCATCCATTCCATACTCCATATATTCCACACTCCATGTATTCCACACAACCATTCTCCATACACCTGCAGTTGCACACCTGTGCAATCTCACCTGGTGCCACCTGCACCCTCCTTCCTTCCTGGACCATTTGGTCAACACAGCACACATCACCATCACTCACTCATACACTGCTCCATACACCTGTTCAGTTGCACACCTGTGCAATCTCAATCGTTCCTTACTCACTGCTCCATACACTTCCACGCTCAATACACTTTCGATTCTCAAAACCATTGCCTCAGGCACCCAGATTTTCCCACGCTCATACACACATCTCTCCCGAGCATTGCCCCGCAATTCCTCATTTGCTCAATATCAATACTCTGTCATACACTTTTCACAATACCCTTCTGAATACACCTCCAACACTCACACGGCATCATCTTATAACTACTCCCCTCTGGAACTTGCGCTTCCCAGTCGCCCCTTTAAACTATTGCGCTACCTCGTCATTATGATCCAAACTAATCTATCTGCGTCCCCACTACAGGTATCATTGTCCCTACCTAACCTTACCATTACCTATGGTCATCTCTAGGTCCCTACACACGATATCCTAACCCTCCCGGGCTAGTTTTCACTGCCAACCCCATAACTAGTGCTCCTTTGCGCCCGCTGTGAGAGATGGCAGAGTTGCCATCCCACCACATCAGGTATCTCTCACTATAAATTTTGCTCACCAAATTCCAGCCAATTAAAAATTTGCCAATCACTCTACCAATCATCCGCCTTTCACTTTCACCCATTTCACCCATTCCTACCCATATAAGGGGTTCGGTTGCGAGAGGACGCTGGCGTTGCATATTCGCCGCTTCTCCGACTGGATGGATGTACAGGGTCTGCTTCTACCTTTCTGACCTGACATCTCACACCTGTCCTGCCTTTTCACACCCGCACGTGCCGCGTGTTCTCCGGCTGGATAACGGAATCTGCTTTTGATGGTACGGAATACGGAATTCGAAAGGCCCGCTCCCGTTGATTGTGGCCGTGGCCTTGTTTGCCGGTGGCCTTGTGGCCTTGTTTGCCGCTGTGGTCTTGATTAGCGGCTGCAGTCGTTTGCCGCTGCGTTTGCCGCTGCGTTTGCCGCTGCGTTTGCCGCTTTGCCTCCTCGACCTTGGCCTCGTACTCGTCCCTTCGCTCCTGCCTGGCATGGCTCTGAAGTACTCCGCCGCAAGGCTTCTTCTGCTCAATACCCGCTCCACCCCATCATGCATCTCTGCCATCAAATCAAATGGACTCCTCCGACGACCCAGGTACATTCACCGTGGCTCCGGTCGCAAGTTTGTTTATTTGCAATCAGGTCACTCCATCCCCGTCCTCTGGTCGGCTCAGCGCACTCTCACTCTTCGTCCCAGCGCACCTGGTCACAGCAACCCACACGATCGCACCTCTTGCCTACGAACCCTGGCTAAATCACCTGAATTCATCCCTGCTGTTCAAAACAACATCAAGCTCACCCTGTTCAACACCCGGTCCCTCAACAATAAATGCCTCATCCTGAACGAATACATCCTGGATAACAAACTGGACTTTCTCTGTCTCACCGAAACCTGGCAACAACCTCTGGACTACTACACACTCAACCTCACCACACCCAATGGATATTCCTACGTCAATAAACCACGCTCGGAGGGCCGAGGTGGTGGAATTGCCGTTATCCACCGTCAAGACATCAAGACCAACCTCATCTCCATCTCATCTGCTCCATCATTTGAACACCTGGCTTTAAAACTCTCTGGTCACACGCAGTCAGTCATGGCTGTCGTCTACCGCCCTCCCAAACCACACCCATCATTCCTGTCTGACTTCTCCTACTTTCTGACCCAGCTATGTTCCCTCTCCCCCTCAATCCTCCTCCTTGGTGATTTCAATATCCACATGGACTCCACTGACTCCACAATAACCACTGACTTCACTGATTTACTCACCTGCTTTAACCTCACTCAACATGTCGACTTTCCTACCCATATCCGTGGTCACATTTTGGACCTTGTCTGCTCCACTGGATTAAATTTGCACCATCTCTATGGCTCCGACCTCACCCTCTCTGACCACTTAGCCATCACTCTGACCATCAACATCCCCGCCCCAACACCAAGGCATTATCGCACAATCAACTTCCGTAAGCTAAACGCTCTTTCACCTACCTCATTCTCATCCACCCTCTCTGAAAAAATGTCCACTTCTCCCTTCATTGACCTCCACACCCCTTCCGACCTCACTGACTACTACAACCACACTCTCTCCTCCTGCCTTGACCAGCTTGCGCCTGTAAAAACCAAAACAGTTTCTTTCACCCATTCTGCTCCCTGGTTTACCCCTGAACTCCACCTGATGAAAACTCGTGCTCGCCAACTTGAAAGACTCCGCAATAAAACGGGTCTCACAGTTCACTCCCAAGCCTACAAGGACCACATACAACACTACAAAGATGCCCTCTCCCGCGCCCGCTCTGCCTACTACTCTCAAATTATCCACTCTGGCTCCGGAAACCCAAAAGCACTCTTCTCGACAATAAACAAACTCCTCCGCCCCCTGAACACCACCACCCAGTCATTCACAGTAGACAACTGCATCTCCTTCCTCTCTTTCTTCCAACGCAAAATTGACAACATCTACAACAGCTTGACCACCGCCGCACCCGCTCCCCCTCCAACCACCTGCCCCCCCTTGTCCTGCCATCCCCTGTCTCGGTTCTCCCCAATCTCTCCTACTGACCTCTCTGAACTCCTCATAGGAATGAAAACTGCCACCTGCACTCTTGACCCCATCCCCTCCAGCTTTGTCAAAGCCTCCCTCCCTGCTCTCTCTCCACTTATCATTGCAACAATAAACTCCTCCCTGTCTACAGGCATCGTCCCACCTTCCCTCAAAATTGCTGCTGTTACCCCCATTCTAAAAAAACCTGGTCTAAACCCTGACACCCTAAACAACTTCAGACCCATCTCCAACCTACCCTTTCTGTCAAAAGTTTTGGAACGCGCTGTAGCCACTCAACTCAAACATCATCTCTCTGCCAATAACTTGTATGAAACATTCCAATCCGGATTCCGCTCCAACCACAGTACAGAAACTGCTCTCCTCAAAATCACCAACGACCTTCTCCTCTCCTCTGACGCTGGCAACCTCAACATTCTCGTCCTCCTCGACCTCAGCACTGCCTTTGACACCATCGATCACACTATCCTCCTCACCCGACTTGAATCCACCTTTAACGTCACCGGCACTGCCCTCTCTTGGATTAAATCATACCTCTCTGACAGATGCCAGTTCATCTCCATCAATAACTGCAAATCCCCCACTGCTCCCCTCCCCCAAGGTGTCCCCCAAGGTTCAGTTCTTGGCCCCCTCCTCTTCATCCTTTACCTGTCCCCGCTCGGTCACTTAATCCGCCGTCATGGTCTCCAATTCCACTGCTTCGCCGATGACATCCAGCTTTTCATCTCCACCAAGTCCGTCTCCACCGACACCCACTCTATCCTGACAAACTGCATCACTGAAATAAAATCCTGGCTTCAAATCAACTTCCTCAAGCTTAACTGTGATAAATCTGAAATAATCATCATTGGCCCAAAAACGCTCACAAAATCCACCCATAACTTTGCCCTCAACATCGACGGTATCCCAGTATCCACCTCCCCTCACATCCGGAATCTTGGCGTCATCTTTGACCAAACCCTTTCCTTCGACAAATACACTAAACAGATCACAAAGTCAGCCTTCTTTCACCTGAAAAACATTGCCCGTCTCCGCTCATCCCTCTCCTCCACGGCTGCAGAAACCCTCATCCACGCCTTCATCACCTCCCGTCTGGACTACTGCAATAGCCTCCTCTATGGTTCACCCTCAAAAATCACCAATAAACTCCAATACATTCAGAACTCCGCTGCCCGTCTACTCACTCATTCCCGGACCCGTGACCACATCACCCCCGTCCTTTACAAGCTTCACTGGCTCCCCATCCCCCAGAGAATCCAGTACAAAATCCTCCTCTTGACATACAAAGCCCTCCATAACCTGGCCCCATCCTACCTGGCTGACCTCCTCTCCAGACACACTCCCACCCGCAACCTCCGCTCTGCTGGTACCAACCTCCTGACCCCCTCCATCCGGACCAAATTCAGATCCTGGGGGGACAGGGCCTTCTCCATCGCTGCTCCCACCCTCTGGAACTCACTACCTCACACCATCAGAGACTCCTCCTCACTCACCACATTCAAAACATCACTAAAGACCCACCTGTTCAACGCTGCATTCAACATTCAACCCACAGCATTTAACCCCTGACTATCTCTTCTCCTTCTCCCTCCTTTTGCTTTAAATATTTCCCTATTGATTCTTGTCTTGTCTTTTTGATTCTTGTCTTATATATATGCCGTATATCGCTGCTGTTTGTTTTCTTGATTCTTGTCTTTTTGCAATTGTTGTTTTCATGTATTGTTATGCATTATGTTTTCCACTCTGTCAAAGCGCCTTTGGGCTTCTGGAAAAGCGCTATACAAAATAAATGAATTATTATTATTATTATTATCAATCTGCCAATCCTTTGCCAATCATCAAATTTTGCTTTTCAATTTCGGGTCCAAAACACTATCATCATCACACGTCTACTCACTTGAGCCTCTCGGTGCGCCAATTCATTTCTAAAGCTCGGCTTCGCAAAGCCGAGCAATGAATGCGGGTTGTTTGGTGCCGGCGGTTGGATTCGTCCGGCATTCGGTGCAGGGAAGGGGGCTTACCCGGGCCGAGATCCCACGCACCATCTCGGCTCGGAGCCGTCCAATGGCCCGATCTCGCCCTGCCGGAACGCCTCAACCACAAAGGGTTGCCGTGAGGACCCTTCCGACCGGGCCGCCCGCTCCGCCTAGCGGAGCACGGACGCGGCCGTTCAGAGCGAGGCCCGGCGTGGATCGCGTACGGCGGTTCTTTCGAAACCGCTGCGGTTACGATCCCCGCTGGTCCCCGCTGCATGCAAACCCCGGCACGAACCGAGGGCCCGCTTCGGCTAAACGTCGATCTAACTCTAACCGCTAACCCGGTTAGCGTCGATGCTCCACTTGCATGCTCACACCCCGCAGCCCGTTCCGTGCTCATACATCCAGCCGTTCCCATGCTCCTCGTCATTGCATCTTCTCTTACACACCCAGGTACACTCATTCCGCTCACAGACTTTGTCACACACCTGACCACCGCACACCTTTGCACACACTCGTCGTTCGCACACCTCACCAACACACCTCTTCGCACCCCCTCCTCGGTCACATCCTCTGTGACAACCACAGGTGTGCTCTCTTCCGCACACCCAATCACGTGCCTCACTACTAACTCCAGTGTGCATTCCCATACGCGCTCTACTATTCCAGGTGTGCATCCTTCCATTCCAGGTGTACATTCTCTCTCACCTGCCACAACCAACTCATGCTCCGTGTCACTCTTACTACTTTCACCACCACTCTCGGTCGCGCATTCACCCTTACTCTTGACAGCGTACTCTGTACTCATGCACCCGTCCGTTACACACCTTTCTCGCGCATCCTCCTGCGCACACTCTCCCGTTACACCCTCCGTAACACTCACCACAGATGTGCATGCTTGCGTTACATCCCCTGTAACACTCCCCACTACGTGCTTCCATGTGCCCCCCCGCACACGCGCTACGACCAACTCACTCTCGGCAGCACACTCACTCCTCGGCGTGCACTTTTTCCTCACACACCCCATAGTCGGACATTCTCGCACACCTCCTCTGTCCATACACTCCGTACCTGTCGTACACTTCCCCAGCGGCCTCTCACGAACACCGGGGTCCAAACCAACCCCCAAGCCGACTGAATCTCCCCTCACACCATATACATTTCCGCGTATATCGCCACTCACCTCGGCACCTCGTCTCCGCACCTCCTTCGCCACCTGCAAACTCTTTATTTGGTTAGCGAGCACACCATCACGATTTGAGCACCGACCTTGTACATATTCCATCACTTCCTCCTTTATCTCCTTAGTTTCCCTCCGTCTCTTCTTAATTTCACTCACCCCCTCTTCCACATCCTCAAACTTTTGCTTCACCTCTTTCATCTCCCGGTGCGCCCCCTCAATTTCGTCCTCTAATGCCACCTTGACCGTTTCTATGTGCGTCCTCACCTCCCGGTCCTTCGTCTCCACTGCCTCTGTCACCTCGTCCAACCTCTTTGTCAACCCCTCAAGTACCATCCGACATTCCTTCTTTGTCGCTACGAGTTCGTTCTTTATCTCCTTCTGTGTCGCCTTTAACCCCCTGATTACCGCAGTGTTATTTTCTACTTGATCCACTAGTTCCTATTGTCCCACCGTTAGCTGTTCCACCTCCTGCGTCAGATCTTCTATGCCCCCTTGTAACCTAGCCGTACTATTTCTCACCTCTTTCTCCATACGCTCCTTACCTCGCTTTACCTCCTCGCGTACCCCCGAGACCTCCTCGCTTACACCTCGTCTTATTTCCTCCCCCATCTCCTCCATTTCTTTAGTAGATGCCGCCTTCATCTGTCCCAATTCATTCCTCTGAGCATCCAATTTAGTGTCTAACCCGATTTTCACCTCCTCTATCTGCTCTCCCATTTGTTTAATTTCCCGGGCGGATTGCTCCCCTATTGCCCGCAATTTGTCTTCCATCCTGTTTTCTAGCCCCGCTAACCCATTCTTCACCCCTTTTATCCCGTTGTCTAACCCCTCAAATTTACTGTTCAACCCCTTAAAATTATTGTCTAACCCCTTAAATTTATTGTCCATACGTTCACTGGTACCCCTTGCTTCGTCCCTCATTGCTCCCAATTGCTCACTATCAGCCCTCATTCTGTTTTCCATTCGTTCCATACTGTCGTTCTTTTTCTGCATTTCCACCATGAATTGGTCCATGAAGGCTTGCATTTGGACCACGCCCATTGGTGCCGCGGGCGTGGCCCCCGCAACCACGTGCGAGCCGCCATTTTGTGTCCCTTCAACCACGTGTGCGAGGGCGCCATTTTGTGTCCCTACAACCACGTGCGCGAGGGCACCATTTTGTGCGCCTGATCCCCCCACAACCACATTGCCATTGCTCTCCTCCTCCATTTCTCCCACATACATTTCCCTGGGGTCCTGGGTCACTTCTACCCCCCCCCTTCTGACTCACCCACCTGCATCCGATCGCCTTGACCATCCATGGCACTATTTTAAATTTAGGATGTTAAAAAGTTTCGGGCGCTCTTAATTTTGACCAATTTTTTTTTTTTATGTTATAAAAAATTTGGTTCGGGCCTCAAATCTCACCCCCAGACACCAATTGCTACGGATACGGGGGATGGCTCTCCCGTTAGCAAGGGGTGATTAGCCCCTTGTCCTGTTAAGCTGGCCGTCTCCCCTGTCCTGGTACTTGTAACGCTCTCCCGCGGGATGGAACGGATCAGGGTTATGGGTCCAGGGTTTATCCCGAATACCTTTATCCGTCCCTCCGCAGACTAGGGAGACAAGTACCGCTCGAACCCCGGTTTTTAGATGTTATAATTGCCGAGCGGTGTTAGCAACCCGACATTCGAGCCATTAACAATACTAAACCCGATCCTAAACGTTGTCCAAATCGTGCCACAGGTGTGCAATGATGGAAACCTCGAAAGCGACCGAAAGAGCATGAAGAAGAAAAAGACAAAGTAGGGAATAACAGGATTTATTACTATTTACACACAACTAAAGCAGAAAGGAAAGGAAATACGATTTACAAGGCAATGGAAGGAGCAGGAGACATAGTGCAATGATTAGCTTAACTATACAAGCTTAATTAATACCCCAGGACAACATGAAAGCCAGACGAACGATCACACTTACACGGGGAAATGCAGGCAGGAATGAATGGCTGAAGGTGGATGGCCTGGAGAGGCAAGGAAGGTTCAGCGGGGACTGGGCACGGTTGGGCCGGAAGGCACCGCCATCAAAAAGCCGAGCCACGGTCGTGCGAACTCCCGCGGTTTCAAACTGCGCGGGCGAAGTCCCTTTCTCCGCACTGCTGCATCGCGCGACCCTTGCGTTGCCTCGGTCCGTATCTCCTCTGCAGCGCGGCACGTATCTCAGCTGCTTGGACTCATCTGCAGCACATCTGCGTAGCTCATCTCCAGTGCATCTCTGGTGGGGGCATCTCCCGCGGGTTATATAAGCCCCACCCGTGAACCTTTGCGAACCTCCCAGATTGTTCTCTCTCCGCCCTCTCAAGCCAAACCCCTTATACTTGGTTGGTTGTTCGGGGCTGGCTCACTCCTCCCCTCTATGACGAGGTGGAGACACGCCTTTCTTCTTCCAACCGACCGCGTGCTCAATGGAGTCCATTTGCGGCGAAAACCATCCAAACCTGACACTTTGCAGATGGGACCTACTCTTATTTAATTCGGTGCAATGAAGAGTCGACTATTGGGAAACACAGCCTTAAACTACATAGAATAAGGGAATAACTATTTAAAAGGATATATGGTGCCCTGCGTGTAGGTTTATGGAATTAACTAAGAGGACGAGCTTCGACCTTTCTTTACATTACGGAGGGTGACATTTCCACACAACAAAACCATAATTCCCACACTCTTTACACTTTCTCAAATTCGTTACAATATATATATATATTATATATATATACATACACACATATACTAGTGGGGTCACCCGTGGGAATCCCACGGGTATGGACGTGTGTGACATTTGAACATCTTGATTTACATGCTGCACATTAAATTTTACAAAATGGTTAAAATGGTGTAATGAACACAATTTATTTATTTCACATAATATGTGACCCCTCACTCCTCTCCACACTCACGCCTCTCCAATGCCACTCCTCCTCACACTCCTCTCCAATACCTCACACTCCTCTCCAATACCTCCCCACACTTCTCTCCAATACCTCCTCACACTCCTCTCCAATCCCTCCTCACACTCCTCTCCAATACCTCCTCACACTCCTCTCCAATACCTCCTCACACTCCTCTCCAATACCTCCTCACACTCCTCTCCAATACCTCCTCACACTCCTCTCCAATACCTCCTCACACTCCTCTACAACCCCTCACACTCCTCTCCAACCCCTCACCCTCCTCTCCAACCATTCACACTCCTCACCAACTCCTCACACTCCTCTCCAATCCCTCACACTCCTCTCTAGTCCTTCACACTCCTCTCCAATCCCTCACACTCCTCTCAAATCCCTCACACCCCTCTCAAATCCCTCACACTCCACTTCAATTCCTCATACTCCCCTCCAATCGCGCCTCACTTTCCTCTCCAATTGCGCCTCACTCTCCTCTCCAATCGCGCCTCACTCTCCTCTCCAATCGCTCCTCACTTGCCTCTACAATCGCTCCTCACTCACCTCTCCAATCGCTCCTCACTCTCCAACCCCTCGCTCCTCTCCAACCCCTCGCTCCTCTCCAACACCTCCTCACACTCCTCTCCAATCCCTCACACTCCTCTCCAATCCCTCACACTCCTCTCCAACCCCTCACACTCCTCTCCAACCCCTCACACTCCTCTCCAACCCCTCACACTCCTCTCCTCTCCAACCCCTCACACTCCTCTTCAACCATTCACACTCCTCTCCAATCATTCACACTCCTCTCCAATCCCTCACACTCCTCTACAATCCCTCACTCCTCTCCAATCCCTCACACTCCTCTCCAATCCCTCACACTCCTCTCCAATCCCTCACACTCCTCTCCAATCCCTCACACTCCTCTCCAATCCCTCACACTCCTCTCCAATCCCTCACACTCCTCTCCAATTCCTCACACTCCTCTCAAATCCCTCACACTCGTCTTCAATTCCTCATACTCCCCTCCAATCACGCCTCACTCGCCTCTCCAATAGCGCCTCACTCTCCTCTCCAATCGCTCCTCACTCTCCTCTCCAATCGCTCCTCACTCACCTCTCCAATCGCTCCTCACTCTCCAACCCCTCACTCCTCTCCAACACCTCCTCACACTCCTCTCCAACACCTCCTCACACTCCTCTCCCACATCTCCTCACACTCCTCTCCAACACATCCTCAAACTCCTCTCCAATACCTCATCACACTCCTCTCCAATACCTGCTCACACTCCTCTCCAATACCTTCTCACACTCCTCTCCAATACCTCCTCACACTCCTCTCCAATACCTCCTCACACTCCTCTCCAATACCTCCTCACACACCTCTACAATACCTCCTCACACTCTTCTACAATACCTCCTCACACTCCTCTCCAATACCTCCTCGCACTCCTCTCCAATACGTCCTCGCACTCCTCTCCAATACCTCCTCGCACTCCTCTCCAATACCTCCTCACACTCCTCTCCAATACCTCCTCACACTCCTCTACAACCCCTCACACTCCTCTACAACCCCTCACACTCCTCTCCAATCCGTCACACTCCTCTCCAAATCCTCACACTCCTCTCAAATCCCTCACACTCATCTTCAATTCCTCATACTCCCCTCCAATCGCGCCTCACTCGCCTCTCCAATCGCGCCTCACTCTCCTCTCCAATCGCTCCTCACTCTCCTCTCCAATCGCTCCTCACTCACCTCTCCAATCGCTCCTCACTCTCCAACCCCTCGCTCCTCTCCAACACCTTCTCACACTCCTCTCCAACACCTCCTCACACTCCTCTCCAATACCTCCTCACACTCCTCTCCAATACCTCCTCACACTCCTCTCCAATACCTCCTCACACTCCTCTCCAATACCTCCTCACACTCCTCTCCAATACCTCCTCACACTCCTCTCCGCTCCAATCGGCCCTCACTCTCCGCTCCAATAGCTTCTCACTCTCCGCACCAATCGGCCCTCACTCTCCGCTCCAATCGGCCCTCACTCTCCGCTCCAATCGGCCCTCACTCTCCGCTCCAATCGGCCCTCACTCTCCAACTCCTTGCTCCTCACTCTCCAACCCAACCCCTAGCTCCTCGCTCTCCAACCCCTATCTCCTCGCTCTCCAACCCCTCGCTCCTCACTCTCCAACCCCTAGCACCTCGCTCTCCAACCCCTCGCTCCTCTCCAACCTTCCTCATCGTTGTTGCAGCAGCATTCTGTGCGGTTCTCCTGTCTCGTGCGGTCTCTGTGCGGTTCTTGCTACATCCTGTTCAAGTCTGCATTGACGTTCGTCGACGGACTCGTTCGCCCGTGTCATTCGTTTTCTTGCTACATCCTGTTCAAGTCTGCGTTCTTCATCGACCGTCGCATTCATTTTGGAAATGGAAGTTTCCACGCAACGCATGAATTGTCACGATTCTCAAGAGGAAGTGTCTCGTAATCATCAAATGACAAATGGCAAGTAAATTACATTGTGAAAATTAAAGATTTCAAATAAACCTATTTAAAGTGTATGCGCACATAACTAATATAGAAAAAAACCAAGAAATATCTCTCGGTAATTTCCTGAAACATATTTTACTTCCGGATAATAATGTTGAATGAAATAAGAAAGAACGAAGATATATATATGTCGTTTTTGTGCCGACTCTCATAAAAGGTAAAAGTAATATATCTTAACAGAAAAGAAAAAGCGAATTTTTAATATGTGTCGACATTTTGCCCGAATATTATTTTAGGCGGTGTATTTTCGTGCATCATCGTGGCGCGATTTTTATAAATATATCTCGGCAATTTCCCGTGTGTGCGGGAATGTTCTCAATTATTTCTGATACCGAGTCTAAAACCATCAATAAAAATTTAATCAGATGGTGAATTCGAGATAAAATCGTGAGGGTGACTCAATGAATGGGCTTTAGTTTACAGGCCTTTGAGAAATCATTTCGTTCTATAAACGGAAACTTTCTTGGGATTCTCCTCCCGTTTTTTTTCAACCGAGTCTAACACTATGTTAGCGACTGTTAAAAATGAAATGATATATCGAATTAGAATTGAAATAAACCTGTGTGAGAGAGAAAGACAGCATGGGCCTAACTAAACAGGCCTCAAAGCCATTCGAGGTAATAAAATGGTGGATATTTGTTTACATGAAGCCTCTCCAAGAATGGGTGGAGCTATGGGTGGAGCTACTCTGCAAACGGACTAAGCCACACCCCCGGACAGACGGACAGAATCACCTTCGCCTATTATTATATATATATATATATATATATATATATATATATATATATATATATACATATATATATATATATATATATATATATATATATATATATATATATATATATATATATATATATATATATATATATAATCGTTAGATTAAATAAGACGCGGACGTAGCTTCAGGACGTCGATCTTTAATTGTCGACCAAGCTTTCGACCAACAAAGGTCTTCTTCTGAGTCAGCCCCAGGTTCAACGGAAGTCAGCCCTTCCGTTGAACCTGGGGCTGACTCAGAAGAAGACCTTTGTTGGTCGAAAGCTTGGTCGACAATTAAAGATCGACGTCCTGAAGCTACGTCCGCGTCTTATTTAATCTAACGATTATATATTCAATACAAATGAGACGCCCTGCTCGTACTTTGGAGTTTCTACTATTTCTTACAGTTATATATATATATATATATATATATATATATATATATATATATATATATATATATATTGTTACGGATCGCGGTTTAGGATGTTGTTTGCCGAGCGAAGGCTCTGCGACCGAACAGTTGTTCCCCGACTCACCCGATTCACCCAGAACTTTGGCCGTATCGCACCGCAGCTGCCCAATCTGGAAAAGACTAAAACGACGAAATGCAAAGAGGAAAAGGAATAAGACGAGAAGACGGACAGAAGAGTAATTGGATTTATTATACACACAAGCAAAAAGAAAGCAGTCACGTTTATTTACAACACATAAGACGCAGGTGACACAGTGCAAATACTAGCTTATACAGACTTAATTAACCCAGGGACAGAACAAACAAAACAAACTCACGTACACAAGAAGGGTGGAAAGGCAGGAGGTGGATGGCTGGAGGGAGAGGAAGGTCCAAGGGGGTCCTGCAGCACGATCGGCGCGTTTAGCAGCCGCCGTTCCTTCGCGGCCCTGCTCAAAACCGCCGTCCAGGCCCCAAGCGGCTGTTGGGTGTTGGTGCTGCTGTGGCCGCCGCTTGCTTTGCCAGGACTCGTCTGACTCATCTGGTCCAAACCCTCAACTCAACAACACTCTTGCACGTCTCCCTGTCCAACCACTCTTTCTCTCTCTTGGTCCAACCACTCTTTCTCTTTCTTGGTCCAACCACTCTTTCTCTCTCTTGGTCCACTCACTCCTCACCACCGACCGACCCCACGCTTCTTGCGCGCGCGCCTTTATAGCGCCTCCGGCGATCAAGCCGCCGGCCTTCAGGACACGCCCATCGGTGTGCTCACCTCGGCCCTGGTTGGTCACGCGACCCTCTGGCTCCGCCCTTGATGACGACGGGCGGGCACGCCCCTCTTCCCCGACCCGAGCACATGTTCAATGGTGGTTTTGGAGGGGATGTAATTGGCAATCGAGGCTTGGCAATGACGAAAGGGGATGTGAAAGGAAATGGAGATTTTGGGGATGGGAATGAAAGGGGATCTATTCTCTTTCACTGGTGCAATGGAGTACTTCAATTAATGGGAGACACAGCCTTACCCTAAAACACAGAATAAGATATAACTATCGAACAGGGGTATTCTATTATTCGCTGACGTGTATGCTTGTGGACTAATTATGGGATGCCCTTTCACCTTTACACAGCTCCGGAGGCAGGGGGCGCAGAATAAACAATAATAATAATAACTAGAACGGGCACTCGGTAGAGCGCATACCTTCGCCGCAGCTACTGTTCTGTACTTGGCATGGGAGTGTAGGGAACAGAACAACAAAAATACGATTTTGACCTTTTCGTGACCTTGACCTTGACCTTTGACCCGATTGCTCCCAAAATCTAATCAAATGTGTCCCGTATAATAACCAATCATCCCACCAAATTTCATGCAATTCGGTTGAATACTTTTTGAGTTATGCGAATAACATACACACACACACACAGACATACAAATAAATACACAGCGATCAAAACATAACCTTCCGCTTTTGCGAAGGTAATAATAAAGCACACAATCAAAAAAATACAGTCCTCATATCCGCAACAATATATATATATATAGTTACGGTTTTTAGAACCTTCACTAGTAAATTTTAGTAAATGCATCCCTTATAAATGTTCCCCTGTAAATATCCCCATCAATTGGCTTGTTAAAAATCGCACCCTAGTTAGTCCATGTACAACACGTAGCGAACCATCGGACCTCTCCGTATTTATTTCATTATTATGTGTTTCAGTTAAGGATCTGTTCCCAGTAGTTGAATCTGCGTTGCATTAATCAAATAAGATATGCCCCTTTCAATTCCCCCAATTGCCTCACCCACGTCTCCGCAAAGTAACGGTCGAGCTCCCAATCGCCTCACCCACGTCTCCGCAAAGTAACGGTCGAGCAGCGTTCGCTGCTCCTTGCCTTGATGCGGTTGTTGGCCCCAAACCGCCATGAGCCATGCGGTCAAGCCGAGGAAGGAGGGGGCGGAGCCGCCAGAACAAGGTGTGGCACGTCGACTCGTCATCGGAGGTGGAGTCAGCAAGCCCTTACCGACCAACCAGGGCTGGCGAGGTACCATCGCGGGCGTGGCTCTAGGAAGCGCGCATTGATTCCAACGCACGTAATATAAGCGCGAACGCGAAGCCTTTTGAGAGAGAGACGTGATCCGGCAGATGAGGGAGGTACCAGGCGAGCATACCGCTGGATCGTGAGGCAGAAGAGTGGGTCCGTGACGGCGACAACAATACAGTAGTCAATTGACATTGTCCGACCGTGTGTGAAACCGAATACGTGAAGGTGCCGCTGGCTGTTCGCTTCCAGCCCGGAGCGTGGACCTGGAGCGGACCTCCTTGCTGTGCCTCTACCCGAACCTTCCAGCCCTGCTGTCCCACTTGGACCTTTCTCCTTCGTCCAGTCATTCCTGCCTGCTATTCCCCTTTCGTGTAAGTCTGTTTGTCTGTCCTGGGCGTTGGTAAAATAAGACTGCTTAAGGCTGCCCTGTGTCTTCTTCTTCCTCTTCGTTGTATATTACCTTTGTTTCTTCTTCTTTGGTTTTGTACATAATTAATAAATTACACCTGTTCCTTCTTATACTTTGGGTTTTCCTCTCATCCGGTCGCTTTAGTGTTTTCCCTGATTGAATACCTGTGGCGCGATTTTGGCGAAACGCTCGGAGTCGGGTTAGTTCGTTGTTAATGGCTCGAGCTGCGGATTGCTGAACCGCTCGGCAAATACCATCTTGTCTGTGGTTCGAGCGGTACTTGTCTCCCTGTTTTGCGGAGGGATTGGTAAAGGTATTCGGGAGAACACCTTGATCAATAACCCTGCCCAATTTCACCCCGCAAAAGAGTGTTATAAGTACCAGGACCAGAGACGGCCAGCTTAACAGGCCAAGGGGATTAACCCCCCCATGCTGAGGGGAGTGCTGTCTCTGAGATCCGTAACAATTGGTAGTCAGGAGTTGGGATCTGGAACCTGGGACTAAATTTATTTAGACCAAATTTTGGACACCTATTGTGCTATTGGCCGTAACAATTGGTGTCGAGGAGTGGGATTGGACCCGAACCAAATTTTTGTATCATCTAAAAAATTTGGTCAAAATTTGGAGCGGCCGAAATTTTGTTTAACATCCAAATTGAGTCGTGCCATGGATGGTCAAGGCGGTCGGATGCTGGTGGGGGAGATAGAAAAGGAGTTAGAGGCAACCCAGGACCCCAGGGAGGAAGTGGGAATAATGGAAGAGGAGAGCAATGAGGGTGCGGTAGCGGGGGTTGCAGGCGCACGAAATGGCGGCCTCCCGTACATGACGGCGATAGCCGGGCCCGCAGTGCCAATGGACTGGGGCCTTTTTATGATGCATTTCAGTGCATCTATGAAGGGTGACAGGAAGGGATTGGATGCAATGATGGCTACCCAGGGGATCGACATGGAAAAAATGAGGAACGAAGCAAGGGACAACCCGGAGGGATTTCAGGAGCAAATAAACGCCAACATAAAAAGATGGGGAGAGACATAGACCGCATGTCGAGCGGGAAAGGCACATCGGTATGCGACGGGGTAGCGCAACTTGAGGAGCGCAGGAAAAGCGAGTTGGAGCAAAGCGCAGGTAACTGGACCGGGGTAGAAATCGCGACCCGGGGTATGGGGAAGCCGGCGACCGCCGGGGTAGAAAAGGAAATTTTATTCGGACCAGCGGTCGTCGAGGGAAAGAAAAAAGAAATTATAATCGAATCAATCGAACCAATTGTAGTGGAAATTGAAATTGGAGAGACCGGGGACTTAGAAAAGCACTCGCGGGGTGAAGGAATGGAAATTGCCCAAAGTCTGTGCTCGCATCATGATGTCGTGCTGCATAATCCTTATAAAGATTTGCAGGTGCGTGTGGAGCGAAGAAGAAGAACCCTGAAGGTGAGACGGGCTGTGTATGGTGCTAAGAGGTTTTGCGGGAAGGTGTTTAGCGCAAAAAGAATTTTCGCGTGCTTGGGATCGAGGCGTAACCCGGGCGCTCGTAAAAGGTCCGTGGTGCGCGTTATGGATGGCAATGGCGCGTGTGTGTGGAAAAGGTGTGTGAAGGTGAACGGCGCACGTGTACGAATGGCGTCGGAGCGCGAGTGTGTTACCAAGAACGAGGGAGAGTGCACGACAGAGTATGGAAGTGAAACCGAGTGCGAGCGAGAATGCACGTCGGAGTGTATGTGTGATGAGAGTGACACGGAGAGTGAGATGGATGAGGAGCGGGTGCGAGGATGCACGCTTGGAACAGTGGAGAGTGTGCGAGAACGCACACCTGAGTTGGTTGTGGCGCGTGTGCGGGAGGGCACATCGGAGCGCGTGAGTGGGTGGATGCAAGAGTGCACCCCCATGAGTGGTACGGAGTACGTACCAAGGGAGAGTGTGCAAGGCGGTGCGCGAGGAGGTGTGTTGAGGAAGTGTGCGAACGACGAGTGTGCGCAAGAAGGTGCGCGAGAGGAGTGATGTGTAACAGGGAGTGGGTGGTGGAATGGACGGAGTGTGTGTGGAATGCATGAGAGGCGCTGAGACGCCGGGTTTTGTGAGTATGAAAGGGGTCGCGTGTGGATGTGAGCATGTACGGGGAGCATCGACGTTAAACGGGATAGCGGTTAGACCGACGTTTAGCCGATGCGAGCCCTCGGTCCGTGCCGGGCTTTGGGTACTGCGGGAACCGGCGAGGGTCGTAATCACGGCGGTTTCAAAAGAACCGCCGTGCACGATTCGCGCCGGGCCCCGCCCTGCACGGTCGCGTCCGCGCTTTGCCGGGCAAGGTGACCGGCCCTGAGTTGCGAGAACGCACACCTGAGAACGCACACCTGAGCGTGAGTGGGTGGATGCAAGAGTGCACCCCCATGAGTGGTACTGAGTACGTACGTCCGGAATGCCAGAGGGAAGGTAGGAGGGATAGGAACGGCGCCCCCTTGTGGTTGCGGCGTTCCGGCCGGGCAAGGTTGGCCCACCGCGCATGGGAGCGAAAGGCCCCACACCGGGATGGTGCTTTAAACCTTGGCCCAACCAAACCTCCTCCCCTGAACCGAATGCCGGACGGACCCAACCTGCAGGTGACCAAACCACCCGTATGCATTGTGCGGCTTTGCGAAGCCGAGCTTTGAACATGCATGGACGTACCGAA
Organism: Myxine glutinosa; assembly: GCF_964187855.1. Taxonomy (NCBI): domain Eukaryota; kingdom Metazoa; phylum Chordata; class Myxini; order Myxiniformes; family Myxinidae; genus Myxine; species Myxine glutinosa. Next base: position 8,923,976 of record NC_136264.1, on the reverse strand, counting down.
AGGCTCAAGTTTAATGGACTGTGATGATGATAGTGTTTTGATTCGAAATTGGGAATAGTGAATAGGATTGGCAAATTGGATGGGCAAATTGGATTGGTAAATTTGATTGGCGAAGAAGATTGGCAGTAATGATTGGCAAATTTTGATTGGCAAAACTTTGATGGGCAAAATTGATAATGGGAGACGCCCGATGTGGAGGGATGGCAACTCTGCCATCCCTCCCATCCCCGGGCACATGAGCATTAGTTTATGGGGTTATGGCGGTGCAAGCCAAGCCAGGGAGGGTTTGGATAATTGTTAGGGACTTAGAAAGATGACAATAGGTAACTGTAGGGTTAAGTAGCGACATTGTACCTGTAGAGGGGACATAGCAGATTAGTGGATTATAATGACGAGGGAGCGCAATAGTTTAAGGGGCGACTGGGAAGCGCGAGTTTCAGATGGGGGTAGTCAGCTTAGATGATGCAGTGTATGATTGAGTAATTGTGATTGTGAATTGCATTGCATGAATGAGCCTGGGAGGAAAGACGGGTGCAAGAGCCACCAGGTGTGTGTGAGCACCAGGTGAGTGAGCAAGTGCAGGTGAAGCATGGGTGAATGGAGCATGGAATGAAGGGAGTATGGACTAAATGGAATGGAGTATGGAATGGATGGTGTGGAGTGAGTAGTGTGGAATATGTGGAGTGGAGTGGTTGGTGCGAAAGGAGTGGATGGGGAAGATGGACCCCTTTCACGAATACACGGGGAGGGTAGTTTAAGAGTAGGGAGAGGGAGTAGGTAAATTGTGGTTGGATATTGGCATCTGTGGTGCGTGTGGTAGAATGGTGTTTGGATGGGTGCATTAGTGGAGTGAAATGGCTGGGCGTGTGGCCTGTTAGTGTGTGTATGGTTAAATGGGCACTCCGCCACTGTTAGTCTGTCGGCCAGGTGAGGCCGCAGGTGGCTCTTGGAGCCGGTAGAGTTGTTCAGTGGGGCCCGAGGAGCCGGAGGACGGACCCGGGTAGCCCAGTGCCAGAGAAGGCACCGAGTGGGGTAAGGGAGCCAGAGGGCCTTCCCCAGGTAGGTTAGAGTAAGGAGCAGGCAAGCTCGGAGGCAACTGCAGTGGCGGAGGTGTGCAGGTGAGTAGACATCCTGGTGAGCCACACGACCCAGCCCGGAAATTGTGCGAAGGCACAGGGAGTTGAATCGGGGGAGTGAGACCCCAAATTGGTGAGCGCCACAGTTTCGTCAATGGGAGTTCGGTTCTTAGAACCACATAATGTAAGATGGCCAATGGTTTTGCAGGGAAAGACCCCGGGTAGAGTAAAAGTGTTAAATTCAGTTAGAAGTATAGTTAGGATTGAATTCTCTTCGCACCATCTGCAGCCACTCACCTGAGGTGATGATATGACTCCACACCATGTTTTTTGTTGCAAATGTTTTGGGAACGTGAGACGCATCATGATGTGGGGGTGACATTGTGCTTGATTGTTCCATCTCTTCCTCCTGATGAGGGATTGATGGTAAATTCGGAATAGAGGGATTGATGAGAAATTGGGATTGTTGACGAATTTGGTATAGAGGGGAGATATGGGGAAGACGAGACAGTCGCGACGAATTTGTAAATGTGTGGAGTTGTGTAAATATGGGGTAAGGGGCAAGGGTAGATTAGGTGACAGGGGGGGTGATGTACGATCGGGACGAGCTTTCTCCGCTCGCTCCCATGCGCACCTCGCCTTGCATTGCCTTGTTTTTGATGTGTACCCTTGTGACCTTGCTCCGATGCTGCTTTGTTCTTTCCTTCCCCACTCACGGCTTGTTCTTTTGGGTCCGGGGGGGGGGGGGAGAGTGTGCAGGTAGCCGTGCCCGAGCCGCCGCTGCACAGCCTGCCTGGATCGATACACCACCTTATGGACCGCACGACTTGCGGCCGAGCATCACTTTATGGACCACACGTTTCTGTGGCCAAGCACCACACACTGATGGACCCCACGTGTTGGGGCCTGGCCCCTCTGCTGGGACCGGCCATGATGGCCAGAGAGAGTTCTTTGCTTGCGGACCACGGTGAGGTGGCCCCTTTTGCCATACAGGTGGACCACCCATAGTTGGTCCCTGTTGGCCCTAAATAAAAATGGACACGTTGTGTGCCTTTTTATTATTTGCAAATTAGTCCGGCAGCTAAGCTAAATATAGCATAACAATTGTGTATTTCATGAGGAAAGCACCAAATCTGGCACACTAGTAGACTATCATATTATGAAAAGATCTGGATATTGGGCCATCTCAGATTCAGAGATTTGATTTTTGCAAGATTTGCAGATTTTGCAGATTTGCAAGCTGAGATTGCAACGCCAGGGACGGCCGACTCCTTCCTGCGAGCTGCCCACGTCACCCGCACAAGAAGAGCTCATCAAATCACTGCAGCAGCACTGCACATCCTGCAACACCGTGCGTATGAACGCCACTGTATGACATATGCTGATGATGCAGAAGACCTGCCTGAGTTTGAAGACTGGTGTCACCAGAGAGGAGAAGACATTCCCAACTTTCAGTACTGGGCAACTGTGCTGGAACTAGAGATGTTGGTACTGGTCTACATGCATTCTCTGCGGCAGGCTTCATTCACGATGTACCTTGATGCCCTGACGGAACTGGTCCCATGGTTCCATGCCTTAGACCACACACACTATGCCAGGTGGGTCCCTGTTCACCTGAGGGACATGGTTGCACTCCCAATGAAGCACCCAGATGTAGCCAGAGAATTCAGGGCTGGCAACTTCACTGTACAGAAGACGAAGAAGGTGTTCTCTTCGATCCCAATCGACCAGGCGCATGAACAGAATAACGCCTGCATCAAAGGAGATGGTGGAGCAGTCGGCCTCACTGACAACCCAAGTGCCCTGCGGCGTTGGATGATTGCCGGGCCAGAAGTTGCCAGGGCCATAGAAGAGTTCCAAGATGGCCATCAACACTGGGGGAGGCGAGAGGACACACGTCATCACGACCAGACACCAAGTGTGCAGACCTCTTTCGCCAAGGATGTCCGCGCCCTTGTCAGCGTCATAGAAGAGCTTGGCAACCCCTTTGAGGAAGAGAGCATGGATCTGGTTGTCCTTGACACAAAGGAAATTGCAGGTCCTGCTGCAGTTGAGACTGTCAGGAATGTGAAGAAGATTGGCCAAGAGCAGTTCCAGGCTTTCACCAGAGAATGCCTGGTGGAAAGGACCAGGCCAATTGATGATGCAATTCGTCAGAACAAGTTGAAGGTGTCATTTTGGAAAATGGCTGCCACAGCCATCAGGGGCTGAATTTGAGATGGCCCAATATCCAAATCTGTTCATAATAGGATAGTCTACGAGTGTGCCAAATTTGGTGCTTTCCTCACAAATGCACAATTGTTATGCTAAGTTGTCCCACTAAATCGGCAGCAAGCAAAAACCAAGAAGAACGACAGGAAGAAACATCGGCCAGCAGAGCAGGAGCTGTCAAGAACAGGTCAACAGTTTGTGTTGTTTTTATGTGTGCAATGAGCACTGGATGGTGCTTTGTGCATTTCATGGTGCTTATTGGTGCTGATGGTGCTTTGGTGCTTTGTGATGCTCTTGTGCTCGGGGGTGCACTGCAATATCAATTGTGCATCCCCGGGCACTTGAGTATGGTGTATCGGTGCAGTGCAGTGCATGCTCTTCCTCTTTTTCAAGAACATCTTTTTTGTCTCCCAAAATGACAGGTCCTGGGTTTGCCGTGTAAATACAAATTAGTGTTTTGTAAATAATGCTCCCCACCGTAAATGTATAGTTTGAAAACCATTCCGTGATTCGGTTATTCTGTGGGCGTGAGTCTGTTAGGTAGGATTGTAGCGGTTACCGCTGGATGTACATAATCGCCTTGCACCGGCCAGAACACGGCCAGACGCGCCTCTCCCGGGCGTGCCCGCTCTCGCCTTTCCAGGGCTCGCCCAGAGCGTCCGGGCATGCCTGCTATCGCCTTTCCAGGGCTCGCCCAGAGCGTCCGGGCATGCCCGCTATCGCCTTTCCAGGGCACGCCCAGAGCGTCCGGGCATGCCCGCTATCGCCTTTCCAGGGCTCGCCCAGAGCGTCCGGGCATGCCCGCTATCGCCTTTCCAGTGCTCGCCCAGAGCGCCCGGGCACGCCCAGCCTCGACTTGCCAGGCCGCAGCCAAACACACCCGGGCAGGTCCAGACTCGCCTTTCCAAGGCTCGCCCTTGATACCCGGGCATGCCCGGTATAGCTTTTGCCGGGCAAACTTCCCGACATAAATGTGTATATATATTGTTGCCCGAAAAACGGGCTTGTCAGAATACCTGAGCTGTTTGGTTTCAATAAAGCAACTCGGACGAATTCCGTCTTTGGTCGCGTCAATTCTTTCGACTCGCGTTGGAGCGCAGTTCCTTCATTGGTGACCTACCGACATGGATACGGCAGTGACGCTTAAACTGCCTACCTTCTGGGAGACTCACGCGGCTGTTTGGTTCGCCCAGGCGGACTCCCAGTTCGCCCTGCGAGGCATCACCGCGGACGACACCCGCTTCCACCATGTTGTGGCGGCCATGTTGTGGCGGCGCTCGGTTCCACCATCGCGGCCCGCGCCTTGAGCCTCCTCCAGCACCCGCCGGCTGCTGACAAATACGACGCGCTGAAGACGCTCCTCCTTGGCGCTTTCGCCCTCTCACCGGCAGCACGCGCACGGCGCCTGCTTGACCTGCCCGAGCTCGGCGACACGCGCCCGTCCGAGCGCATGGACTATATGCTCTCGTTGCTCGGCGAGCACTCTCCGGCATTCCTGTTCCGGGAGCTGTTCCTCCGTCAGCTGCCTAACCCGGTACGCCTCGCCCTGGCTGGCACGTTGATCACGGATTCCCGCGCCCTCGCCAGGGAAGCCGATAAGATCTCCTCGGCGGGCCAGCACATCGGCGCGGTTACCTGGAGCCCGCCGCCGTCCGAGGCGACGCCCACGACGCCCGAGCGCCCTGCGCGGTTGGAGGCCGAACTGCCGGTGCAACTGGCGGCCGCCACGCCGCACCGCCCGCTTCCGACACGACGGCCGGGGCCTCCACCTGACCGGGCGTGGTGTTATTACCACGCCAGATTCGGACACAAGGCTCGGACGTGCCGGCCCCCGTGCACTTTCGGCAGGTCGGGAAACGGCCGGGCCGGCGTTCATTCCCAGCCATGAGCGCCGGCCACTCGGGCAACTTGCTGTTTATTCGGGACAAAGCGTCTGGACGGCGTTTCCTGTGCGACACCGGCGCCCAACTGAGCGTCATACCTGCCTCCGAGCAGGACAGGCTGGACGCAGTTTGCGGCCCCTCTTTGGTCGCTGCTAATGGCTCGGCCATACGCACTTTCGGCCCACGCGTCGTCACCCTCTGCTTCGGCAGCCAGCGCTTTCAATGGACTTTTGTTACCGCCAGCGTCCCCGTGGCTTTGCTGGGCGCCGACTTCCTCTGCGCGCACGGGCTGCTGGTCGACGTCAAACGACGTCGCCTTGTCCACGCAGAGACCTTCAGCTCCCTGGCGTGCACAATGAGCAGCTCCGCGCCGACCGAACTGGCGTGCGCCCTCCCGGCAACGAACGAGTTCGCTCGCCTGCTCGTGAAATTCCCGGCCCTCACGCGGCCGACGTTTTCGGCCGTCGCGGTGCGGCACGTGATCGAGCACCACATACCCACTACGGGCCCGCCGGTCTACGCCAGGGCCCGCCGCCTCGACCCAGCCAAGCTCGCCGTGGCAAAGGCCGAATTCGACGCGTTGGAGCACCTCGGCATCGTGCGGCGCTCCGATAGCGCGTGGGCCTCGCCACTGCACATCGTGCCAAAGCCGGGGGGTGGATGGCGCCCGTGTGGCGACTACCGCCGTTTCAATGACGCTACCACCCCCGACAGGTACCCGATCCCGCATATTCAGGACTTTTCCGCCCGTTTGGCGGGACGGGTCATCTTTTCGAAAATTTACCTGATACGGGGCTACCACCAGGTACCTGTCCGGGCGGCCGACGTCCCGAAGACGGCCGTCATCACGCCGTTCGGCCTGTTCGAATTTTTGCAGATGCCGTTTGGCCTCAAGAACGCGGCCCAGGCGTTCCAGCGCTTGATGGACGGCGTGCTGCGCGACCTGCCGTTTCTTTTCGTCTATCTGGACGACATCCTCATCGCCAGCACGTCCCGCGCCGAGCACCTCCTCCACCTCCGAACACTGTTCGGTCGCCTCAGCGAGCACGGCTTAATTGTCAACCCGGACAAATGCCACTTCGGCGCGACGACCGTTGACTTTTTGGGCCACCGCATCACCAAGACCGGGGCCGTGCCGCTGCCGACCAAGGTCGAGGCCATCACCACGTTCCCGCGTCCCCGTTCCATCAAGGCCCTCCAAGAGTTCCTCGGCATGGTGAATTTTTATCACCGATTCGTGCCCCGCGCTGCTCAGCTCATGCGGCCCCTTTACGAGGCCCTCCGGGGCACGCCGGCCAAGCATGACATTGTTTGGTCCGCGGCCATGGACGCGGCCTTCGCCAGTGCCAAACGGGCCCTCGCCGACGCAACGCTGCCCGCTCACCCGGTGCTCAACGCGCCCATCGCCCTCACTACGGACGCCTCCAACTACGCGGTGGGCGCCGTCCATGAGCAATGGGTGGACGGGGTTTGGCAGCCACTCGCTTTTTTCAGCCGGCAACTCCGGCCGAACGAGTTAAACTACAGCACGTTCGACCGCGAGCTGCTCGGGCTATTCCTGGCCGTTCGCCATTTCCGACACCTCCTGGAGGGCCGCCCGTTCACGGCTTTCGTCGACCACAAGCCGTTGGTCTACGCAATGGCTAAGGTCACGGAGCCGTGGTCGGCCCGCCAGCAGCGCCACCTCTCCGCCGTGTCGGAGTTCACCACGGACATCCAGCACGTCGCCGGCAAAGACAACGCCGTGGCCGACTGCCTTTCGCGGGCCAGCGCGAACGCGGTCCACCTCGGCGTGGACTTCACGCTCATGGCGGCCGACCAGACCACCGACGCCTCGGTGCAGGCACTCCGCGTGGCGGACACGGGCCTCCGCCTGGCCGACATCCCCTTCACGGGCACCGTCCTGCTCTGCGACGTCTCCCAGGGCCAGCCTCGCCCCATCGTGCCCGTTTCCTGGCAGCGCCGCATCTTCGCCTCCATCCACGGCCTTTCTCACCCGGGCCGGAAAGCTTCTCAGAAGCTGGTGTCGGCGCTTTTCGTCTGGCACGGCCTTCGACGAAACATCCGCGACTGGGCCAACGCCTGCACGGCCTGCCAGCGAGCCAAGGTCCACCGCCACACCCAGGCCCCGCTGGCACCTTTCGCCGTGCCTGAACGGCGTTTCGACCACGTCCACGTGGACCTGGTGGGTCCCCTGCCCCCCTCGCGGGGGTTCACCCACCTGCTCACCATGGTGGACAGGACCACCAGGTGGCCGGAGGCCGTGCCCCTCACCTCCACCACCACCGCCGACGTGGCACAGGCGTTCATCGCCACCTGGGTCGCGTGCTTCAGCGCACCAGCGTACATCTCGTCCGACCGCGGCCCACAGTTCACGTCTGAGCTTTGGGGCGCGGTCGCCCGTTCGTTGGGGGTCACGCTGCACCGCACCACGGCCTACCACCCCCAAGCCAATGGGTTGTGCGAGCGGTTTCACCACTCCATGAAGGCCGCACTCATGGCCGGCCTTCAGGACGACGGTTGGGCCGACCGGCTGCCTTGGGTCCTTTTGGGCCTTCGCACGGCCCCCAAGGAAGACCTCCAGGCGTCCGCCGCCGAGCTCGTCTACGGCCAGCCACTCCGCGTCCTGGGCGAATTCGTGCCTGACGCTACCAGTCCCTGGTCCGCCGCTCGCCAGCGCTCGGACCTCCAGGAGGCCGCCCGACGATTTGCCCCCGTGCCGACGTCCCGCCACGGTGGCCCCCAGTCCTACGTCCCCCCGGCGCTTCGCACAGCGGAGTACGTCTTTGTGCGTCATGACGCGCACCGGGGGCCACTCCGGCCGCCGTACGACGGGCCCTTCCGGGTCCTGCGACGGGGCGACAAGTCTTTCATCGTCGACTTCGGCGGCCGGTCGGACCGGATTTCTGTGGACCGCCTCAAACCGGCGCACATGGACGTCGACCGACCACCACGGTTGGCCCTTCCTCCGTGGCGAGGCCGCCCCCCGTCCACAGTTCCCCCCGCTCGACCACCCACCACCACGTCAGACCCCTCCCCACGACCCTCCAGGGGTTGCTTCGGCCGGGTCATCCGGACCCCCCTTAAATTGACCCTGCCGGTGCAGGTCGATTCTGGAGGGGCGTGTGTAGCGGTTACCGCTGGATGTACATAATCGCCTTGCACCGGCCAGAACACGGCCAGACGCGCCTCTCCCGGGCATGCCCGGACTCACTGTTCCCGGGCACGCCCGAACCTTCCGGGCACGCCCGCTATCGCCTTTCCAGGGCTCGCCCAGAGCGTCCGGGCATGCCCGCTATCGCCTTTCCAGGGCACGCCCAGAGCGTCCGGGCATGCCCGCTATCGCCTTTCCAGGGCTCGCCCAGAGCGTCCGGGCATGCCCGCTATCGCCTTTCCATTGCTCGCCCAGAGCGCCCGGGCACGCCCAGCCTCGACTTGCCAGGCCGCAGCCAAACACGCCCGGGCAGGTCCAGACTCGCCTTTCCAAGGCTCGCCCTTGATACCCGGGCATGCCCGGTATAGCTTTTGCCGGGCAAACTTCCCGACATAAATGTGTATATATATTGTTGCCCGAAAAACGGGCTTGTCAGAATACCTGAGCTGTTTGGTTTCAATAAAGCAACTCGGACGAATTCAGTCTTTGGTCGCGTCAATTCTTTCGACTCGCGTTGGAGCGCAGTTCCTTCAGGATGCAACGTAGCAGGTGGGACATGCGTAGTTGTATTAAAACTGTCGCACTCAAGGGTAAGGTTAATAGTAGAGGGCTACTACACCTGAGTGTCACATAAAGTAAAGTTACTTCGGGTCGGGACGACCCTAGAGGAAAAACGGGTGCTCTGTTACGGTTTTTAGAACCTTCACTAGTAGATTTTAGTAAATGCATCCCTTGTAAATGTTCCCCTGTAAATATCCCCATCAATTGGCATGTTAAAAATCGCACCCTAGTTAGTCCATGTACAACACGTAGCGAACCATAGGACCTCTCCGTAGTTATTTCATTATTATGTGTTTCAGTTAAGGATCTGTTCCCAGTAGTTGAATCTGCGTTGCATTAATCAAATAAGATAGGCCCCTTTCAATTCCACCAATCGCCTCACCCACGTCTCCGCAAAGTAACGGTCGAGCCCCCAATCGCCTCACCCACGTCTCCGCAAAGTAACGGTCGAGCAGCGTTCGCTGCTCCTTGCCTTGATGCGGTTGTTGGCCCCAAACCGCCATTAGCCATGCAGTCAAGCCGAGGAAGGAGGGGGCGGAGCCGCCAGAACAAGGTGTGGCACGTCGACTCGTCATCGGAGGTGGAGTCAGCAAGCCCTTACCGACCAACCAGGGCTGGCGAGGTACCATCGCGGGCATGGCTCTAGGAAGCGCGCATTGATTCCAATGCACGTAATATAAGCACGAGCGCGAAGCCTTTTGAGAGAGAGACGTGATCCGGCAGATGAGGGAGGTACCAGGCGAGCATACCGCTGAATCGTGAGGCAGAAGAGTGGGTCCGTGACGGCGACAACAATACAGTAGTCAATTGACATTGTCCGACCGTGTGTGAAACCGAATACGTGAAGCTGCCGCTGGCTGTTCGCTTCCAGCCCGGAGCGTGGACCTGGAGCGGACCTCCTTGCTGTGCCTCTACCCGAACCTTCCAGCCCTGCTGTCCCACCTGGACCCTTCTCCTTCGTCCAGTCATTCCTGCCTGCTATTCCCCTTTCATGTAAGTCTGTTTGTCTGTCCTGAGCGTTGGTAAAATAAGACTGCTTAAGGCTGCCCTGTGTCTTCTTCTTCTTCTTCGTTGTATATTACCTTCGTTTCTTCTTCTTTGGTTTTGTACATAATTAATAAATTACACCTGTTCCTTCTTATAGTTTGGGTTTTCCTCTCATCCGGTCGCTTTAGTGTTTTCCCTGATTGAATACCTGTGGCGCGATTTTGGTCAAATGCTCGGAGTCGGGTTAGTTCGTTGTTAATGGCTCGAGCTGCGGATTGCTAAACCGCTCGGCAAATACCATCCTGTCCGTGGTTCGAGCGGGACTTGTCTCCCTGTTTTGCGGAGGGATTGGTAAAGGTATTCGGGAGAACACCTTGACCAATATCCATGACCAATTTCACCCCGCAAAAGAGCGTTATAAGTACCAGGACCAGAGAGGGCCAGCTTAACAGGCCACGGGGATTAACCCCCCCTTGCTGAGGGGAGTGCCGTCTCTGAGATCCGTAACAATATATATATATATATATATATATATATATATATTGTTGCGGTTTTGGAATAAAGGTTAATTCCCCCTCGTAGGTAGATGCACCACAACATGAAGCCTCGTGATAGTTCAGTTATTTCTTCGTAAATGTAAGCGTAGTCCTTTCCTGTGTTTCGTTTTGCGTTGAGTAGGCCAGTGAGCTTCAGTGTTCTTTTGGTGCTTTTGGTTTGGTTTTGGTGCTGAAATGCCACGCGGCAGGCCTGAACAAGTCTACCGAGGCCGAAGGGAGGCGCGGCAGGAGGAGTGGTCGGTAAGCACGAGCCGCCAATCAGGGGTCGAGGGGAGTGGTTAACCACGACGACCAGAGGCGGGGTTTGGAACATTCGAGTCGGGCCAGGCGGGGCCATAAAACCCTGCTCCGAGTCCCCCCCACCTCAGTTTGAGTGGAGTCCAGAGTTCCCGGTGAGTTGAGAGTCGCGCAGCCCATGAGTTGAGATGGCAGTTGAGAGAGACGGGAGATGAGTCAGAGTCGTGTGCAAGCTACAGTTCCCGGTGAGACGAGTTACAGTTCCCCGTGAGAGTGAGTTGGGTTGAGCTTGAGAACGCGAGTGGAGCTGCCGAATGAGCGAATTGAATTGCCTATTTGCACACGAACTTTCCCCGTGCCCTGCGCTCTGCGCTGTATTAATCGCGCGCTCGAGAGGACGACCTGCGCCGGGCCACAGACGCGCGATTTCCTCCTGCCTGCCTTCGCCTGTGTACGTGCCGCGAACATCAGAGAGCCACGCCGGGCGAGCTGCCCCGGAGCGACCGACGGCGAAGCGCGCTTGGCGCATGGACATTCTTCTGTTCTTCTCCCCATGTGCGTGAGTGGGCCCGTGTTTGGGGATAAGTAAGATTGGTTAAGCTCTGCTCGGTGTCCCCTTTCCTCCTTCATTCTGAATCGTTGTACATTGTAAATAAATTGTGTTCTTCCTCTGATTTGACCGTCCTGTCCCTTCCATCCATTGGCTTTGCATGGTACGAATAAAACCGCTCAAATGGGGTTCCATAAAAGTAACAGCACGGGTCACGTAAGACGCATACCGCTCGGGCGTACTCGATTAAGCGTGGCTTGTGCGAGGGTCGATCCCCGCTTTCGTGGCAGCGTGGGTTCAAGGTACGTGTGAATTTGTCCCGATACCCTTTTTCACGTTTGCCCGGAAGTGGCGATTCGGCCTCGTGGACCCAAAGACCCAGGGGGGAAAAAGGGGTTTAACCCCCCCTTTGTAACGGGAACGGGCTTCGGGAGATCCGCAGAAATATATTGTTGCGGATTTGAGAATCCTGTGTTTTTTTATTGTTGTGTCATGAGAATTGTTGTAAATATCACCCTCCGTGTTGTGTGTAAGGGTCAAAGGTCGTCCTCCTTAGTTACTCCATATACATACACGTAGCCAATCATATACCCTCTTAAATAGTTATCTCCTTATTCTATGTAGTTGAAGGCTCTGTTCCCACTAGTTGACACTGCATTGCATCAAATTGAAATAAGATAGATTCCCTTTCATTCCCATTCCCAAAACCTCCATTTCCAACTGCGTCATTGCCATTCGCATTGCCAACTACATTTGCCGCCATTACGGCGAGGTCATCTCGGAGAAGAAAGGCGTGTCTCCACCTCGTCATAGAGGGGAGGAGTGAGCCAGCCCCGAACAACCAACCAAGTACAAGGGGTTTGGCTTGAGAGGGCGGGGAGAGAACGCTCGGGGAGGTTCGCGAAGGTTCGAGGGTGTGGCCTATATAACCCGCGGCCCTGACGCCCCCAGGAGAGATTAGTAAAGGAGCCCCACGAGCAGTTCTGCAGAGAGAGAACCCGTCACGCAACGCCCTCACGAGAGAGATGCGGCAGATGGGAGATGAGCTTTGAGTCCACCACGCAGCTTTGAATCCACCACGCCGCTTTGAGACCACGCAGCTTCGACCTGCTGCTACGCGGGAACCAGATTGCGGTGGCATCGGTGGCATCGGTGGCCGTCGAGGTCCAGCCCGACGTCCCGTGCGGAATCAAGCTCCAGCCAGCGTCCAGCTGAACCTTCCTCTCCTTCCAGCCATTCGGTCCTGCCTCCATTCCCCATTCGTGTGAGTTTGACCGTAGTCTGTCTTTTGTCTTGTCCTGGGTTAAGTAAGACTGTTTATAGGTAAGCTAATATTTGCACTGTCTTCTGGTTCTTCCATCCTTCTGTATTTATTTTATTATCCTTCCTCCTCCTTGGTTCTTTTTATTGTGTAAATAATAGCTAGTTATAAATAATATTTGTATTTCCTACCTTTGTTCTTCTTTCCTTTACATCCGTTTCGTCGTTGTCTTTTCCCTCATTGAATACCTGTGGCACGATTTGGCCAATGTTACGAATCGGGTCTAGTTCTTGTTAATAGTTCGTGCCGCGGTTGCTAAACCGCTCGGCAATTAACATCTGTCCGCGGTCGCGAACGGGGTTGCGCACCTGTCTCTCCGGAGGGAGCTGTGCAGCGTCAGGGACCACGTCGGTCAGTCATAGACGAGGGGATTAATCCCCCCTCGATAAGGGGAACAGAGGCTGACGTTGGGTTCCGTAACAATTGGTGTCAGGAGTGTCGGATTCGGACCTGAAGTGCGCTTAGCATGCTCAAATTACGAGTGGCCCAAAATTTTATTTTATAACATCCTAAATTTAAAATCGTGCCATGGATGGTCAAGGCGATCGGGTGCCGGTGGGAGAGATAGAAGGGTTAGAGTCGACCCAGGACCCCAGGGAAGTGTATATGGGGGAGAGAGAGGAGGAGAACAATGGTGATGTGGTTGAGGGGGTATCAGGTACACGAGATGGCGCCCTCGCGCACGATGTGGCAGCGGCACCAAATGTCGCCGCGTCCGTGACCGTAGCAGCACCGGTGGATTTGAACCTTTTTATGCTGCAAATGGAGGCCCTTATGGCCAAGATGGGTGAGCAAATGGAAAAAGAAATGGATGCTCGGAGCGATAAGATGAGTGAGCAATTGGGGGACCAAATGAGGGACGAAGCGAGGGGTACCAGTGAGCAATTGAGAGACGGGTTAAGTAATATGGGAAATCGAATCGGGAGGCTAGGAAGCAAGTTGGAGCGAATCGGTAAAGTTGGGGATAGAATGGGTGACCGCATACAAAAATGTGGGGAGGGCGCACGAAAATGTGGGGAGACCATGGATCGCATGTTGAGCGAGAGGGTCCCGAGGGTGCACGACGAGGTAAAGCGGGTCGAGGAGCACTGGTTTGAGCGAAGTGGAGAAAAGCACAGGTAACTGGACCGGGGTAGTAATCGTGACCCGGGGTATGGGGCAGCCGGCGACCGCTGAGGTAGAGGGAATTTTATTAAAGCCAGCGGTCGTTAAAGAAAAAGAAACAGTTAAAATCTGGCTTGTAGAGACGGCAGAATTAAAAAAGCACCAGTTGGAGGGAGAAATGGATTGTGCACAAAGTCTAAGTTCACATCCTGATGCCGTACTTGCTAATCCTTATAAAGATTTGCAGGTGCGCGTGGAGAAGAGGATCCCAAAGGTGAGTCGTGCTGTGTATGGTGCTAAGAGGTTTTTCGGCAGAGTGTTCGGCGCGAAGAGAATTGTCGCGCGCTTGGGATCGCGAAAGCACCCGGGCGTTCGTGGAAGGTCCTTTGTGTGCTGTGTTAAAGCGAATGGCACGCGTGTGAGGGAAAAGTGTGCGTCAAAGAGTGAGCGTGTTATAAAATGTACGGAGTGCGACACAGAGAGTGAGAGCGATATGGAGTGTACGTGCGAGGGTGAGAGTGACCCGGAGAGTGAGTTGGTGGAGGAGCCGGTGCGAGGATGCACGCTTGGGATGTGTGTGCGAGGAAGCACACTTGAGTTGGTTGTGGCGTGTGTGCGGGAGGGCACATCGGAGCGCGTTAGTGGGTGGATGCAAGAGTGCACGCCCATGGTGAGTGTTACGGAGGAGAGGTGTGGAACGAAGTGTGCGAACGGCGAGTGTGTGCAAGAGGGTGCGTGAGAGGTGTGGTGTGTAACAGGGAGTGCGGTGGTGGAATGGACGGAGTGTGTGGGATGCACTGGAGGCGCCGAGACGCCGGGTTTGGTGAGTGTGAAAAGGGTCGCGTGGTGTGAGCATGCAAGTGAAGCATCGACGTTAACCGGGTTAGCAGTTAGGGCGACGGATAGCCGAGGCGAGCACTCGGGGCGCGGTGCGCTTTGTTGGATGCGAGGCCCGGCGCGGGTCAGTGCCGCGTCGCTTCTCTTGGAAGCGTCGTTGCCGATTCGGGCCTGGCTCCGCCCAGCACGGTCGAGTCCGGGCCGAGCCGGGCAAGGCGACCGATCCGGTTCAGGGACAGGTTGGAGGGATCGGAACGGTGCCCCCTGGTGGCGGGGGCGGGGTTCCGACCGGGCGAGATTGAGCCATCGGGCCGGGGACCGGAAGGTGCCACGCCGAGATGGTGCGTGGAATCTCGGCCCGACCAAACCGCCTCCCTTGAGCCGAATGCCGGACGGATTCAACCTGCAGGCGACCAAACCACCCGAATTCATTGCTCGGCTTTGCGAAGCCGAGTTTTAATGATGTAACGACGCACCGAGGCTCAGATATAGTGGACTGTGATGATGATAGTGTTTTGGACCCGAAATTGAGGATAGGGAATTAGTGATTGGAAAAAAAAAAATTGATTGGCAGATTGATGATTGGTAGAATGATTGGCAGTGATTGGAAAATTTTTGATTGGCTAGAAATCGGACGGGCCAAAGTGATAGTGGGAGATACCCGATGTGATGGGATGGCAACTCTGTCATCCCTCACCTACGGGGGCAAAGGAGAAATAGTTTTATGGGGTTTGGCAGTGAAAACTAGCCCGGGAGGGTTAGGATAAAATGATAGGGATCGAGAGAAGATTGACCATCGGTAACGGTAAGGTTAAGTAGCGACATTGGACAGGTAGTGGGGACATAGAGAGGGTAGTTAGATTATAATGACGAGGGAGCGCAATAATATAAGGGGCGACGGGGAAGCACGAGTGTTAGCAGGAAACCAGGTAGATCAGATGATGCCGTGTGTGTGAGAGTATTGATATTGAGCAAATGAGGAATTGCTAGGCAATGCTCGGGAGAGATGTGTGTGTGAGCGTGGGAAAATCTGGGTGCCTGAGGCAATGGTTTTGAGAATCGAAAGTGTATGGAGCAGTGTATGAGTGAGTAATCGTGATTGTGTGTTGTGTTGACCAAATGGTCCTGGAGGAAGGAGGGTGCAGGTGGCACCAGGTGTGATTGCACAGGTGTGCAAGTGAACAGGTGTATGGAGCAGTGTATGACTGAGTAGTGGTGATTGTGTGTTGTGTTGACCAAATGGTCCAGGGAGGAAGGAGGGTGCAGGAAGCACCAGGTGTAGGAGTGATTGCACAGGTGTGCAAATACAGGTGTATGAGCATGGTCGTATGGAATACAGGGAGTATGGAATATATGGAGTATGGAATGGATGGTGTAGAGTGAGTATGGTGGAAATTGTGGAGTGGAGTGGATGGTGCGAAGGGAGTGTATGGGGAGGATGGACCCCATCACGAATACCCGGGGAGGGTAGTTTAAGCGTTTGGTAGAGGGTACAGGTAAATTGTGGTTGGATATTGGCATCTGTGGTGCGTGTGGAAGAATGGTGTTTGGATGGGTGCATTAGTGTCATGGAAATGGCTGGGTGTGTGGCCTGTTAGTGTGTGTAGTTGAATGGACACTCCGCCACTGTTAGGATGTCGGCCAGGTGAGGCCGCAGGTGGGTTCTGGGAGCCGGTAGAGTTGTGGATGGGGCCCGAGGATCCAGAGGACGGACCCGGGTAGCCCAGTGCCAGAGAGGGCACCGAGTGGGGAGAGCGCCAGAGGGCCTTCCCCAGGTAGATAGGTTAGGTAAGCTCGGAGGCAACTGCAGTGGTGGAGGTGTGCAGGTGGGTAGACCTGCTGGGAGAGCCACACGACCCAGTCCTGAAATTGTGCAAGGGCACAGGGAGTTGAATCGGGGGAGTGAGACCTCAAATTGATGAAGCACCACAGTTTGGGCAATGGGAATTTGGTTCTTAAAACCGCATAGAGTAAAATGGCCAATGGTTTGTCAGGGAAGACCGCGGGTAGTGTAAAGTGTATTAAAGTCATTTAGAAGTAGTCAGGATTGAAATCTCCTCGCACCATCTACATCCACTCACCTGAGGTAACGACGGTGCTCCACACCATGCCATGGTTATTATTGTTTTATTTGGGCAAATGTTTGGATTGTGAGACGCATCATGACGTGGGTGAGACATTGTGCTTTGTGTTCCATCTCTCCCTCCTTATGAGGATTGATGATGAATTGGTGATGGCAAATTTAGACAATGGGATTGTGATGACGAATTTGGTATAGGGGAAATATAGGGAAGACGAGACAGTAGACGAATTTGTAAATGTGTAGATTTTTTTGTGTACATATGGGGTAAGGGCAAGGGTAGAGTAGTTAACAGGGGGGGTGACGTACGGTAGGGACGAGCTTTTCTCCGCTCAGTCTCCAGACGCACCTCACTCTGCATTGCCTTTATTGATGTGTTCCCTTGTGACCTTACCCCTCACTCACCTGTCTTCTATCCCCCTGTCTCCCACCCGAGGACTGTGTTCTCTGAGCACCGAGGGGAGCGTGCGGGAGTCCGCCATTGTGTGCCCGAACTCTCGCAACCACAGCTGCCTGCATCGATGCACCACTTATGGACCACATGTCTGTGGCTGAGCACCACTCATGGACCCCACGGGTTGGGGCATGGCCCCTCTGCTGCAACCGGCCATGATGGCCCGAGATCTTGCTTGCGGACCCGGTGAGGTGGCACCAAGCCCACAGGTGAACCACTCATAGTCGGCCCCCCTGTGGGCCATAAATAAAAACAATGGACACGTTTTGTGCACTTTTATTTCCACCAAATAGGCCGCCAGCGAAGAACAAGAAAGACAACATCTGGAAGAATAATGGCCTGCAGAGGGAGCCGAAGAGGAAGACCAGCACCAGGGGTTTGTTTATCTTTTATTATGAACTGTGGTGACTGTGCACTCCGGTGCGTTTTTTGGTGCTTTATAATAATAATAATAATAATTCATTTATTTTGTATAGCGCTTTTCATGAAGCCCAAAGGCGCTTTGACAGAGTGCAAAACATAATGCATAACAAAACATGAAAACAACAATTGCAAAAAGACAAGAATCAATAGGGAAATATTTAAAGCAAAAGGAGGGAGAAGGAGAAGTGATAGTCAGGGGTTAAATGCTGTGGGTTGAATGTTGAATGCAGTGCTGAACAGGTGGGTCTTGAGTGATGTTTTGAATGTGGTGAGTGAGGAGGAGTCTCTGATGGTGTGAGGTAGTGAGTTCCAGAGGGTGGGAGCAGCGATGGAGAAGGCCCTGTCCCCCCAGGATCTGAATTTGGTCCGGATGGGGGGGGGGGTGGGTCAGCAGGTTGGTACCAGCAGAGCGGAGGTTGCGGGTGGGGGTGTGTCTGGAGAGGAGGTCAGCCAGGTAGGATGGGGCCAGGTTATGGAGGGATTTGTAGGTCAAGAGGAGGATTTTGTACTGGATTCTCTGGGAGATGGGGAGCCAGTGAAGCTTGTAAAGGATGGGGCGAAGCATGGTCGTATGGAATACAGGGAGTATGGAATATATGGAGTATGGAATGGATGGTGTGGAGTGAGTATGGTGGAAATTGTGGAGTGGAGTGGATGGTGCGATTTGGTGCTTAAATTATGGTGCTGATTATTGGTGCTGGTGCATCGATGCAGAGCAGGCTGTTTCCCCCCCAAAAGGAACAATCGCAGGTCCTGGGTTCGTTTTGTAAATACCAGCGTCAATTGTAAATAATGCTCCCCACCGTAAATGTATAGTTTGAAGACAATTCCGCAATTCGGTTAGCTGTGGTCGTAAATCAGTTAGATAGGGTGCAATGCAGCAGGGGGACATACTTATTTGTGTTTTAAAACTGTCGCACTCAGGGTCAGGTTAATTGTAGAGGGAATTACACCTACGTATCACACTAAAGTTAAAGTTTTATAGGCCCGAGTACGTGCCTAGAGGATGAGGGTGCAGTGTTGCAGATTTGAGAATCCTGTGTTTTTTATTGTTGTCATGAGAATTGTTGTAAATATCACCCTCCGTGTTGTGTGTAAGGGTCAAAGGTCATCCTCCTTAGTTACTCCATATACATTCACGTAGCCAATCATATACCCTCTTAAATAGTTATCTCCTTATTCTATGTAGTTGAAGGCTCTGTTCCCACTAGTTGACACTGCATTGCATCAAATTGAAATAAGATAGATTCCCTTTCATTCCCATTCCCAAAACCTCCATTTCCAACTGCGTCATTGCCATTCGCATTGCCAACGACATTTTTCCGCCATTACGGCGAGGTCATCTCGGAGAAGAAAGGCGTGTCTCCACCTCGTCATAGAGGGGAGGAGTGAGCCAGCCCCGAACAACCAACCAAGTACAAGGGGTTTGGCTTGAGAGGGCGGGGAGAGAACGCTCGGGGAGGTTCGCGAAGGTTCGAGGGTGTGGCCTATATAACCTGCGGCCCCGACGCCCCCAGGAGAGATGAGTAAAGGAGCCCCACG